>NC_080196.1:7090000-7403928 GCF_030028045.1 Hippopotamus amphibius kiboko | reverse complement strand
AATATTCTTAGCAAGGAGTTGTGTTCCAGTTGGCAACAGGGGTACCTTAGTTTCACCCCTACCTCATTTTTCCGAAACCCACTGCTTTGAGTTTCAGATTTGTTGGTTTGGGGGGCACTAGATTAAGTAGAGTCGAATGCTTGAAATGCAGAGGAAACAAATCTCAGTTGTTCTTGGGCAAGTTGCACTGTTTATTTTGCCTTCATTTTCTTACCTCCTCGATATCTCTAAAACCTGTGCACCTGCCTCCATCCCCATGGTCACTGCTTGGTCTAGGCTGCCATCACGTCTCACCTGGGCTTCTGCAGGGGTTACTTAATCACCCTCCCCCCCCACCATTTTCCATCTTGCCTCTCTTGTTCTTCACAACGGCAACCAGAGTGCCCTGCAGACCAGTGGTACCCAACCTTTTTGGCGCTAGGACTGGTTTCGTGGAAGATAATTTTTCCATGAACGGGGGAGTGGGAGGATGGTTCAGGTGGTAATGTGAGCGATGGGGAGAGGCAGATGACGCTTCACTCGTTTGCCTGCCACTCACCTCCTGCTGTGAGGTCTGGTTCCCAACAGGCTGTGGACCAGTACCGGTCCATGACCCAGGGATTGGGGACCCCTGCTATAGACAATAAATCCAAGCCTTTGACGCACCTGCTCAAAACCCTTCTTTCATGTTTCCCCATTGTCCTTAGGACAAAATTTTAAAATCTTCACTATGGTGTATCCATATGGTGGTCTTGGTGACCCTCCAGCCTCTGGGAACTGGTGTTCCATTCACTCTCTTGTCCCAGCTACGAACATCCTTCCATGTCCTTGAGAAGGGAGCACAGTGTATTCACTCCTGCTTGGAGCAATTCCAGCCTGGTCATCCTGCATGACTCGGCTTAAAGGGAACTTCTGCATGCAAGTCTTATGGAATACCCCCCACCCCAGACCACGAGAGCTCCTCCAGTTGCAAGTTTCCATGGTACCCTGTGACCATTCTTTTAGGATACCCATCAGACCTGTGATAGCCTGTGTGGGTTTATCTGCCCAGAAGAACAGCAGGCTTGGTGTTGGTTGCTAATGAATGGGGTGGGGGCCGTGCCAGTTCTGTCCATTTCTAGCCCACTATGTGCTGGTTCAAGGCATGTGCTCCATAAAAATTTATGAATTAATATGACATTCAAAGACCTAGTGAACTTGGGTTTTTTGTAAATTTGCATCCTTTGTGTTAAAGAAGATCCAGTCTTTCCTGTCAGAAAAACGAATTTACCTCATTGAGTTTCAGGGATGGTCTGGAATTCCCTTTTCCCAGGGTTTTCATAGTAAAGAATGAAACACAGGAACTTCCCTGGTGGCGCAGGGGTTGAGAACTCGCCTGCAAATGCAGGGGACACAGGTTCGACCCCTTGTCTGCGAAGATCCCACATGCCCAGGAGCAACTAAGCTTGTGTGTCACAACTGCTAACCTATGTGCTGCAACTACTGAAGCCCGCGCACCTAGAGCCTGTGCTCTGCAGCAAGAGAAGCCACTGCACTAAGAAGCCCACGCACAACAAGGAAGAGTAGACCTCGCTATCCGCAGCTAGAGAAAGCCTAGGTGCAGCAAAAAAAAAAAAAAAAAAAAAAAAAAGGAGACATAGACCAATACGAGCAAACAAGCAGCTGTCCTTTGATATCTACTCCTCTATCTCCCGTATGCAAATAGGTTTCATAAAGGGAAAAAGCAAAAAGGCAAAACCCAAATACAGGTTTCTTTGGCCTTTCTTAATCAGGAGTTAACAACAGCATTCTTTATTTTCATTGCTATTATGATTCAAAGTGAACTAAACATCAGGGGTGTTTGGGGCATGAGCATGTAAAGCGTGCAGGGCTGGCCTGGGAGACTTAACAGAGTAAATCACCAGCGAGGGTGAGTAGGTGAGTGGAACCCTGGAAAGGTAAGTAGCTTGAGAACATGTAGAAAGTTATGTTTAGCCACCCTCATCCTTCACAGTCACTACCACCTTTCCGTTGCTGGTAAGCCTATCCCGTTCCGAGGCACTTCTCTCCTGGAGCTGCGTGTGGTGATGGGCACTGGAGCTGAAGGCAAACACGCTGATTCCTCCTCTCCCAGTGCTCAACAGCGAGGCGGGGGCGGGGATCAGGCAGATACAGGGGCCATCGCTGTGTTGTGCGATGTGTACTAGGATCCGGGCAGTGCAAGCTCTCATGGGAGTGCGGCAAAGACGCATCTAACAATCTGGCGGGGACAGGTGCCAGGTGGGTCAGGGCAAGTGGCCAGAGAAGACTTCTCAGAGGAGGCAATATCTAGTTAGACCGAAAGGACAAGTGTGGTTTGGTGAGGTGGACAGGTGGGAGCATTATGGCCTTGCCAACTGCGTCTTACACAAGGAGATGTGTATATCTGTTGCTGCCTGGAATATACCTATTATAACAATACTTCAGCAACATTCATCAGTAACCAGCAAAACGAATCAGTATATAACATCAGCATCTGATGGAATCTTGAAGGTTGCATAGGGCTGCTGAACTCCATGCTTTTCTCCTGTCACTGTGCTGACCCCATGCCAATGCAGGTGGAGTGTGATCAAAGGAGATTTTGAAATTCTTCACGTGCAATGCAGGTTATACAGGACAGCCTGGGCCCGTCTCCTCCCCTGTAGGCCCCCTGATCATCTGTAGACAGTGCACTCGCTGTCCTGACTCAGGCCAGCAGTGACGCCGGCCTCCTTCCTGGCCATCCTAGACATTATTTGCACCAGACAGCTTTCCAAATGGTCACCTGCTGAAACACCCTCAGGTGCCTTTCAGTAAGAGCAACTGCATGATAAACAGGTATTTCTGCTGCCCTGCCATTACATGGACTGGGTTGGATAAAATACAGAAACTTTTTTTCTCCCCTCTGGGTGATATCCTTTTGTTGTTGCCTCCCTAAAAGGACACTTTTTTATTTTTATTAGAACTTTTATGGAGATATAATTGACATACAAGAAACTGCATGTATTTAAAGTGTACAATTTGATTTTTTTTCCTTATTAGTAATGTATATATGAAAATGCCAATCTCCAACTTCGTCCCACTGCAACCCCCCGCCCCCACTTTCCCCACTTGGTGTCCATACGTTTGTTCTCTACATCTGTGTCTCTATTTCTGTCTTGTAAACCGGTTGATCTGTACCATTATTTTATATTCTGCATATATGCGTTATTATACGACATTTGTTTTTCTCTTTCTGACTTACTTCACTCTGTATGGCAGACTCTATATCCATCCATGTCTCTACAAATGTCCCAATTTCATTCCTTCATAAAAGGGCACTCTTGAAAGGACTGAAAAATATGCAAAATGGTCTCTAGATCTCTCTTTTGGAGATGCTACAGTCTTGAACAATTTGATAGAATAAACGGAGGAGGAAGACAGAAGAGAGGGGAAGAAAGAAGTCAGAGTAGCCGTGCTCTGAATTTAGAAACCTTGCTTTGCTATCTGGATCTGATTTGGCCTGAGAATGCAAGCATCAGATAAAAATAACAAGTCACCCAGTAGAGGACACATCTCCGTTTTCTCCCCTGCCCGGGGCTGCACATGCCCAGTGCGAGCCTCTTTGGTGGAGAAGCGCTGAGCCGCATTCCCCAGCAGAAGGCCGGAGTGAGAAAGGGCCTGTGTTTGATGTATGAGCTCTGGCTTGCCATCGTGAGTCACCCCAGAACTAGCTGCAGGCAAAACAAAAATCTTTTGTGATTAATTAGAAAAACTGGACAATTATGAATTGACTGCACACAGCCAGAGTATGGTAATATAAATAGTAATGACTCTGGCAGGGCCTGATGAAAGCTCCATGTTTGTGTGAGATCACTGGAGAAAGGCAAATTTTAAACATGGAATCTGCTTAAATAGAACAATTTCAGATCTTGGACAATTTGAGGGTCTGGATGGAGATTCGGGCTGCCACCTTCGGAAGGGATTCTAGTTGGCTTTTCTTGACACCCCTCCAAACCCTGGTCTCTGTGCCAAATTGATTGTTCCTTTCTTTCTTGTTTCTTTTTTTTAATTGACCCCAAACCTATCCTTTTCAGCGGCTCTGTGAAATTGCTCGCATCTTGTGCTAACCTCCCTGTCGGCACGCAGAGCTGTTGGCTGGTTCGGTTGCCCTTCTGGGGCGCTTGCTTGCACTTACACTCTCTGAGGATCTGAACACAGATATCATTTTTATTCTGAGGCACTTGTTGGTTTAATCTTCAGGGGAAAAAGGAGCCACCGTGAATGAACTTGTGTTTATCAGGGAAAGGAGAGATGGAAATATTATAGTGAGTTATTGGATTAATGAGTTATTCTGAGGGACAGAAAGTGGAAGGGTCTTCATACCACAAAGTTGGGTGAGATTTTTAAATTCCCCTTGGGTGTGAACATTATGGTTTTTGCGTGGTATAATCTGCCTCTATTTCCCCCTAAGTGCATCCCTCCCCAAAGAAAAACAAAAAAAACAAACCCACACAGAACGAGCACATCTTACATAGTGGAGCTAGGAAAGGTTTCTTTTAAAGGAAGTTCACAATGAAAAATAATTAAACCCTGACAGTGCCTGCAAATGTCAAAATACAAATTTCCTCCAGTGATCATTTTTTAACCACCCGGGTAAGCAAGTTTCCCTTTGTCCTGGGGCAGCTTTGTGCAGCCAACGATGGTCACAGACCAAAGAGGAACACAAGAAAATGCCATCTCTCGAGGCTTTCTCCCCCAGCACCACCACACTTTGATGAAACATCTTCCAGACCTTTGAAATTTGGTATCTGCCAGGCAATTAACTTGTCTTAACGTGCATTGTGCGTGGCCAAGTGCCTTTTCTGGCCCTCTGTTTGCACTCCCCGGTGTTCGCATGGCTTTCTATTATTATTCAAGCAGTGCCGCCTCAGTGGTAAACCCATTGACCATTCAATCAGTGCAGTAGCTGCTGCGGATAATTAAAAGTTCCCAACCTCTTGCCCCAAGGCCAGGCTAGAGCCAGTCAGAGAGGAGCCAGGTCCTGGCTGCGGAGGGACCAATCGATCAGCTGATTAACCCTTCTTACTGATTGGTTAGAGCTGATTGCATCTCCAGTAAAGAAATCTCCTCTGGCCCTGGGGCACAAAAGGCAGTCATACATTCAGGGTGGCTGTGAGAGCCTCAGCCCTCACTGTCCACACAAAGTGGAGGGAGGAGAAGAGGAGGGCTCCTTGTACCACATTTCCAAGATTTTATCTCCGCACCACTGTTCTCCCTGGACTATCTCAGATTTTATTTCTAGACAGAAAAGCTCTGTTGCAGCTTCAGCAATGATGGACAGGATTCCCAGCATAGCAGTTGCTACTCTTGAGCTTGTGAGTGAAAAGTGGTGGATTCTTTTCAACCACAATGTCCCCAGGTGTCCCCTTGCAGAGTGAATGAAGTCAGAAAATATTGGAGACACACCTGTAAAAAACGGGTCTTAGAAGATTGCTAATTGACCAGTCAGCTCTGACAGGCTTTGTATTTGCTGGCTAGTAAATATCTCTTTGGGTGCGGAAAAACAATCTGTTTTCAATTGTGCTTACGTTTTGGCACTATAGGTAAAATACACTGCAAGAGAGCAGAGGCATTACAAAAATGACTGCCCTGCGATGTCTTTGAAGGGAGTCACTGAGATGCTATCAGATAGGGCCATAATGGGCCGCTCCTCAAGACTGATTTATGCAGATTTGGTAGGAGAGCCCAGCGAGGAGACTCTCTTGTGAAGGCGTTGACCCCACAGGTCCCGGTCTTATCATCCTATCTGCGGCAGGGGGGACAAAAGCTGAATTTTGCAAAGCAGACTTTGCCAGTATTATCTTCGCCTCCATCTTCAAGGGGGCCGAGCTCCCACTGACGTCAAAGGCAGGTGGCCTGTGAGGAGCTTGCGTGCGGGTTCAGGCCACACGGCAAATGCTATAGTGGAAACTGGCTGCCAGGTTGGGAAACACATGTTTTCCAGAATTCTCATGATCTGCCCTTATTTGGAGATACCGTGAGAACAGAAAATCAGGAGACATTTCCAGGAACCAAAACATTATTCATCTCACAGTGAAGTTGACGGTAACAGAGAGTGGCCTTGGGTTCAACTAAGAGGGGGGCTGGTTATGGAATAGGTGACTTTGTTCCACGGGCCCCCCTCAGAGCAGGTTTACGGACTGAGTCCTCTGTGAGTTACTGAGATACCGTGGGTACCTCTCCTTCTCCACAGAGGCTGAGAGTAAGCAGGTGGAAATCAAAATGAAAAAGAGTTTCGAGGGCCTTAAAAGAGGGAAAAGTACTGTAGGAACACCAAGAATGACAGTCATGTATCCACTTTCAGAAGAACCCAAATGGTCTACATTTATATGACCCTGGATGTATTTATTAACATCTCAGTGGCCTTTTGGCCTTTAAGTGAGTTTATTAGGTCTTGTACACACACACACACACACACACACACACACACACACGGGATTTTTTTTAAAATGGACTCATAGGTATTCAATTTATTAAAAAAAATCTTTATTCTGAAATCAAAGCAGAGTTTGTAACACTTCTGTGTAAACCAGAACTGTATGCCATTAGAGGAAAAGAAAACACGACCCAGCTTAGGAGGCACGAGATAATAGCATAGGTCCTGTAAACACAATCGTTATTTAGTAAGAACGTAATTACATGACACTGCTAAATGTAAGATGGAAAATAATACAAATATCTATTTTTGGTCTGCTGAAAGCTTATAGTTTGATTCTTGTCATGAATGTTACTTATGAGAATGCCCAAGAGGCTGCTTAGAATTTAAAATGTTTTGAATAAAGCGTTTCTACTTGAAACTACTTTTTGACGTTAGATTTCCGTGTACAGAGAGGAAAGGTACAAAATACATCTTAGAAGAGAAATGAGTAAGGCTGTACTTGTTAATTTTTTGTGATTGGAGAAAACTGACTATATTTGGGAAACCGGGTCATTTATGATAGGTAGTGTAACTCAGAGTCCATGGACATACTTTTGTGGTTTTGAGATTATCGTTCAGAAATTCTCCCATCGAAGTGTTCATTGTGCATTTGTTTTGCACTGTTGCATAATTTCTCTTTTATCATAAAGGGAATATAATATAATGTGCTATAAAGGCAAAATGGAAAAATTTATTTAAATCAGGACAGGGTATACTCATGTGGAGGCTAGTAGGTGCTCTCCTATCTTGAAGAAGGTAAGCACAGCATGCAGAATTTCTGAGCTGGAAGCCACATCCCCAAACAGTGTCGACAGCGAGACAAACTAAGCATCAGACTGAAAACAGGTAGGATTCCTGGGAGTGAAGCGCCGTAATTTGAAACTCAGATTAGCCATTTTCTCTGTGGTCAAACAGAGACCACAAAGTACACCTACTCACTCATCAAATTGCCTCCCAGAGGCATCTCTTTTTCAGGAAACGTTCATTTTCTAAAGAAAGCTGATAAAAACCATGGGCTATATTTGGTGTCTTAAATGAATGTGAATGATTTTCTTTCAGCGATGCTGCTTATAAAACAGTTAGAACTAGATATGAAGATTGGAAGAATTTTTCAAACACATAAGACAGATAAGAGTTCAGTGTGTCTTACTGCAATCTTTCTTTTTTCTTTCTTTTTGAAAATTCTTTAAAGCACCTGAGAGATCACACAGCCATCAGCACAACCAGACATCAAAGTTCACTTTATACAGAAATCCGTGAAAGCAAACAAGCTTAGTGGCTCACCATTCCACGGCTAACTTCATGCTTATGTCAATTGCCTCAGCATAAAAGAAATATAAGCTGTCACTGAATCTGTGTTGGTTAGAAAGTAGTATACACCGACATCTAACATTGTTCAAATATTCATTTTCAAAGCTCCAGATAAGGAACATTATTCAAAAGTAAAAGTGTACCCTGTGTACACATTTGCTTTTAAACAGGCCAGAATGCCACGTTTGGCTTTTGCTGTCCCAGTCTGCTTAGGAATTCCTAATGAGTAAACCATAGTGTTTAACAGTAAAATATGGTTATAGCTCTTAAACGCAGGCTATATTTAACAACCGTATATTGATTTTTTCTTGTAATTTTATTTCCATGAGCATTTCTGCTTTCTTAATTAGTAGTCTTTTAGAGGGAGATTTAACATTCTCTCTGTCAGAGGATTTGGCTTCTGTGATACAGCTTCTCAGGGGAGGGAAAGTTCTAGACTTGCAGTCTGGGTTGGGAGGTAGAGGGTCGGCGCCCCGTGCACTCGGGTACAGATGCACACAGACACGCAGCTCTCCCTCCCGGGCCCTGCCAACACAATTAAGACAAAATAGCATTGGTGAACCCGGTGACAAAACTCAACAATTTCCAATTGCACGCTCACCCTGTAACGGGAAGAACTGTTTACCCCATGTTCCTTATTAAACTGAAGTATTTTATTTAATGAGTGTGACTCATGCAAGGTGTTCCCATAAATCATCGGCTGGTTTACAAACTCAATAACTAGGCTTCCTGCTATAACTAGGCTGTGCACACCTTAAATTATTAACACGCCAGGGCCTTAAGGCACATCTTTGATGATGATATAAACACTGTGGAGACAGGGTGCTCTCTCAGCAAAAGATTATTGACTCTAATTACCATTTACCACAGGAAAAAGAAAAGAAAAGACAATAAAATATGAGGGAGAATTGAAATCTAAGATTTAATTTTATGAGAGCTTTAAACGCACCCCCCCCATCCCCAACTTCTTTTTCCCCCTTTCTCTTTTCTTCTTGTTGGAGGCCTTATCGCACTGCCGGTGTGTAATGATCGCCCATGATTGGCTAACCTTAAAAGGATGACAGTTGTGAAGCGAAAAGGAGGGAGAGAATGGAAACAGGAGAGACTCTGCAGCTGATATTACGTACATTCTTTGAAATGTGACGGAAAAAAGCCAGGGGGAAGAGAAAATGATAATACACTGGAAAAAAAAAATCCCAACTTTAATTGTTTTCACGTCTATATGTAATAAAAAGGTTAAACGACTAACATGCCCGACCCCAGTCATTTTGGGGTAGTAAACTAGAACTTCAGGTCAGCTTTTTAAAAGGAGTCATTTGCTCTTATGATGTGCTTGGGTTTTACTGTGTCCTCATTATACAGTTTTTGGAAAGATGCAAAGGATGTGAACCTCTTACAACAAAAGAGGTTTCATGATAAGATAGCTTATTAAAAAACGAAAATCCAGCAAAATGACACATGGGTCCTCGTCAGGTATTTGGAAGGTGGACGGGTTGCTGGAGAATAAGGGAAGGTCTCAGAAAACCTAGAGGAGCGTCCAGGACAGAATGGAGGGTGGAAAAAAGAGAGGCTCAATGTTGCTTCCTGCTGTCAAGGGCTTTTCTTCTGTCTTCCCTGGTGGTTTTGCATATTTCTCCTTTCAAAGACTATCAGCTCAGGTCATTGTCTCTGTGGGCTGAAATTGTTGGTTCAGATTTCTCCTTCACAGAAACTCATGTTGTCACCTGACATTTATTTACGGAATCATAGGATGTTGGAGTAGGAATGGACTTGGAAATTGCCAGTACCTTCATGTTACAGATGTCAAAATGTCAGCCTGGAAAGGGGAAGTGATTTGGCCAATAGCACTTCTCCCAGGGGTATGGAGGTCTAATGAAGGTGGGACCCTCACCAGCTCCTTACTGCGCTGTAAGGTGGTGTCCTTTGGAACATAGAATCATAGGAATGTGGCCAGTGGCTAGGAAATATACTATCAGCCTCATAAATAAAGCAGGTGATACTGATTACCACATCTGCTAGGGGGATATATTTTTAAAAATATTTATTTATTTGACTACATCAGGTCTTAGTTGCGATACTCGGGCTCTTCGTTGCTGCATGTGAAATCTTTCTTGCTGTGTGTGGGCTTCTCTCTAGTTGTGGCATGAAGGGTTGTTGCCCGGTGGCATGTGTGATCTTAGTTCCCCAACCAGGGATTGAACCCACGTCCTCTGCATTGGAAGGTGAATGCTTAACCACTGGACCACTGGGGGAGCCCCTGCCATGGGGATATTCAAGGCAGGTCTCCTAATTCAACAAAATTGTTAAACTATGACCAGAACATGGGGGAAAAATCTGTGATGGATGTTTACCGCCTTTTCCTTTTTATTTGAAAGCTTTCCTAGACTTTTTACGATCATGTAAGATTTTTGGTGTTGGCCAGATTCTGGGGCACAAGAATTTGCTCCATTACTTTCTCGAGTATTTCTTGGAGGTCAGCCATCCATCTCATCCCCTCCTCAAGGTATTCTTAGATTCCTAAGGGGGCAGCAGATGTGGAAGTGCTCACAGGCGCTAGGAACCTGCTTCTAGGGGCCTTCTGGTGCACCTGTGATTTTTCCACCATCTGGTAAAGATGTGTGAGGTCTGGCTGTCTTACCCTACGCTCTGCACCTGGGTTGAGACCCACCACAGAGCAGGACTCAGGGGACAAGTCCCTCATGTCCTCCTTCCTTCAAGAGCAAAAAAGTAAGTCTACGTGTAAAATAAAAGACATTCAATGCCTTTTGATATTTTTGGGGGGGAATAGCCACGGAGTTCTCTCTCTGGTCATTTTGTCCCTTTCCAAGCAGGATCACTCATTGGAGACGGGAAACCAAAGCCTGGGAACACAGCGGATCCCCCTCACCACTCTGCACGTGTCCCAGGCCCCGGGCTGTCCTGGTCAAATTCCGGTTGGGGGTAATTGTCTTTGTGACGACCTTATCTGGGGCTTCCAAAGAACTTTATTGTACAGTCTAATGTTTTCCTTGTCTGAGGAAATTTCATGTAATTTCGCCCTACGTCATTAAATAATGGTTGTACTTTATCCTTCTAGTTGCATTCTTCCTCAGAGGTAACCACAGACAAATATTGAGAGAAATAATTCTTACGTGTGGTATGTATGTATATATATATACATAGCCTTTAAAAAAACCTAGGATTCTTTTTGGATGACAAAGACATTGTTATTTTGTGGGAGACCATGAAATATATAAATACTAGGGCAGAAGACCTAAAATTAGGCGCGCATGGGCGTATGTGTGTGTACTTATAAAAGTTGGTGCAATTTTCATTGTTAAACGTGAAATTTACACATCAAAACCATTTCATGCTCTTTGCCTTGGCCTGATTATAATGCAAAGAGTCCCAATTGAAGCCTATTCTTGGGGTGCTTTGGGTGGGTGGACAGGGCTTTTCCCAGTCTGAGCGTCTGGGTTCTTTGCTGAGAGGTTGCCTAGGGCAGAGCCCTGCTGGTGGCTCTCAATGGCCTTGCTCCCAGAGGTCAACTCAGGGCTTAGTAGCTTCCAATCAATAATCTAACCTGGGGAAGAGGAACTAACTGAAGATGTGTGTGTGTGTGTGTGTGTGTGTTTGCATGCAGAGTGAGCTTCAGGGTTCCAGAAAACCTCTCCCAGCGGGTTTCAGAATCTTGTCCCTCACTTCAGTTCAGAACCAGAGATGGAGCCTAGACAGCCGCTTCTGAAGATGCCAGAATTCTGTGCCTTCAACGGTTATTTCATTCCTTGTGTAACTCCTCTTTTTTTCTAACTATGTTACATTCCCCCCCCACCCTGCACACTATGCAAGCTTAGACACGTTCTCCACATATCCTTCAAAGAAAACAAAATTGTGATCATGCTCTACATTCTGGCTTTCCTTTTTCAAACTTTTTTATAATGGAACTTTTCAAACGTAAACAAAGGAAGACAAAGCGTGTATAACCAACCTCCATGTACCCATCGCCCAGCTTTAATGATTAGGAACAGATGGCCGACTTTACTGTGTCTCTACCTAACTCACTCCCCCCTCACCCTATTGTTTTGTGGCAAATCCCAGACATCATATCATTTCATTGTACATATTTCCACTGCCTTCTGGTTTTAAAAATTGTGGTAAAATACACATAACAAAATTTACCATTTAAATCATTTTTAAGGGTACGGTTCTGGGGCATGAAGTGCATTCACATTGTTGTATAAGCCTCGCATCAGACAGCGCCAGAATTTTTTCATCTGCTCAAACTTAAACTCTGTTCTCATCAACCACTAACTGTCCCCTGGCACCGCCCCCCTCACCGCCTCCTCCACCGCCCCTCGCTCCAGCGTCCGGTAACCATCATTCTACCTTCTATCTCTATGAATCTACTCTTCTGGGTACCTCACCTGAGTGGAATCATAATACAGTATTTGTCCTTTGTGACTGGCTTATTTCCCTTAGCATAATGTCCTCAAGGTTCATCCATGTTGTAGTGTGTGTCAGATTTTCTCTTTTAAGGCTGAGGATTCTGTTTTCTCACCTGTTCGTTCCTTTAGTAAGAAAGCAGTGAGAATATTTTTAACGTTCTCATTTAAACATGTCTTTACTAGGTATTATTGTTTGCTTTTGACTTGTTTATTTAGAAAGATATTGAATGATTGATTCCAGAAGAGAAAATCTTTTCTCATGCTAAAGCCGTGCCTCACAGAGGCACGAAGCTTAGTGAGTGGTGCGCTTTCAGCAGCTGAAAAGCACAAGCATGGGATACTTACCTGAAATGTGTTCATGTGTGGAATTTTGTATCTCTGTATTGTGTATACTCTGACTCCCCTGTATGACATACTAAATGCATCCTAAGATCGGACAGTTTTATAATACTTACAGGTGTGTTTTCTGTGGATGTAAAAGTTGGACAACATGAGGATTAAGTCACATGTGATAGACAGTGGGGTCATACTGCTTGTCTAAAGCACGTTTCTCCCAAGACCCCCAAGTACTTTTGGATTTAGCTAATTAGTCTTCAAAATACCTTAGAAAGATTGTGAAGCACACATTGCTTTCCCCACTTGAAAAACAAAAATGTATATATTTGCAAAATCAATCAACACTTGAAAAATACCAAGCAAGGTATGGCAGGATCCTTCTTTTGTCTTTGCTTTTGCTGCATCTGCCACCTTAAGGCACGTTCAAACACTGAGTCATGGTCTGTTTTAGAGGCTGTAGAGTGTTCTGTTTGTCCCACCAAGGCTGTTCCTTCAGTCAACCTGGCCTTGTTCCTCTTCTTGCTGGTGGCGTGGCGCGCCGTCTGCCGGTCTACCACCTTGCTGGTGGGACGATGCTTCTGGAGAGGCGGTGGTAAGCAAAGCAGAGGGCGGCTCTCTGAGCTTCCACTCACTCTTGCTCTAGTTTCCTTGCTGCTCCCAGTGGGAACCAGCCTCGAGCTTGATCCTTTCACACAGTTTCTGTTCTGGGCTGTAGCCCTGTTGGTCTCCTTTCTGTCCCAAGCTCTGACCGCACCATCTTTATCTTCTCCTTTCCTTTTGGGGAAACAAAAGTGGGAACACTGAAAGGAAGGGCAGGAGAGCCGCAAAGAGTGCTTCATGTTCCAGCAGCTGCTTTTGCACCAGAGCAGTGTGTGGGGGCACACAACTGCGGACATATCATCATAGTCCTTTTTCCTTTCTGCCTGCCTTCGTCCTGCCCACCTCCAAGTCACCTCCTCCATAAAAGCGTCTTGTCTGCCCCCCTCATCCATCATTTAGTCAACTGTGCGCTCGGTTGTCATTTGTAGTTGCCTTTGTGGTTATTTTAATCCGTATTTTTTTTTTAACCTCTTGTGATTCACTCTCGCTTTCTCTGCTTGAGGGTCACTTGCCCTGGAACTGGGACACGACCACGAACATCTTAGCGGTGTAACTTAGCACAGGGCGGGCATTCAGGACATCTGTACCAAATGAACAATGGCTGTTCATTGGAGGACAAACGAAGGGACAGCGATCTCAGCTCAATCGCGTGAGGTCACACAGATGGAGGTGGCAGTCAGACAGGAAAGTTTGGCTTTGCCTTTCCTGATTAGTGCTCGCTGGGTGGTAACTGTTTCAGAAGAAGGCAAGTCTGAGCTGGCATGCAGAGTGCAGGGCACGCAGTGGTGCTCCATGCTTTTTGTGGGGTTAGCATGAGATGAAAAAGCCGTGAGAGCTGGCTGTGTCCTCTGAAGTCACTTATCTGGTGTACTCAGCTGTTGACCAGATGAATATTTGGTGTTGCAGTTTGGTTGTCTGTATTTAATTGTAGTAGAGGAGCAATAGCTCACCTACAGCTCCTTTCTAGACTGCTTAACCCTTACCTTCGGACTGCTAACGGCTTTACTAAAAAGGGCTTGAGGACACTGACAATCTTTGTTCGAAAAGAAGCTGCATGGCATAAGGAGCTCAGATATTATTTAAGATAGCTGACAAACTACCAATCTTATTTGCTAAATGTCTCTCACTGAAGCATGCTAAGTAGTCCATAAACTAGACCTGATAACTGGATATTTTTTTAATATCACCAGAGAAGCTTAATCTGAATGCAGCAGTACATAAAACATTTCTGTAATGAGGAATTCACAGCGTAGAATATAATGCTTTTGTAACTCTGGACCTCTTGGGGAAAAAATAAAATGAGTCATTAAGTCCAAGAAAGACAATATATGCATTCAGCTTTAAATGTGTTCACCAAACAGGCTTTTTCCCTCTATGATATGACTCTTTTGCTTTATCAGAAGAACATAGTTATTCTACTGCACGAAAGATGATTAAATTGGGTAGTAAGTCATCAGTCCATACCTGTTTCCATCTATTTCTACACCAAAAATATTTGTTTCATTGCCATATAGTTTACACGCTTGTACAGTCTGTTACGTGTGAATGTGTAGACTGCAGAGCTGCAGAGGTAAAATAAGCTTCTTGAACTTCGGGCTGATTATTGGCTTATAAAATCAAAGAAGGGCAAGAACACCAACTCCCACCTTCCCTCCACTAGGTTACATTTATGGGGATTAACTACATTATTCAATGTATTTCTTAAGAATTAAATTAATTATAATGCATTTGGATTCCCTGAGCATTCTCACAATTAATTTGTGCTATTGAGTTATCAAATATCCCTTTCTTAAGGGATTAGCTCATTTCTGATGTTTTGCACTGGTGTCCCGAGAAGTAATTTTGGACTAAAAAAATTGGATCCTTTTTCCAAGGATTTGTTCTTAATCTCTAAAGGAATTCTTGAAACACTGGAATAAAACAGTACAACAGTGGCTAATCCCTTAAGTAAGGATTTCTGATCACCCAATAACACAAATTAGTGACAATAGCAGGCCAAGGAAAGGGTCTCCCTGCCTCATCTTTTTTCATACAAAGCTTCGAGACAGTGCCTATTTGGAATCCATCATTCCTGTTTCATTATAAAGCTATTTAATCCAATTTTTAAAAATTGTATATTTTAATAACTTGTTTCAGATGATCAGATATCCCAGAGAATACCTTGAATTTTTAAAATATTTCAGTTCAAGTTTTAAAAATTCTTTCCATAATATCACTTAATTTTCTTTCCAAAATCAAATCTGATCATCTTTGACCCCTTTTGCAAGGGTGGCATTTGGAAAGAGCTTTTATTTAAGATAAGTGGTGAGATTGTTGATGTTTTTAAAATGTTGCGTCCATGTATAAAGGACTAAAATAAAGTACAAGGCTAGATAAATTTCTTTCACATATTTACTTACTTAAGGTAGTCTAGTCAAGGCCTCACTTGCCTGTTATAGTTAGAAGGTCATATATTAGAGCTGTGATGTCATTAGCAGGAAGCAGTTCACAACTGAGAAAATGTAGCTATGAAATTACTTTCAAGAGCACGAGAAATCTAGAGAGATGCTTATACCACTTTAGCTAGGAGAATCAGAAGATGCAAAGACAAAGTTTTAGATCAGTTTCAAGAAAACTGCATTTATATTTTGAAAATCCACAATATGTACTAATTGAAACTAAATGTAAATTACTAGAAAATTAAACTAAATTTAAATGTAGCAATAAAATGTTGTTCTGCACCTGGCAATTTTGCATTTATAAAAGAGACTTTTTTAAAGCAATATATATTTTTATGATAAAAACATACCTGGACTTTTATTTGTTTATTTTATTTTATTTTATTTTATTTTATTTTATTTTATTTTATTTTATTTTATTATTTTTGGCTGTGCCACGAGGCTTGTGGGATCTTAGTTCCCCCACCAGAGATCGAACTTGGGCCCCCAGCAGTGGAATCGTGGAGTCCTAACCAGTGGACCATCACCTACTGAATTTTTAAAAAGAAGAATCTTTTCTAGATATCTTGAAAGATCAACTAAGAGCATGAACTAGAAAAAGAAAAAAAAAGAAACTTTCTTTTTTTCACACGTTTTTCCTGGGTAGTATTTGAAAAGGACATCAGTTAATATCTAATTCAGTGTGCATTAATTATCAGCACCATTTCACAGTATGTATGTAAACAGATTTTTTATGTGGGGCCCACAAGAAACTTCAACTACTCATCAGTTTTTGGTTGTGTGTTTTAGTCTCCATTTTTCAATACTCTCCTTTCTCATCCAGCAGAGCAGAGCAGTAACTTTTTGGGCAAATGCAAGTGTAGCCAGATCATGACCACTTCTTTTGTGAGCTGACTTTCCTATGCAAGTTACAGTAAAAGTAATTCAAAATCCTACTTATTTTACCTGGTGCATAGCTGAGCCATGCAGTAAAAAATCGTGTACACTTACGTTCTAGATTCTGAAGATGTTCATCAATTGTTTTCCTTTGTGGACATTCTGTTTTGGTGGACTGTATCCCATATTATGGGCCCTTCCTCCCCATGCGTTTAAGAGCTCACTTCCTTATGCATCTTGCTTTTCCCAGTTCAATTTCTTCTGTCTTTGATTAGGGTGAAACAGTTCAGAAAAGCTGTTAGCTGGCCTCCACTGGGGGACTTTCAGATAAACCAGTGACTGAAAGAATGCATGCATTAATTTTGTCTCCTATAAAATTATTGAGGTCCAAGCACCTGGTCATAGTTAAGATACAGGCTCTGGAGTAAGAGCATCTGAGCTTGAATCTGGACCCTGCCATTTATTGGCTGTGTGACCATACTCTTGTTCTGTGTCTCAGTTCATTCATCTGCAAAATGGGCACCGTAACGGCTCCTACTTCCTAGGATTGTTAAGTGTAGTAAATCCGCTAATATGTGTAAAGCTCTAAGGAAAGCTCAAATTTCAGCACACAGCCAGAGTAATTTATTTACTCAACACATATTTATTAAGGGCCTACTAAATGCTGGGCGCCATCAGTGAGTGACAGAGACAGAGGGGTCTGCCCTTGAAACTGACATTCCACGAGGAGGAAATAGACCATGAACTGTGAACTTAGTAAGAAGTACCTTAGCAGATGATCAGAGTGATGGGAGAAAATGTAGAGCAGAGTAAGTGGGATGAAGAGGGCCAGAGAGTGTGGGTGAGGGTGGAAATTTGTACTTTTTTTGTTGTTAATTTATATATATATATTTTATGTTTACTTTTAAGTTTTTTAAACTTTTAAATTTTTTTACTTTTTAATTTATTTTTATTTTTATTTATTTTATTTTTTTACTTTTTTTTTAGGGTGGAAATTTTTAAATAGAATGGTGGTGGAAGGGGTCATGTTTGGGCAAAGACATGACAGATCTAACCGTGTGTATATCTGGGAAGAGATGGTTCTAGGCAGGGGTAGCAGCCAGTGCAAAGGTCCTAATATCTGATGTTTGGGGAATAGCACGTCGCTTAGTCACCTTTCGTGTCGGTCCACATCCTGATCCCATATCCCACAATGAGAGCTGAGTGGGCAGGGAGGAGAGCTGTAGGAGATGAAGTCAAAGCAGTAATGAAGCCAGATTTTATAGAACCTTGTAAACCATTGTAAGAGCTTCGACAGTCCCCCTGTAGGGTCTGCACAGAAGAATTCCAGGATCTAACAGATTTATAAGATTCCTCTGGCTTCAGAGTTGAGACTAGACTAAGTGTTATCACAGCTCATCGCAGCCTCTGAGTCTAGTAAAATGGCTCTCCAGGAGTAGGGTATGCATAACACTCAACGAATGGGGTAGTTTATTTAGTATACGTTGTTTTTCCAGTCCGCGTACTGCTATTATTTTGCCTTTTTACGTCTAGGCTTTCTCCTGTTATTCACATTTTCTCCCTTGCGCTTTCTGGGGTTTTCTAGGTGGCAAGGCAAAGAGTTACACTCAGTTACCTGAGTCAAATGAAAATGTGACTGCTTTCAGTCAAAGCAGTTGACATAGACACGCGAATCACTTGGGTATGATGATGGAGAGGGCTGGGGCTGTCCTAACAGGGGGATGAATGCCCTGCTGAAAAGCACCCACATTGAAAGCTTTAAAAAATCCTATGCAGAGTAAACTAAAACGCACCTGTGGCTGGACAGGGCTAAGGTGCATGTTTCTGGTGTCTGTTTAACGGCAGTTTACCATAAAGATGCCTGGGGGAGAAGCAGGACATAAGATAGTCTCCACTCTGCATACCATGCATCACAGCAGGCTAGACTGTCTTCTACTGGACCTTTGGGCTATTTAGAAAAGGCACTTGGCTTGGTGTGTAGAGTGCAAGCTGTGTTCCCATTCCTGCTTGTTCCCTGAGCCAGAGGCTCTTGTGCAGTGCCCAACCTGCCCATCCCATCTTTTGGGACATGACAAAGCTCTAACAAAACCATCACGTTTGTTTCCCTCTTGGCAGTAGGCATGTGTTCCTCCTGGCCCCGGTGGTCTTCCACTTTGATGACTCAGCTGTTTTCTCTTGCTTTGCTTTTTTTCCTCTCCTCTCATCTTACACTTAGTAATTCTACTTCTCTGTCTTTAATTCAAACTCCCTGGAAGACAATGTGGTGGGTTTGGCACGTTACCTATTGGCAGAGATTGGGTCCAGGGCAGCTTGTTAGCTCTTTTGAGTTAAGAGGCCATTCCTACACCAGTCACCCCTGTCCAGGCCACAAATGTCACAAACCCTGGCAGAGAATATGCCCAGTGAACATCTTCATGTATAATATCATCTTCAAGAAAAACTTTTTGCTCTGGATTACATTTTGGGTAGAGTGACTTAATTTATAGGAAAATACCTAATAATGTTGTATTGGAATTTTCTCTTTGGATACCCTGGGAAAGAAACTGAAATGCAGAATAATCTAATATAAATAGTGCTTGTGTTTGCCAGAGGGAGGTCATTTAAGTGTACAGTTTAATAGTCAATAAATGCAACCATGGATGAACTCCTGGTATCATGCCTCGTATCAGTTTACTTAGTCATCTTATGCTATGTCAGTCCCGTATCCCAGTCGATAGTCTTATTATCTTATTTACTTTCTAAATATATATGTTTCTGCCTTTCTATTCTTGCTGTCATTCACCTGCTTCTATCACCTGTTGTTATAATTATCATCTTTCTCACTGGTATCTCAGTTTGTACATTCCCCTTTCTTTAAACCATCTCTACATCACCACCAGAAGGATCTTTCCAGAATACACATCTGATCACTGGTCACATGACTCTGACTGAAAGTCTTCAGTGATTCTGCTGCCTTCAAGAGGATATCTAAACCCTATGATGTGTTCTACAAGAAGCTCTTCATGATTTAAACCCTTCTTGACTTTCAAGAGCTATTCCTGCTGCACTCCTGAATCTTGGTTAAGATTCTTAAACCTCTAAGGCTTTTGATATGATGGCCAGCCCTTTCTCCTTTTCTTTACTTGGCCAAACCCCACTCGACATAATGGCTGCAGTCTTTTAGAAGCCTCCTTACCCCACTTACAGAGTTATAGTCTCTCTTTTTCCTGTGCTTCCCTGCATTAAGACATAATGTGACTGTGGTAATACTTGGTTTCCATGCTTGTCTCACTGGCTTTATTGTGGTCTTCTTGAAGACAGAGACTCAGAGTAGCTATCTCTATAAAACCAAGGCCTCTTATCATGTCCCATTCATAACAGCCACTCAAAAATAATTTAAAATGGAATTAAATGGAGTAGACCTTGTCCCTAAAGATTCCTCTCCAAAGGATGCTGAGCTTTTTTGAGTACAGTTTACCCCCCATCCCACTCAATCCTCTGTTTTAAGAAAAAGAGGATAAAATTACTTCATCTCTACTTCCTGTATTTTACTCTACCAATACTATTCCCTAAAGCTTTCCTTAATGTTGGTTCCAATACATGATTTAATGCTTGAGAACTACTGATATCTAAGGAAGTCTAAAAACTTGGATGTCTTTTGAGTGTTGCAGTCATGATTGATCTTATATCTTAGACACCGAACGTGCTTTAGCTTTTTGAAGCTCCTGACTCAACAAGGAGCTCATGTTTGTAAAGTGCAGTCTAATTTGTCTGAGGGTTAAGGAAGCCATGATGACTTTCAGGTCAGGGAGGAGAGTCCCTAGCTGTGGCCTGGAAGCAGGGGTCTCACCCAGATAGCTGTTATGCTTTGATCACGCTCCTAGGTATAGCCGATCACCAGGTTGGAAGAGAATTCTTTCTTTCTCCTTCCAATAGTGTTTTTTCATTATATCTCACATGCTAACAAAAACCCAGTTCTTCACGTGGTTGATTAGCCAAACCTTCCCTGAGGTCCCATTTCCTTTCTCTCCCTCCAACAGGCAAATCCTCTCTTATACTCACACTTTAAAGTGTCTGCAAGGTTTCCTCTATAATTCAGTTCAATGGCCACCTACTATAAGGAATTGATGAGCTGTTTGGGCTGATTAGGAGCATTTCTCTCTTTTCCATACCTCCTAAGAAAGCATTCTACCAATGAATCACCAATTTGAGATGCTCATTTGTTATTTTACTTTAAGCAGGCTCTATGTTATAATTTAACGGCATAATGGAATCCCTATTCTAGTTGACAGACACTGTGGTGCAAATGATTTAATTTACTAGCTCAAGCATTAGTCTACATATTATTGTACTGATCAGTCATTGTTACTAAAATCACTCATCCTTAATGTAATGATTGGTATCCCTACAGAGATTTCCAGTCATCAGAATGTCATTAGATACAGTAAAAAATGAAAATTACTATTACACAGCAGTAAACACTATTAACTGTTAGTTAAAATAGCATTTAATTTAGCCGTGCAAGAGTTTACAAATTTCCACAGTTTCCTTGGTCCTCGAATAATTGTCACTGCAAAGTTAATGATACTTCCGCCAATGAAAGGACGGAATGAGGAGGGGACGATGATGAACCGGTGTTTTCAGATGGCAGATGTCATCTTGTGACAGTGCAGCGCTTGGCAATCTGGGACATTTCATTGATAAGGGAAAGAAGCGTGCTGGTGTCCTGAAAATGTGACACAGGGCAGAAGAGTTTGTGTGCCTTCAAAAGGCAGAGGAACATTAAACATTGTTGGGAAGAAGAGGAAATGATGCCTCCCAGATGCCTTGCTCTTTCGCCATCAGTTCAGGTTCACACTCTGGCTTTCCAGACGTCTGCTGCAATACTGGTGAACCGGGGCTGCTGTAAAACTCTTGCAAGTGTCCCTGGCTGGTGGATCTAATCTTGTTGGGAATTATGGGCCTGGTTGGAAAGTATGTATTTTGCACAAGGCCTCCCACCCCCAGGCTTTCAGATAGCATCAGCTTAAGTTGCAGAATATGCGTTTACCTTGAAATGGCCTCTCCCCATTGCAGCCTGAGTCCATCATTCCCCAGCTTTAAATAAAATCAGCAGCAACATCGACTGTGCCGATAAATGTGGGCACTCTGTGACTAACTTGGCTCCAGAGCTCTGTCTTCATCCAAGCTGTTGTGATTCATTTCCTTGTTTATTCCATAACTGCATGTTACTGAATCTGAGTTCTGTGCCCAAAATGTTGAACTTAGATATGGAAAGGGACACCAGGGACCCCTCTGTATGTGCAGAAGGCAATAAAAACAAAATAACAGACAGGACCGCTTCCTGCTTTGCTTATACCTCTCATGCCAACTCAGTGGGGAAAATGATAGCTGGAAATGACCGGCCCTGGTAAGACAATGGTCGAGTGAAATGGTGCTCAGTTTGCAGAATCTTGAAGGAGATCTCTAGTGAATGCCAAGCCTAAATCAATGAAGTCACAGTAAGATGGCAGGATGTGTATCTGTGGAAAGCGTTTCCAGTCTGCAGTGTGGCACCGCCAGCCACATTTCATCGAGAATATGCAATGGAGAATTGCCTGGAAATGGATTCTTTATTACATGCAGCATGACGGAGTAGAAATACTTGGCTGCAAACAGCATTTGGTGAATGAGGAGACATGTGTGCCCCTACTGGGGTGACATTCCAGGGGCTTGGGTGGTACTTGTGTGACCTTGCTACACTGACCATCCACAGATGACATGCAGGGTACCAATACGGTGGACTCTGAACTGTTATCATTCAGAGTAACTGCATCTTTCACCTTGAAGAGAAACTTGAAGAGATACAAGTCACTGGCATTCTGTGAGAAAAAGGAACACAGGTTTGCTACCTCTGTGTGACTCAGGGGTTACCTGTATTAATTTTTCCAGATGCATGTGGGTACACCCTGTGGTACAGGATCCTTTCTCGCAGCTAAGGTGAGATGCCAAGCGCAGATTATTCCTCTGTGAAATGGATACAGATTTATTTTGGAGTAATCTTTGGGGTGAAAATCTCTGAAGTCGTTACGGTGGGCTCCTGAATTCTTTCCCTTTACAACGGCCCTCATCCTACCCGTTGAGAAGGTCAGTGAAATAGGAATGGTGGAAATCACATTGATTGCAACATTTCACCTGCCCGTAATGCTGACAGGCCCTGGCAAGAGGCAGTATTCATTCTGTGCGCTTCTACCTCCCTTGGGGAAGCTTGCCTAGGACAGAACGATTCAGCACTGTGGTTGGGCCAGAATGGATTCCACTGCACTTTTAGGAACCCCTCAGCTGGTCTAACCTGGCAGATGCTTGTGTGTGTGTATGTGTGTGATCTACAGTGTTATGGCACTTAAATCTCCATTTGTGTTCCCAAACATGAGTCTTTGCTTAGCTCTCGACCCAAAACACATGGAAATCCCTTTGCTGGCATATCCCTAACTGAACACTTCTGTTGTGCATCAAATACTCATCAGAAATAGCCAGATCCAGTGATACAGTCCAGGACCAGTTTCCATGTATCTACTGTTAGGGAATAGATTGAAAATGGCAAGGACCTGCGTGCATACTAGTCAAGGTTCTCCAGAGAACAGAACCAATAGGAGACAGATGGGTATATATTTATAATACAGGAATTGGCTCATGTGGTTGTGAGGAAGTCCCACTGTCTGCTGCCAGCAAGATGGAGAACCAGGAAAGCCAGCAGGGAAGGTCTGAGGATCAGGAGGGCTACGGCATAAGTCCTGCTTCGAGTCCCGAGGCCCAAAAGCCAGGACTGTTAACCTCTGAGGGCAGGAGAAGATGACTGCCCCTGCTCAACCAGAGAGCAAATTCACTCTTCCTCAGACGTTTTGTTCTACTCAGGCGCTCAGCAGGTCGGATGATGCCCACTTGCATGAGTGAGCGTGAGCTTTCTACTCAGTTTACGGATTCAGTGCTGATCTCTTGTGGGGAGAACCTTACAGACACAACCAGCTATCTGGGCATTCTTAGCCCAGTCAGGTTGAACATAGGATTAACCATCACAACCTGTAAATAAACCAACCAGTTAATCGTTACTAATTGGTTTTCTTCACTGTAAACTATAAGCCTGACATATGAGGTACTTTCTTAGCCTTTGGTTGTTGATCTAAGTTGGAAAGAATAATCAGAAAATAATGAATTTATATACACCAGTAAGCTGCCTGATCCTGGATTTTTGTCTTTTGGCAGGTTTTTGATTACTGATTTAATCTCCTTACTAGTAATTGGCCTGTTCAGATTTTCTACTTCATGATTCAGTCTTAATGGATCGTATGTTTCTAGGGATCTATCCACTTCTTCCGGGTTGTCAAATTTAAACAGTATTTTCTTATTTCTTAGTTTAAGGTCTGATTTTCCTTATTTATATATTTTTTAGAATTACTCTTTGGGTCCATCTCAAAATCACACTTTACTAATCAAAATGTTGTTCCCTCTTTTTTTGTTGTTTTTAATCACCTGAGTGTGTATGTTCAGTGTATTGTTAAAAGATAAGAGAGAAAGAATCATAAATAGAACATTAAGAAAATTCAAAAAAATTTAATTTTGTCAAGATGAAGCTTGTAGGCTAAAAACAGAACACAGAATGAGGGAAAACGGAATGAGGAAAGCAAAATGTAAAAAAAGATACACATAGAGAGGAATCAGAATGCCAGAATTAAGTTGGGAAATCAATCTTAGAAATAATAGGGAGAAAAAAACCCATATATATATATGGTTGAAACATATTTTCTGCAAATAATTTTAATGCACTTAGATTACACAGAAAAAGAGGGAGCAAGAAGGGAATGACATCTGAGTCACCCCAAAATTCTTACCAAAGTCCCAGTCTGGCCCAAGAACTGATACTTAAAATTTCCTTGTATGTCATAGTGGCATTTAAATTAAAAATTTTAGCACAATGTGGAACATAAGTAGCTGCTAAATAAATGTTAGCCATGATTATTATACCAATCTGAATTTAAAATGGAATCATAGTGTCAGTTGTTACCCATTATTGACACAGATGGAAGTGCCAGGCATGGCTCTAAGCACTTAATTAGTTCCTTAACCCTTCCAACGACGTTATGAGGCATCATTTCTTTTTATAAATTTATTTATTTATTTATTTATTTATTTATTTATTTATTTATTTATTTATTTAATTGGCTGTGTTGGGTCTTTTTTGCTGTGCGCGGGCTTTCTTCAGTTGCGGTGAGTGGGGGCTACTCTTTGTTATGGTGCGCGGGCTCCTCATTGCCGTGGCTTCTCTTGATGTGGAGCACGGGCTCTAGGCGTGTGGGCTTCAGTAGTTGCAGCGCATGGGCTCAATAGTTGTGGCTCACGGGATCTAAAGCGCAGGCTCAGTAGTTGTGGCGCACGGGCTTAGTTGCTCCGCGGCATGTGGGATCTTCCTGGAGCAGGGATCGAACCCGTGTGCCCTGCATTGGCAGGCAGATTCTCAACCACTGAGCCACCTAGGAAGCCCTCTGAGGCATCATTTTTAATCTCATCCAATTTATGTTATTTCAGACCTTTTTTTCATCTCTAGAAGTTTGATTTGTGTCTTTAAAATACTGTACATGTCTCTCTTTGACATTCTTTTGTTTTCCTCTATCTTCTAGAATGCATAGAACACAGTTTTAACAACCATTTTACATCCTCATCAACTAATTTTATCCTTGGTACCATTTCTGGGTCAGTTTTGATTGATTTTTCTCTTTATCATGGGTCATGGTTTCCTGCTTCTTTGCATGCCTAGTAATTTCTGATTGAACTCCTGACATTATGAATTCTACCTTGTTGGGTGTTGGATATTCTTTTATTATTTTACATATTCTTGAGCTTTGTACTGGGATGTAGTTTAAATACTTAGAAGACAGTTTGATCCTTTTGAGATTTGCTTGTGAACTTCGTAGGTGGGACCAGAGCAGCTTTTAGTGTGGGGCTAGGTTTTCCCCATCACTGATAAACATCCTCCTCGATACTACTACACAATGCTGTATGTGTTATGAGTTCTGCCCTCTCAAACTATCCTGGGAGCTGTGTGGGCTCCAAGGATGTTTCCACCTGCTCCTTTTGAGTGGTCTGTCCTGACCTCTGATATTTCCTCACTGGCATGCCCCGATTAGGACTTAGCTGAAGACTCCAGGTGGATCTGCATCTGGTCTACGAAACTCTCTCTCTCTCTGTCTGCAAACTCTGGTCCTGGTGGCCTCCCTGAACTCCCAGCTCTGAACTCAGGGAGACTGCTGGATTCTGTCTGCCCTCCCCACCCCTACCCTGTGGCCTGGGCACACTCTCCAGGGAGACTGCTGAACAACTGCAGGCCTCACCCTGATTTCTCTCCTTCACCCAGAGATCCGATGTTTGAGATTTGTTGTTTCATTCATTTTCCCTATATTTTGTCCTGTTTCTTAGTTGTTTAAGGCAAGAGGGTGAGCCCAGGTCTTAGCATTCCATTGTGACTAGAAGAGAGCATCCTGAAGAATTATTTCTAGTCCCATCTTAAGGATGAACCAATAGACTGATGGCGTGGCTTATCCAGAGCCCAGCCTGTGGTGGAGGTCAATGCTTCCAAGCCTACCCTCCCATCAACAGCAAACACTGACTCCGAAGATTCTAGATTTTAGGTCCTATATATAAGGCTAGAACTCTAAATTCACATCTTTTACCTCTCCCTATCCCCAAATAGTAATTAATTTGGCGGATTAACATTATTTGGTCCAAACCCTATAAATACTTTTTTTTTTTTAAGTGAATGATGCCCATATACATCCTTAAGGGCAAATTCAGATTTTGATGATCACCCACCCTCACCTTTTCATGGATGGGGGAGTTTCTTCATCTTTCCTGGTCATTTTCTTGTTTAACAATTAGTTATGGAAGAAATTTAGAATTTAAAAGAAACGAAACAGAATTATGTCTAAAACTTATAGGTCATAAGCACATCGATAATTTGGATTTGCCAAAGCTTTTTTTCATGGCACGTAAATGACCATCAAGATAGAGGAAAATAAACTTTGTATTATCCAGGATTTGCTTGCTGGCAGTAATTCTACCTCTTTCTCTCCATTCAAGGAAGCATTGCCGCAAAAGAGAATGACATTATAATAGGGACAACCTAGGATCGCCTCCAGTTTACAAGTTAAAAAAAGGGCAATCCCCTGGTACTTAAATGCGACAACACACCATTGGTGTGTTGCCATGACAAGGGAGCTGGAAGCCTCCACTTTCATGATAGGACTGTGATACAGACATTGGTTTGGTCACTATCAGTCTGCTAGGGTTTCCGGGTGGCTTAACCCAAAGAAATTTATTCCCTCACAGCTTTGGAGGTGGAAGTCTGAGATCAAGGTGTCTGCAGGACTGGCTTCTTTTGAGGTGTCTCTCCCCCCTTACAGGGTCTTCTCTCTGTTCACGTCCATGTACTAACTTCCTCTTCTTATAAGACATCAGTCCTATTGGATTAGAGTCCACCCTGACGACCTCACAGTAACTTAATTAGCTCTTTAAAGACCCTACCTCCAAAGATAGTCGCATTCTAAAAAATAATAATAATAAAAAACAAACAAAACCAGATGTAGTCATAGTCTGTGGTACCAAGAGTTAGGACTTCAACACATAAACTGTGTGTGTGGCGACACACTTCAGCCCATAATGCCTGGGGAAGTCAGGCAGTCTGTTTAACCTTGCTGTTCTTCCACCTGCCAGGAAGGCAATACAGCTGCTTTATGCAGAGTTAACTGTATGGGTATCTGGACCTCTTAAGAACTGGGCTGGCTAGTTCATTCAATACCTCATCACTATTTTGGCTGCTTCCCTGGCCAGTAAACAGGTATTTCTGCTGCTTCTCCAAGTGAGTTGAATCACCGAAGTCTCACTTATTCAAGGGATTCTTCTGGTGTGCTCAGCGATACCCTGGTGCTTAAAAAATGTTCATCCTTTGCAAGTCAGGGAAGCCACTTGTTTCCAGATATTTACTGATGTAAGATCAGCCAGGGTAGCTTGCTCAGTGCTGAGCATACAAAGGATTTTGCAGGGAGCTCCAGAAGACTCCAGCATCTCCTTTATAACCTTCATTCTCCCTCATGCGTGGGTCCAGTAGGTCCAGCCACATCTGGAAGGGCATGAGGTGGCAGATGCCACACTAAAGCACCTGTCTCTGATGTGCTCTGACTGCCAGGTCACCCCAAGTAGCAGCTCAGAGCAGGACGGTGTGGATGCCTTTCTCAGTGAGGCATTGTACATAAGTACTCATGACCCTGGGGTTATCTTTTTACATTTTTCATTTTTTGGGGGGATGGGAAGAAAATGAGATATATACTTACTGTGAATCTGGCTGTACCTCTCATGTCTGGTAGGCATTCTTCTTTATGAATCTGAGTATCTTATTTATGTCTGGAACATATTTAAATCCTTATTTTATTACTTCAAAAATGTACTGTACTCCTGATTCCTGGTTGTGTTCTTATTTAAACCAATCTACAAATGTAGCTCATAAACATTAGTGGAGATGAATTTACATTCTAAAATCTATTAATCTAACCCTACTCATTATATAAGTGAACCAAGAAATAGCAAATAAATCAAACTACGTGAAACAATAAAACAAATTAACCAGTATCATTTAAATAATTGCCATCACAAACAGTCACAGCAAAGCCTAACAAATGAACACTTTAAGGATGTTCTCATTTTAATCCAGTCCTTACATAAATAGCGCCAGACTTCAAATGGATTTTGGAAACCATGGGGGGAAAACAGTGGAAATCAAGGTTGTTGGAATTGGTCCTGAGTTTTTCACGCTCCTGTGAATGTTTAAATTTGGACCATCCCTAAAGAAGACCCATCTCCTCAGCTCCAGCCCTGGCGTCCCTGTGTTACTCTCCCTTTCCCAGGTTTTGAGGGACAGGGCACCAAAGGTCCATGCCATGCAGCATCTTGTAAAGTCATTTTCTGGAGCAGCTGAACATTGCAGCGGGGAGGACCACGACTCTCAAGACAGGCTGTGCAGCCTTGCTGGTTATTTCCCCGTTGCATGAATTAAACGTCTGCAGGCCTCAATTTCTTCATCTGTAAAATTGGGATACTGATGGAATTGACATGAAAAAGACCAAATGAGTTAATATGTGGAAAGCACTTCACAGTGGCTATTGTAAGTGTTCAGTAAGTGGCTATTGTAAGTGTTCAGCCAATGCTATTACTATTACTACAACTTCTGCCACTTCACCGAAGTGTGTATTCCCTTCTTTTCCCTATGGCATATTTTTTTTTGACATTCTGCTTTACTCTGGAGCATAGCGTGTGCGTGGGCGTGTACATGTGTTTTTGGTATTTGATGCATGCCTATGTTGATACCTAGAAACGGAAGGGGAATCAATTCTAATTAACCTCCAATTTGCAATCAAAAAGAAATACAGCACCTATTCAAAGACTTCGCATTCCCAGGAATTCCCTGGTGGTCCGGTGGTTAGGGGCCCCAGCTTCCACAGCAGGGGACATGGGTTCGATCTTTGGTCGGGGAACTAAGATCTGGCATGACTCCTGGTAAGGCCAAAACAACAACAACAAAACAAACACCCCCCCCCCCCCCCTTCTATTCCCACTTCTGCCAGTGGTGTGTTCTCCACTTCATTTTTTAGGTTAATAATTTTACTCCACAAACACTCATATACAACCACTTCTTTTGTGTCAGGCACAGTTCTGCTGTTTTTGAATTAAATTTTTATTCTAAGATGATTGTAATTTTACACACATGTGTAGGAAGGAGCACAGATATCCATGTACCCTGGGCCCACTTTTCCTCCATGGCACCATCTTGCAAAACTGTGGTACCTTCTGACAACTGGGATATCGACACTGATAGAGTCAAGATGCAGGATATTTCCAGCACCCAAACGATCCCTCATGTTGCCCTTTTACAGCCAGACCTACTTCCCTTCCCGTCTCTGTCCCGCTGTGACCCCTGGCATTCACCACACTGTTTTTCATTTGCATAATTCTGACAAATTATAACTAATCAGATCAAACAGTATGGAATCTTTTGGGATTTTTTTTCATTCCACAAAATGCTTGGAGGTTGCTGTGTGTATCGACACATATGATTACATGGGTAGAGTTCCATGGTGTGGATTTACCACAGTTTGTTTAATTATTCACCTGTTGAAGGACATGGGTTTTTTTTTTTCAGTTTTGGGCAATTATGAAAAAAGGTGCTGTAAACATTCACGCGTAAGTTTTTTCCCTCATTTTTCGAGATGAATGTCCAGAGTGCAGTTGTTGGATCGCGTGCTGTTTGCATGTTTAATTTAAAGAAACTGTCAGACTGGCTTTCCAGAGTGGCTGTACCATTTTGCATTTCCACAAGCAATGGGTAAGTAACTTGGCTTCTTTACGTTCTCACTGGTATTTGCTGTTGTCACTAATTTTTATTTTAGCCATTCTAATAGATGTGTAGTGAAATGTCATTATGGTTTTAAATTGCATTTCCCTAATTCTCCATGGTGGTGAACATCTTTTCATGTGCTTTTTTGCCATCTGTATATCCTCTTTGGTAAAATGTCTCTGCATATCTTTTGTCCATTCTCTAATTGGATTGCTAGCTGTTTTTTTTTTCTTTTTTTAATGTTGAATTTTGAGAGCTCTTTTTTTTAAAATATATTTTTTTGAGAGTTCTTATTATTCTAGATACTAGGCTTTTGTCATTGTGTGGTTGGCAAATATTTCCTCCTAGTCAGTAGCCTGTCTTTTCATCTTTTTAACAGGGTCTTTCATAGAACACAAGTTTTAAATTTTGATGAAGTCCAATTTATTATTTTTTCCTTTTGGGGGTTGTGCTTTTGGTGTCAAGTTTAAGAACTCTTTGCTAACCCCAGCTCCTGAAGAACGTCTCCTATTTTCTTTCCAAAAGGATTTATAGTTTGATGGTCTACATTTAAGCTTGTGATTCATCTGGAGTTAATTTTAATATGAGGGTTAAGTTGAGGTTCATTTTTTTCCCTGTGGTTATTCACTGGCCTCAGCATTATTTGTTACAAAGCCTCTCTTTCCTCCTCAGAGTTTCTTTTCAGCCTTGTCAAAAATCACCTGGACATATTTGTGTGATTCTGTTTCTGGGTTCTCTGTTCCATTCCCTTGGTCCACATGCCTATCACTCCACCAGTACTACACCAGTTGATTTCTATCTCTGTGTAATACGTCTTGAAGATGGATAGAATGACCCCTCCAACTTTATTATTCTTTTTCGGATTTAACTATTCTAGTTCTTTTGCCTTTCCATGTAAATTTTAGCATTAACTCCCTATGTCTACAAAAAAAAAAAAAATCTTCCTGGGACTTAGATAGGAATTGAATTAAACTTTTCAGTGGGCTAAATAGTGTCCCCCCAAAATTCATGTGCCCCCTTAAAGCATCAGAATCTGATGTTATTTGGAAATAGGGTCTTTGTAGATGTAATTAGTTAAGATGAGATCATCGTGGATTAGGGTGGGCCCTAGATCCAATGACCAGAATCCTTATAAGAAGAGGAGAGGACACGTAGAGACACAGAGACACACAGGAATGAAGAAGATGGAGGGAGAGATTGAAGATATGCTGCCACAAGCCAAGGAAAGCTGGCAACCACTAGAAGCTAAGAGAGAGGCAGGTAGCAGATCTCCTTCAGGGACCCCAGGAGAAACCACCCCAGCCAACCTCTTTATTTTGGATGAAGTTTATGTGTGTAAAGTTGTAGGTAGTATTTTTTTCTTACGCTTTTGACGCTCGTATGGCCTATAGTGATATCTCCTATTTCATTCCTGATATTGGTAATTTGCATCTTCTTTCTTCTTTTTCTTTGTCAGTCTAGCTAGAGTTTTGCCAATTTTATTGATGTTTTCAAAGAATCAGCTCTCTGATTTATCAATTTTCTCTATTCTCCTGTTTTCAATTTCAGTGTTTTCTGCTCTTACCTTTATTATTTCTTTCTTGCTTTGGGTTTATTTTGCTTTTTTTTCTAAATTCTTGAGTTGGGAGCTTAGAAAATTAACTTGAGACTTTCTTCTTTCCTAATGTGTGCCTTAGTGCTATAAATTTCCTTCTCGGCACTGTTTAAGCTGTTTCACAAATTTTGATATATTTTATTTTATTTTTTCAAAAATAAATTTATTTGTTGACTGCGTTGGGTCTTCATTGCTGCTCGGGGGCTTTCTCTAGTTGTGGTGAGTGGGGGCTCCTCTTTGTTGTGGTGTGTGGGCTTCTCATCCCAGTGGCTTCTCTTGTTGCAGAGCACGGGCTCTAGGTGTGTGGGCTTCAGTAGTTGTGGCTCACAGGTTCAATAGTTGTGGCTCAAGGACTCTAGAGCACAGGCTCAATAATTGTGGCACACGGGCTTAGTTGCTCTGAGGTGTGTGGGATCTTCCTGGCCCAGGGGTCGAACCTGTGTTCCCTGTGTTAGCAGGCGGATTCTTAAGCACTGTGCCACCAGGGAAGTCCCTTTATTTTCATTTTTATTCATTTAAGGTTTTTAAACTTTTCCTTGTGATGTTCCCTTTACTCAGGGCCTGTGGGGAGGGGCTGTGGTTATGAATGCTGGTGTGTGTCTTCAGTTCTACTGAGGTGTGTCCTATGGCCCAGAATATAGTCTCTCTTCGTCTATGTTCCAGAGACACTTGGAAAGCGTGTGTTCTGCTGTTGCTGGGTATAGAGTTGCATCAATGTTGATAAGAGCCTGTTGTTTGGGTCCTTGAGTTTTCTATATCTTTCTGGATTTTTTGGTCCAGTTGCCCTACTGATTGTTGAGAGAAGGGTGTTAAAGTATCTAATGACGATTTTGGATTTGTCTATTTCTCCTTTCAGTTTTATCAGTTTTTGCATCACGTGTATTACAGCTCGGTTGTTTGGTGCCTATGCATGGAGGATTTCTATGTCTTCTTGGTGGATTGACTCTTTCTGCCATTATATAACATCCCTCTTTGTCTTTGATAATTTTGTTTGCTGTCCAGTCTACTCTACCTGATATCAATATAGCCACGTCTGCTTTCTTTCTGTCTTTTTTTTTTAATCTTATTTTTTTAATGTATTTATTTATTGGCTGCCTTGGGTCTTCATTGCTGGACACAGGCAATGTGTTGCGTTGAGCAGGGGCTACTCTTTGTTGCAGTGTGTGGGCTTCTCATTGTTGTGGAGCACGGGCTCTAGGCATGCAGGCTTCAGTAACTGCCTCATGTGGTCTCAGTAGTTGTGGCTAGCAGGCTCTAGATCGCAGGCTCAGTAGTTGTGGTGCTTGGGCTTAGTTGCTCCGAGGCATGTGGGATCTTCCCGGACCAGGGATCGAACCCGTGTCCCCTGTGTTGGCAGGCGGATTCTTAACCACTGCGCCACCAGGGAAGTCCCTGCTTTCTTTTCATTAAAGTTTGCATGTAAATAATTATATTTTGATTAATGTTCACATGATATACCTATCCTTATTTTCTACTTGCCTGTATTGCTATATTTGAAGTGAGTTTCCTGTAGACTGCATATAGCTGGGTCATGTTTTTAATCTATTCTGCCAATCTTTGTCTTTTAATTGGAAAAATTCAGTGTAATTATTGTAATAATTAATTCAACATAAATTCAATGTAATTACTGATATGGTAGGGCTTAAGTCTGTCATTTTAATTTTTTTGTTTTTGGTTTGTTCTATTTTTCATTTTTCTGTTTTCTTTTTCCTGTCTTCTTCAGAGTTAGTTGAATGTTTTTTGAATTTTATTTTGACTTATCTATCGTGTTTTTGAGCATATCTCTATATTTTTAAACGCTTGCTATAGGTATTGCATTATGTATACATAACTTACTACAGTGTATTGATGTTGCCATTTTACTGATTTCAGTAAAGTGTAGAAAACTTTCCTCCCCTTTATCCTCCCCTTTTATATTATAATTATCTTAAATATTTCCTCTCATACATTTAGTACCATATCAGATAGCATTTGCTTCAACCATCAGACATAATTTGGAAGACTCAAGCACACAAGAAAAGTCGACTGTATTTACCCACATTATTGCTTACTGTGTACTTCCTTTCTTTCTTTGTTTCTTCTTAGAGAACTCCCTTTAGACATTTTTTTAAGAGTAGGTTTGCTGGTTTCTAATTTTCTTATTTTTACTTTATCTAAGAATTCTTGTATTTCCTCTTCATTTCTGAAGAATATTTTTCCTCGATAGAGGATTCTGATTGACAGTTCTTTTCTTTCAGCACTTGTAAATGTGCCACTTCCTTCTGACCTCCATGATTACTGGTAAGAAATCTGCTTTAATTCAAATTGTTTGTTCCCCTACAGGTAAGATGTCATGTTTCTCTTGCTGCTTCTGAGATTTTTTATTGGCCTCTGAAGTTTGACTTTTGACTTTGATGTGTCTTGGTGTGAATTTCTCTGGGTTCATCCTAATTGGGATTTGCTGCATTTCTTCAACCTGCATGTCTTTTGACAAAGTTGGGAAAATTTCAGGCATTATTTCTTTTTCAGCTCTGTCTTCTTTTTCCTCTCCTTCTGAGACGCTGATGACACAAATATTACATCTTGGGTTACAGCTCTGCAGGACTCTGAGGCTCTGTTCATTGTTTTTTCTTTTTCAGTTTATTTTTTCTCTTTTGTTCAGTGTTGGTTGATTTGCATTGTTCTACCTCAGTTCACTGATTTCTTCCTTTGTCCCTTTCGTTCTGTTATTGAGCATGTGCAATAAGTTTTCTATATTGGTTATTGTAATTTTCAGTTCTAAAATTTCCATGTTTTGGGGGGGATGGTCATGCCATGAGGGTTGTGGGATTTTAGTTCCCCGATCAGGGATTGAATCCGGGTGCTCGGCGGTGAGAGTGAGGAGTCCTAACCACTGTACAGCCAAGGAAGGGTAAATCCTCATTGCTGCCAGGTAGGTGTGAAAGCTCAGGGGGCCCCTCATTAGTGCTGACACGGGCTGGGAGTTCCAGCTCTCACTAGGTTTCCACGGAGAGCTGTGGGTGGGGAGAGGAGGAGCCTTATTGCTACTCTCCTCATGGCCTCCGCTGACACCATCCTCTTCTGAGGATGAAAGTTCCAGCTCCCTGTTTGGCCTTCTCTCGGGCCTACAAGCCCTGCAGGTGTGTTTGAGCACCTTGTTACAGCTTTGCAAGGAAGTCTAGACTCTCCACTTGGCCTTTGCCGGTGGGGGTGGGGGTGGGGTGACAATTTTTTGTAGTGTTTTCCTAGAGTACAACAGTTATTATCTGCAGGTTTTTCTGTCTTGCTAGGAGGCCCCTTTTCGAGGGCTCGGGTTTTTTGTTTTGTTTTGTTTTTGTCCGTGCTTATTGGAGTTTCCAGGTTGAAGTCTCAGCTGCAAGTCTGGGATATGTGAACTGAAAAGAAAACTTACAGAACTCATCACTATATCATTCTTTGGGTCCTGAGGTTCTTAGCGGGTCTGCTTTCTTTCCACCTTTCAGAGTTTTCTTATGTTTGTTTTATATTAAATGCCTAGGGTCTTTAGTTGTGTTTCGCAGAAGGAATAGGGGAAAGTAGGCCTACTTCATCTTCCCAGAAGTGGAAATCCCAGTTGACTCCTATTTTAAAGGGAGTGTTGAATTCATCAATTTCTCATTTTTTTTCCACTTCAGTCTTTCTTTTCATTGCTTTCCCTCATTTCCTGCTGCTCAGAAGAAGAAACGCTGCTTTAGTTCCCCAGGGTTGTAGCATCTTCTTGTGACTCTCAGACCATCACAGTTTCTCTTGTCTGCTCTGAAAACTTGCTCCACTAATTATTCCTTCTTACTTGTGTCTTGACTCGTATTTGATAAATACCGTCCTTCAGTGCGAGGCACACTTGTCTTAAAGAAATTGACCTTTGACCTGTTCTTTGCTAGGATAGTCCTCTAATTCTTTTCTTCCCCTTAAATGCCAGTCTTCTTGAAAGCATTATCTGTATTCTCTACTTCCACTGACTTGCTAACCCTCTCCACCCTTAATTCTTTCCAATCTGTCTACTGACCTCACCAGTTTATTGAAATTGTCTTCTTAAAGGTCACCAATCCTTCTTGGTAGTCAGGTGCAATGGTGTTTCCTCAGTTCACTTCTGCTTTCATCTCTCTGTAGCTGTTGGCACCATGAACATTCGGGGAGTCTCCTCTCCTTGGATTTCACGGCTCTGAATTTTCCTCTTCCCTTCCTGGCTTGCCTTCTTCCTTTCACATGTGTCTCATCTTCAAGGTTCTTTTATTTATTTATTTTTTGGCTGTATTAGGTCTTTGTGGCCGTGCACAGGCTTCTCATTGCCATGGATTCCCTTGTTGGGGAGCATGGGCTCTAGGAGCTCGGGTTTCAATAGTTATGGCACAGCAGGCTCAGTGGTTGTGGCTCTTGGGCTCAGTAGTTGTGGCACACGGGCTTAGTTGCTCTGTAGCACGTGGGATCTTCCTGGACCAGAGACTGAACCCATGTCCCCTGCATTGGGAGATACATTCTTAACCACTGAGCCATCAGGCAAGTCCCTTGTCTTCAAGGTTCTATCCTCACTTTTCTTTTCTCTCTCATTCAATTCCATGCCTCTGCCATGTGGCTGACTCCAAAGCAATAAGCAGAGGATCCTAAAAAAATTTTTTTTTACCTTCAGTTCTTGGGGTTCCACTTGACATTTCCAAGTACCTTTCATCTGCCACCCAACGTCCAGCCAATCTGTTAAAAAGTGTGTCTGAAACCCAAATCCTCATCTCATCTCCCCTACATATCCCTGTTTCTTTGTTTCCGATTTCTGTGAATGGAAGCAATACTTTCCAGGCCACCAAGCTTTGAGACCTTGGTATGGTGTCTGACACCTTCTCATTCGACAGCGGCTGCTTTTCCCCTCTTTTTCCTTTTTCCCCTCTTCTCCTCCACACTACCCTCACCCAGTTCAGGTGAACTTTAATTTTTGCCTGAGCTCTTCCAATAGTTCTCAAATTGGTCTCCCTGCTGCCAGTCCACTTCCATTCCAATCATTTTATACATTGTGGCCAGATTCATCTCCCTTTATTGGCTTCTCTTTCTAAATTTAATCTTTTTGGGAAGATATTCAAGGCCACTGTGCTTTGGCCTCTACCTACCTTCCCAGTGTTATTCCAGCATTATTTCCACCGAGGGACACCATGCTCCTACAGAACCGAAATTTCTGTTGTCTTCTCATCCCAACTCCCTCCTCCTCCTCCAGCACTTGAAATGGAACTATTCTCTCCACCCTTCCCTAGCACTTCATGTGTCTCTTTCTCAGAGGTTGCACCAATTTAGAAGTTGTATGAGAGATATTTACACGCTGACGTTAATTCTACTAGACCATCAGCTTCGGGTGAGGTTGAGTAATCATTCATTGACTCAACAGATGTAAAAAAAATTTTATTGGAGTCTAGTTGATCTACAATGTTGTATTAATTTCTTCTGCGCAGCAAAGTGGCTCAGTTATACACATATATGTGTGTGTATATATGTGTATTCTTTTGCATATTCTTTTCCATTGTGGGTTGTCACAGAATGTTGAATATAGTTCCCCTTGCTATGACCTTGTTTATCCATCCTAAGTAAAGGAAGTCAGAAAGGAAAACACAAATGCCATATAATATCACTTATATGTGGAATCTAAAATACAGTACAAAGCAACGTATCTATGACACAGAAACAGACTCACAGGTATAGAGAACAGACTGGTGGTTGCCAAGGGGGAGGTGAGGGTTGGGGAGGGAAGGGATGGGAGTTTGGGATTAGCAGAGGCAAACTATCATTCGCCAGATTTCTAAGGCACGCTAGTCTCTGAGAAAGGCACTGGGGATATAGCAGTGAAAAAACTCTTCATGTTGCTTACAGCCTCGGGGGTCTTATTATATGTTGCTGCTAGTTTGCTTTCACACTGTAAAGAGTGTCTAGTCCTAGATCAATGCCTGGCATATCTAGTAAGTGCTCCTTGTTAAATGAATGAATGAACTGGCAAGCATGTAAGATAAGATTACTAAAGTTGCACGATGACTGTTTTAAAACTTCCGGGCATTTAAGACTTTCTGAGGAAAGAGAAAATAAAAATTGAGCAGGAGAGGCAAAATATTTATCAGAGATAAATGCAAATGCAGGACTATATCATCTGGGTCTTTGGATTAAGGCTATGATACAGCAGACGTTTTCCACCAGTTTTACAAATGGTAGCAATATTTAAAGAACATCGGTCTCAAAAGATGTACTTTTGTAAGAATGAATAAAAATGATGACTATGGGAGCTGTCCATTCCAGCTAGCTCTCCGTACTCAATTTGAGGCTTTTTAGCATAATAAGACATTTGTCCTCTTTGTATCTGAGACAGGGGTTTCATTTTACTTGCTCCTGAGCTTTCCAGTGTGAATGTTCTGCTGCAGCTTTCCTCTCTTATGAAGCGTGTCTTCTATCTCATTGAGGTTTCTTTTCTCAGCTCTTCAGGATCAGCTTCTGAGCTCAAACAAAAGAGTTGCTGGGAAAAGGAAATAGCAAAGCAGGAAAGTGAATAGCCTCTATGAATGCCTGCACTTTCTAGAGAGTCTGCAGAACACTGGAATGTTAGCCGTTCTTACTGACTCTTGCTTTTCACTCCTCATATCTCAGTAATGTTGTTACAAAGTCGACTGTAAAGGTGGGACGCTTAGGCAACTGCCTTTCTCTTCCCCAAACATCATACTCCAAATATTCCCTCTGCTCCTTGAGACACATTCATTCCATTGTCAAAGGCCAAAAAGAATAAAACACATTCCTTCTACAGATTTAATTTGCTTTTCTCTCATGCTGTTCATTATATTCTTAAGTCTCTGGATATTTCATTAGCTTTTAAAAAATTTTTCTTATGAAACTCCTTCCAAACACATTTAAAGTTTTAGAGACCCTAGCTAGGTTCCGTTTTTGTAGTAATTTCTAAACTGTGCCAAGGACTTGGGGGACCCGGATGAATTTCCAATAAGGGGCACCTCAGGCTGTACACGCTGCTGTCACACTTTCATCCATTTGGGGTACCGACTTGAAGCTTGAAAAGTTAAAGATATTTCAGCTCTCTTTATCCAGTGGGGGACTGAACACTGTTTCACCCACAAATCTCTACGTATTGGGATGAATGCTGGGGAAGCTGTAAATTGGGTGAGTAGGCAGTGCATCGCCTGGCACTTTGTAGGCAATGTTGGTGACCAGACCTGGGCTTGACGTGGGTGGTGCGTAAGGAGAGACCACATGTCTTCCTTCCCTATCTTACTTCCTGAAAGAATTGGCTTTTAGTCCCTAAGAAGATTTTTTCATCAGTGACCAGGCTTGGCAGTATAGAAGAGACCTAAGTTTTCTGAAGTGATAGAGTGAATACCTTTAGCATGCTTTTTCCAGTAGTCATTTACCTTGCCACTGGGTATCTTATTTCTGATAACAGACTGAGGAAGACAATCTTTTTTTTTTTGGCAAGAAGCCCCATTTAGCATGCAAATTTGGTCCCTACACTGATTTATTCATATTTTAACATTAGAAAAGAGTGATGAGATGCTAAAAAGAAGCTTCAGAGAGCATGCAACGTGGAGAAGTTGGTTACTTACACGAGGCAGCAGAACAACTTTAGCACAAAACCAAAATGGCAGCTGGTTCTGAGATTTTGTGAACACATAACAGCCCAAATGCCAAAAACCAAAAAATTCTATTTAAGCAATTTTTTCTCTCTCTATAGGAACCGAGCCTGTCAGCAGCATAAACACTTGCAATCCTGCACTTCCTAGGATGCATGTGCTATCGAAAAGGGGGGTGTTAATTGCTGTGCTAATTACAACATGATTGCTTTGCACTTGTTTTGCACTTGTAGGTGATTAAATTTTTAACGAAGCATATTACTTGGCACTGTTAGCACAGTTAACACATTTCTCTCTCTCTTTTTTTTATGCCTTGGGAGAAGTCCCGCACCGCAGACCCTTCCCTGGCTGTGATGTGCTGTTGTGTTTGGAACAAGCCTCTGTGCAGGCTTTCGGTAACAGGACTCCAGCTTCCTGCTTGGGAAAGAGCAGCAGCCTATTATAATCCTACGCAGCATGATGCCACTGGCCAGATGCGAACGCAGAACCCACAAAGGTATTAGCTAAAAATTAGGCAGTGCTGCCAACGCCAGTCTCCAGCCTTCATTTAAGAACTACAGCGACTCCAGCCAGTCAAGCGTCAGCGTCGGAGGGTTTAGCAGGAAGGTAGAGAGATGACAGCAAGTTCCACGTGATTTATTTCTGCTTCACAGCCTGCGTTCCCAGCTGAACTGGAGCACGGGAAACTTGCATCTGTTACACGGGCAGCCTTGTATCTCTGGGTTCCCACTGTGCAGCAGGCTGCAATCCTCAGCGGAAGCCGGGTTTCATGCCTGTGCGCCTGTACATGCAAACCCTGTCTCCCTCTTCCTCCCTAGGCCTCCTTATTCAGAAGTGCCTGGGAAAACAAGTCTGGTTCTAAGGGAAGAGCTGGGCAGCTCTGGAGTTTCTGACCAGGGTGTTGGAGGGTCAGAAAATGAGTGTCGTGCAGAGAAATTGTCTGTGAGGCTGCATGTCAGAAAGCAAACCAACAAACACACCAATAAAACCAGAAAAGTCAAGCATCCAAATTTTCTGCCTCAACTCTGGTGACTTGGCAGTTTTTTGCAGCAAGGATCCCGGGATGATGGTCTTTGAGAACTGAGTGAACAAAGGAAATACGTGAACCAGATTGCCTGAGAAGTGCCGGTTCATCAGAGGCGTTTTTCTGCTGACAACTGTCCTTGCGTGCTCACAAGCCCACCCGCGGGCAGAGTCGGGCAAAGTGGCAAAACTCATTCTCGAAGGAACATACATTCCTCAAAGCTGGAATTAAGATTTAGTTTCTAAGCCTGAATAAATTTGTCTCTAGAACATTTTATAAACGTTATCCATCAAGAGGAAAAAAATTGTCTCTAAAACACATTGCTTATAGATACCCATCGGAGCTCAGCATGGTGAAGAAATGCACAAACCAAAGATGAACGGAGAGGTTAAAGGAATTACTATAAAATATTTGGGAATTACTAAAAAATCTAATTGCTAAAAATAATTATGAAAAAATTACTATGTATGGTGACATAACCAAGGGTTTGAAAGCAACGTCCGTATTGGTGCTCCCTTGGCAAGGATATTATCTCTTATTGTGTAAAAATTAATTCCATTTTTAACTGTCACGTTCATGGTGTCCTTCCATTAAGAAAACCTTTTTCTATTCTAATAACTTATTGGCTGCATTTTCTTTTTCTCTGCTTTTGACTAATGAGTTTAATTACTTTCATTTGCAAACTCCGCCCTTCTCATCAACTTTGTATTTTATCTTATTTTATTTTATTATTATTATTTTTTTGGCTGCACCACTTGGCTTGTGGGATCTTAATTTCCCTACCAGGGATTGAACCTAGGGCTTCTGAAATGAAAGTGTGGAATCCTAACCCCGGGACCACCAGGGAATTCCCTCCACTTTGTGTTTTAGATGTATCTGTTGACTGCCTGACTTTACCCAGCTACCCACTATCAAAAATGGATAAGTAAATGATATTCCAAGGGAAAGAGAGCGTGTTAGAGGCCTATCACTTTCATAGGCCTCTAACTTACTATAGATGTATATTTCTCATGTGGGGAAAAAAGTGATTTGCGGAGATATAACTATTATGTATGTGTGGGAAATAAAGCCAGATGTCCTAAAAATAACACTCTTAATTCAGCAGTATTGCAACTTAATGTTTGAAAAGATTTTAGGGGAGAGCAATGTGTCTAGAGCTCTAAGGCCTAGCATCCATTTTTAGAATTTTTAGCATCCATCTTTCAGTAACTTTGTTCTTTAAAGCGTCAGCTATCACAAGAGATGGCTAATGTGCCAGCTTTTCAGAGAATACTTCTTTTTGCTGAGTCCACTTTTACCGGACTCAGTCTTGGTTCTTTCTTCCTCCCCATCCCCCTTCTCTCTCCTGCCAGCCTGCTCAGCGGCCCCTCCTGCTGCCATTCTTAGGTCTCCACCCGAGAGGTTCCCACAGACACTAGGCTCCAGGCTGAATGGGGGCTCGGCAAAACCAGTCCCATTGCTATGCAAATTTCAAGAATCTGCTGCTTCCACAACAATTAGAGGTTCTTTTCTTTTTCTTTTTTTTTCTTTTCCTTTTTTTTTTTTTTTTAAAACATATATATGTATCTATTCTTCTCCAAATTCTTTTCCCCTTTAGGTTGTTACACAATATTGAGCAGAGTTCCCTGTGCTATACATTTTTATAGAATAGAAAACGGTTTTCTTAATGGAAGGACACCATGAACGTGACAGTTAAAAATGTCCTTGTTGGTTATCCGTTTTAAATATAGCTGTGTGTTCATGTCAGTCCCGAACTCTCTAACTATTCCTTCCCCCCTCCCCACCCCATAACTGTAATTTCGTTCTCTAAGTCTGTGAGTCTGTTTTTTTTTGATGGACATGCTGAACTCCACATTCTCCCTGACTGTTGAGAAAAAGAGGAAATGCACGAGGCCCGATTCATTTGTTTTCTGAGCTGATGTGTGAAGACACGTGCATACTCGAGATTTCCCAGAAAACCAGTCCAAGTCTAAGCAGGATAAGGCACTTGTTTCCTAGGTGAATTCAAGTGAGTCAATTCTATTTTGTCTCAAGAGAATTGCTTGAAGATACGTCACAGGCACACTGAGTTCCTGGATTAGAAAGGTGGAACACTCTGAAACTCAGGCCATCTGTCATGAGTGGAATATGGGTGGAATATTGTTTAAGAAATGCCACCTGTAGTTTCCTAGAGTCTTTTCTGAAAAGCATTCTCCCATTTTTTTTTTTTTGGTCCTGCTGCATGTAATTCTGCTCCTCTTCTGACCCTAACACTGAACACGAATTGCCCTTCAGGACTTTGATCCAACATTTTCTTCCTTGAAGCCTCAGAAAGAGTAATCTACCATCTCTGCTGTACGTGCACAATGTCCTGTAGCTCTTAGTGAGCTCGGCTCTGCCATTCATTCGATAAGTGATCTTAAGATTAGTGCTATGGGAAATAATAAAGTTTTTTTTTTTAAATATGCCAATTTTTATTTTAAATGCTGATCCTTTATCCTAAAACACTGTAGTAAAGTTTTAATACATGCTATTATCATTGTAACATTGTATCCTAACAGATTTTAAAGAAAACCTTTAAATGCTAAACATTTTTAAATTGAAGTATAGTAGATTTACAATGTTGTGTTCATTTTTGGCATACAGCAAAGTGATTCAATTCTCTCTATATATTCTTTTCCAAATTGTTTTCCGTCGTAGTTTATTACAAGGTATTACAAGGTACTGAATAGGGTTCCCTGTGCTTGCTATACAGTAGGTCCTTGTTGTTTATCTATTTTATATACAGTAGTTTGTATCTGTTAATCCCAAGCTCCTAATTTATCCCCCCTCCCTTTGGTAAACATAAATTTGTTTTCCATGTCTGTGAGTCTGTTTCTGTTTTGTAAATAACTTCATTTGTATCATGTTTTAAGATTCCCGCATATAAGTGATATCCTATGATGTTTGTCTTTCTCTGTCTGACTGACTTCACTTAGTATGATCATCTCTAGGTCCATCCTATAAACAGTTTTAAACACAAGAAAGTAGAGAAAATAGAATGATGACCCTCTAAATCCCAGAAAATTTGACGACTTTTCAAAATATTGTGTTCTTTTTAAGAGGAAGGTAACAGGTCAGTGGTGGATTGACTTCTGTACCTGGGAACTGCTGGTGGATTTCGGGCATGAGCAAAGGGATGTGCATCCTTGCACATCATATCAGGTGGGGAGAGGAGACCATTATGTTTACTGTTGTCGTGATGGAATGCTAAGTGTGAGAGGGAAGGGCTGATACCTTAGAGACCTACCTGGACCCTGTCCCATGGAGCCTTTTCTTTTCTTTTTTTAAAATACATTATTTATTTATTTATTTATATTTTTGGCTGCGTTGGATCTTCGTTGCTGCATGGGCTTTCTGTAGTTGCAGTGAGTGGTGGCTACTCTTCGTTGCAGTGCTTGGGCTTCCCATTGCAGTGACTTCTCTTGCTGCAGAGCATGGACTCTAGGCACGCAGGCTTCAGTAGCTGCAGCATGTGGGCTCAGTAGTTGTGGTGCTTGGGCTTAGTTGCTCCGAGGCATGTGGGATCTTCCCGGACAAGGGCTCGAACCCATGTCCCCTGCATTGGCAGGTGGATTCTTAACCACTGTGCCACCAGGGAAGTCCCCCTTTTCTGTTCGATTCCAAGATAATTGTAAGGTATTAGAAAAGCGCAGCAGCATAGGCTAGGACCCTGGAGAAGATAGAAAGACATGGATCTGACTCTCGGCTCTGCCACTTAGGAAACATTTAAGCCTTTATTTCCGCATCTGAAAAATAGGCCAAATAATTGTACCTGCTTCAGAAATTTGTTTTGTGGATTAAGTGACATTAGGTACATAGAGCACTTGGGACATTGTGTTTTTCATTGATTCTGAGACTCACACTTTTCACACTTGAACATCTCTGAAACATGCCTTACGATCAATGATGCCATAATTTAATGGGTAGCATTTTCTTTCTTTCTTGGTGGTTCATAAAATAATGGTGAGTCTTATGACTGATAGAATCTTAGATTTCATGAAATAATGTAGCAAGTGCTTATTGTCAGTTTTAAAGTCTCATTTACCGTTTCAGCCTGTAATGCTGGCATCCACTCAGAAGACTGTCCTGGGTTCCAGCGTCTATCAGGTGGGTGTGAAGAACGGGCTAGACTAGGCTTTGCTGCAGACAACGAGTCTATGTCTTTTAAGACTTCTGAAAGAGGTGACATATTCCATCCTTCTTCCTTCACGGCAGCCAGCCCACTGTCTTACATTCAGTAAATATTTTTTTTAAATAAATTTATTTATTTATTGGTCTTTGTTTCTGCCACAGGCTTTCTCTAGTTGCAGCGAGTGGGGGCTACTCTCCATTGTGGTGTGTGGGCTCCTCATTGGGGTGGCTTCTCTTGTTGCGGAGTGTGGATTTAGGCGTGCGGGCTTCAGTAGTTGCGGCACACAGGCTCACTAGTTGTGGCTCATGGGCTTAGTTGCTCTGAGGCATGTGGGATCTTCCTGGGTCAGGGATCGAACCCATGTCCCCTGCATTGGTAGGTGGATTCTTAACCACTGCGCCACCTAGGAAGTCCCAGCAAATACCTGTTGATGTTATTTTGAGGTCATGGCAACTGTGACTATATCCCTTACATGAAGGATTAATTTTCTAGTTTCAGAAACAGAACTGAAGCACATATTTTCTTTCAGGAGAATAGACTTTTGCATAGAGAAACAGACTTTGAGAATAAAATAGTCTGTCTTCCTGAGACTCACAGGGGAAAGGGTGGGGAGGGGAGGGACACTCTAGGGGAGTTAAGGGTGATAGTTTCTTTCCATCTGAGCTAAGAGTTAGGTGCAGGCAGGAGTAGCACACATGCAGCCCATTGGTCCTGGAGCGAGCAGAGTCCTTTATTACCCAACAGAAGGAGAGCCAGCCCTTCTAGAAGCCAGTCACAGCAGGTGCAATAGGAGCTGCCTGGACTGTTGCCTGAGGCTCTTGTAGAGAGACAGCCTGAAGGCTCCCTAATGGAACTGTCTGGAACCCTCATTTTTATCAAGAAAGCTAGAGCGCAGGGCTGGTGACTTTATCATATCAGGGCAGCCAATTATTTCACAGATCACCAACGAATCCTTTAAAAACCAGCCACATAGTTGTATTTCAAGCATTTCAATGATGTCTAAAAAAACTGCTGTACTATAATCAAGTTGCATCAGAAACCTATCACTGAAGGCCTAGGGTTTCAAATACTTTATGGGACAGTGTGATGACTTAAGAAAGTCTAATTTCACAGCAGCATTCACTTGGTGGTGTGTGTCTGCACATGGCAGGTCTCAGGAAGGGTGAAAGTTTCCCCAAGAAACTCTAACCAAGACATGTTAGAAATTTCTTGTTCATTTCACTCTGATACTGAATTTTCTTCTCATTCAAACATTCATTCATTCAAACATGAGAGTAAGTCAAAAGTTATCCACACTCTGGTTGTAGAATTTATAGATATTTTAATATAACTGGAGTGCGGATAATTTTTGACTCACCCTTGTATGGGTTGAGTGTTCCCTGTATACCATACATTATTCTAAGGACTGTGGATACCAGAGTGAATAAAACATGCAAAATGCTTGTCCTCATGGAGCTTGTATGAAAGAGTCTGATGATAAACAAATTAGCAAGTGACGTATATAAATGTCAGGTTTTGGTAAGTGCCCTGGAGAAAAATAAAGCAAGGAAGGAAGTTAGATAGCTGCAGAGGTGTCAGCTGGTTGGTGGGATGCTTTATTGAATCCAGTGGATGAGGGTGATCTTACTGCTAAACTGTGGGTTGCCCAGAGCCCTGAAGTAGCTTAGGGAAAGAGCCATATAAGTATTGTGGGGAAGAGCATTTGAACCAAAGGGAACAGAAGTGTGCAAAGGCCCTGAGACAGCAATGCTGTTTATTGTGTCTGAGGAAGAGGATGCCAGTGTAGCCGGAGGGGAATGAGTGAGGGGAATAAAGGAAAGTCATGAGACAAGAGAGGCAGCGGGGCCCAGGGTATCTGTCCATCGCCAGCTACTCAAAGCTAGCTTATGGAGGCCCCAGTACCTTCAAAGCACTATGTGGTGCAGGGTTTGTGCTTGTTAGTTTGTTTGATTGAATAAGGTGTTTAAAAGTGTGAACAAATGAAGGGAGAAGGGCAGTATTTTGGGAACTGCTGGTTAGAGACAACAGAGGGAAATCTAACAAAAAGTGCCGCTTGTTCTGTTGAAAATGCAGGAGAATTCCCGTAGGTTTGAAATTATACCTACTGGTGGGAGAGAGTCATCAGAAAAATAGACATTGAACAACATGATTTCTATTTTGGCTTTAGAAGATAGCACCTCATTTTTAGGAAAAACTTCTTAATCAGGTTTTTGTTCAATCCGTTAAAATATGCTAGTATTTTTCAATGGTGCATAAACTCAAGGCTGCAGGAAATAGCCCAGAAGCTTGGGACAGGAGGGGGAAATCTTACAGTAGATAATCCCCAAGTAGATAAATGAGAGGCATCAGTAATAGCAGTGGGGATTTCCTTAGGCTCCTTTCCTGTGTTTTCATGACGTTGAGACATGCTCTCCTTTCTAGGGTCAAGAATGATCTCATAGCACACTGATATCTGAACAAATTAATTCAACTTAAGGCAAACACCGTTTTCATTATCAGGAAATAAAGTTCCAAACAAAAAATCCTAGATATATTTAAACTCATCTATAAATAAATTAGATATTTCCACGTGTCTGTTACTCTCATTTGATTTTCAAGTATTTTCTGCCAGGAAAAGAAAATAAAATCCATCCCTCCTCATTTTGTCCTGTAAGATTTTCTGAAGCATTTTCATCCTCTCCACTTGGTTCTTTGCACAAATTCCCTCCACGCTGTTTGTAGATCACCCTTATCAAGTACTAGTCCTACAGAGAACTTTATTTGCACTGGGAAGACTCAACACACGTGAGCTTCCCCTGATGCCTAGAAGGACTCTGGCTGCCTGGTTGGATTGCATTTCCTCACTGGTCCGGTGTGTCTGGTTGCTTGGCCTCAGTCCTGCCCAGAATTCCTGTCCAGGTGCAGACAAGGGGCCAGCTACCACCACAACTAGATTGGCTCTTAACTCAGCACCAGCTCACAGACCAGCAATACTTGGGCTGGTTCATCTCTGTGAAAAAGAACTGAAGAATGTACCCAGGAAGCACAGGTACTGTCATCAGATTATGGAAAAGAATACAAATATGAGAAATTGTGAAATAGGCAAAAAGCAGGGTTACATGTGATGTTGACTTAATTTTGTCATGTGGGCAGCATGTGTTGACTGCTGCAGGCGAGGGATAGGGTATCCTAGACAAACTTTGGCAGGAAGACCATCAGGGTTCAGCATGAATTGTACTGGGAAGGCAAATAAAGGCTGCAGAAAAAGCAAACCTCCAAATGCACTTATATAACTTGGAGTGGAATGTCAAAATCAGAGGTGGTCTAGCTTGTGTCGTAAATATCTGTTACATCCAAATTCAATGAAACTTGGTCTCTGGTAAGAACCACCACTTTATTTGACTTCTTTATTTCACTTTAGTGGTCTCATCAGCACTGGATGGTCACTTTATTTTGGGGGCCATTTTCAACAAAGAAACACAACTTGCTACAGAGAGTAAGAACTTGAGTTCTGCCTTAGCCATGAGGTAAAGTTCTGGCTCCTCCACTGGCTAACGGGTTGACCTTGAGCAGATAACTTATCCATGCTTCATTTTCCTTCTCCACGAAATGAAATCCTTCCCATAAAACTCAGCACAAACTGCTTGGTACACAGTAAACATTCAAAGGTGGCTATTGCAGGCCGATTCTAAGAATCACTATGTGGAGGACAATTAGTGGAGAAAAACACGTTGAGATTTCTAGGTTGGGCGGTTGAATAGACTCAGTCACTGATGAGCTATTGGGTTTCATCCACACACCTGTGGTTAGAATTTGTGGCTTAGAAAAATTACGAATGATCATATATGATGAACCACCAGAGTCGTGCACAATGATTTGAAACCTCGCTTGTCAAAATCTGCCAGTGGCAAGGGTCTACGATGCTTTCTTCTCCTCTGTCCCTTGGAAAGAACAGCTGGACACCAGGCTGCGTGTGCTTGTAAACAATTATTAAATTACCCTGTAAACTTGTCTTCTCCAAGCAGAATGAACTTGGTTCTTTTAACCTTTCCTGAGCATGGTTTTGATTTTCCATCTCTTTAATCATCTCTGTGGCTCTTTTGTGAACCTTCTCCAAGTTCTCCGTGTCCTTCAATTTGCTCTGGAGCACCTAATTGTTCAACGTTCTCAGCTGAAAGTTTTCACAGTGCAGAGTATAACTATACCATTTCTAGATGCCCTACTGTATTCGTGCACACAGCCCTGTCTTCTAAAATTTGCCGTTATGCCATGGAATTATAATAACACCCTGCTTTTGTACAGCAAAGTCCTTTTCAAAGGGCTTTCTTACATGTAATTTCCTTTGATCTACATTACAACCTAGTGAGCTAGGTATAATCATTTTCCCTTTTCAGATAAGGAAACTGAGATTCAGAAGGATTGGGAGGTTTGCCTGAGGTCACAGAGGCAGTAATGTTATGGCTGGGACTGGGTCTTAGGATGCTGGTCACTAATTCCAATATTCTTTCCACTGCATCCAGGCTCATGCCTATAAACAATCTGTAAAGTACATGGTCATCTAAATAATTTTCTGCTCTACTTCCCGAGAGCTCTTTTTTCCACTGTAGTTGGGTTGGTTTGATTAATTTCTCCACCAAACCTTTCCATAATCCTTCCCCTTGAGTCAAGGATCCTTCAGTACTTTGACTGCTGTGTAGTGGGGCTGAGTGGTCCGTTGGTGAGAGCAGCCTCCTGCTGTTCTGTTCCATGAGTAAGGGCCTTCAGGAGGGGCTTTTGGAAACACTGAATTTCTCTTCAGTGTTATTTCCGAGTTACTGATGTAGAGTTTTACTCTTAATGATCTATGTTGTGATGAGAAACTTTCACCTATAGGGTTCTTTGCTTACTGTTTCCATTAAAAAGGATTTTTTGACATGGGTGTGGCTGGGGGTTGGGGAGAAGGGGATTCCAAACTCTCCCCAGTGCTCTGCCCTCTTGTAAGTCCAGGGTGCCTGGAGCACTTCCTAGGCAACGATGGCTTCCCACGTAAGGGATCAAATTTCTGCAGAGGATGAATCTATCAGGTTCAAGGTCAAAGCCCACCTCTTAGTGTTTATATAGAATTGGTTTCCTACCCTGGAGGAGTGATAGATACTGAGTATTAAAGACTAACTAACTACTAAAGAGGTAAGCACACTCATAATTCTGAATCTAGAAGTCCTTATGATTTGCATTCCATCATTGAGGAAGGATTTAAAAAAAGCTTATGTTGGATATTAAAAAAAAAAAAAAACCCGACTGTTTGACTGAATTAATGAGTCAATTAAACTGTTTTAAATGTATTCCCACACCCATATGCAGCAACAGTTAAAGAGGATCTTTTTAAATAAAAATGCTGAGGCAGGGCAGTTGACAATAAAGATTAGGGAAAGAGGGTGGTAGCAACTCACAGTGTTTCCCAGCCACGGCTGCCCAGGAGAATCAGCTGCATGGGCGATGGAGGTGTAATAAACAATCTGATTTCCCCAGGCCCTGCCATTCTGATTTAATCGGTTGAGTTGGAGCCCTGCATCGATTTTATTAAAAGCTCCTCAGTTGACTTACAGTAGCCATGGTTGAGATGCAATAACAAACGAAGGAGAGGAGATTGGAGACTGAGGATCACTGTGGGCAAATGCCTCCTGTTACCTGGCTTGGGTTTGCCCAGCTTGGGTAGATGGCCTTGATGTTGGGAACCGTTAGGAAGCCTAGGACGGTGCCTGACTGGGTGGGACATCTAGGGATGCTCACCCTCATGAGGGACCTTGGATCTGATGACCCAGCCACAGTTTCTTGTGCCACGTCACCCAGCAGACTTGGGGTGGGAGAGCCCCTGGGTCTAGTGCCAATGGATTTCTAGTATCCTCTGGGAAGCTTTTCCTAAACGAACTTGATCATAAGAATTTCCTGGGGTGCTTGTTAAATATAAATATTTCTAAGCCCTTATTCCAGAGACTGTGATTCATGAGTTCTGGAATGAGGCACTGGTCTATCCAGTAAAAATGCTCTGGGTCAGTCTTAGGGCGGGCATGTTTAGCAAATTTGGAATCCAGGAGGTTTAGCTGAGGAGCTCACTGGATGTATGGATTTCCCAAGCCAACCCAAAATCAGATTTACTAGGCCTAGATTGAGGTCCTGCATTCCTCAGGTGGGTCTGATGAAGGTGATTCTCTTGCTTATTTTAGACGCTGCCCCAGGAGAGAACGGCTGGTTTTTAAGGGTCTACTCTGTGCCTGATCCTGTCCAAGCCGTTCTAAGCCTTTGAGCGCACTTATTCCCCATCTCAACCTTCCGTCCTTCCAGGTGTGTCCAAGACCCATGCTGCTTCTTGACGCCCAGTTAGTGTGGGGGTCTCTGATAGCCACGTTCTCAGCCTCCTTCATCCTCTTATTGTCACACGTTGCCAAGGTACCCGTAGTTCTCATGACCAAACCTGACAACCTTATGTACCTCTTCTAGACAGTTGAGGCAAAAAGGAATTTATGTTGGTATATAAATCTTATAGTTTGAAAAATGGGGGCATATAGATTCTCTCGAAGTGAACATTGTTTCTCGCTAACGTTATCTTCCAAAGATGAATTTACTATGGGGATTCAGGGTTAAAGGACAATAGTAACACAATGTCTTCAAGATTGGTGTCCCAGAAGCTGCAGAAATGTATACAGTGGGGTTTTATACATCAACTCTTAACAGAGGGTGGTGATATAACGGTAATTCACAACAAAGCCATAACAGTTAAGATATGTTAGGTCACACATATCATGTAATCCAATTCTAAATGGGTTTAAAGGCATTTGTTGACTCAAGAAATTGAAAAGTCCAACATTCTAGTAAGTTTCAGGAGTGCTTTGATCATCTCCCCAGCTCTGTGTAGTGGAGCTCACTTTGGCTTTGCCCTTTTCTGGTGGTTGGTTTCACTCTCAGTTTGGATTTTCTCAGAGTAGGAATGGTTGCAGCAGCTCCTGGCTTTCCATGTCCAATGCATGTCTTCCCAGAGGAAGAGAGAATTGCTCTTCCTTCAACCTTTAAACACAATCCTGGACATCCCTGTGGTTGACTTAGCTTCAGGCTTCTGCCTGAATAGTAATTAAACTGACTGGCACAGAGCAACCAGGGTCCACCCTGGAGATGGGGTAAAGGGATGCTCCGTCTTCATGACTGAAATTGAGCTGAGGTGGAATGGGCGCTTCTAAGGAAACCAACAGTGTCCATTACAAAAGCAATCTATTTTATTTTACTAAAATTGAATATAAATAAGACATAGGTTTCTGGGTGTATTGTCTTCTATTTTCCTATTTTAATAGAGGATGATGAGGAGTGCCTTTGAATGGGATCAAAATTATCTTTCTAAATGCCTGAACTAAAAATAATTTCTTAAGACCCCAGCTTTTTATGTCACACAGCATGGAAGACCAGCCAGTTCCAACAGGGTGACTGAACCAGCCGTGTTTAGAAGCTCTGGCTCCTTCATTCTTATGGGCCTAATCTTAATAATTGCTATCATCTATTAGTATTATGCTAATTATTTTCCACAATTTATCCTATTGACTTTTCACAAGGTAGGTAAGTAATGGAAGCTCAGAGGAGTTAAGTAATTTGTCCAAGGTCACACAGCTGGTGAAAGCGTGGGCAAGACTGGTCTGGGACCCAGGTGTACCTCCTTCTGAGAAAGAGAAGTCCATGTTCTTCCCTTTCTGTGCTCCTCTTAGGAAGCTGTGAAACAGGATTCAGAAAGCATTATTCATCCTGCCTGCCACCTGATCACCTATTTCCTTGTCTCTGAAGCAGAAATAAGAAAACACATCAATTTCTTGTGGATTCAGCAAATGATGAGCATTTATGTGTTTACAATTTCAGGAATTTTCATATAAAAATAATAAAATATTAAAATGTTGAAGCAGTAGAAATGTTCTTAAAAGCCCAAGTCTAGAAACCAGCAAGAGTTTCTTTATAGCTATACAAGGTGTTGTTAACAAGCTGCTTCTCCACATTGTCTGCAGAGAAAGTAGACACAAAAACAGCACAACTGCAATGGTGTTTGAACACAACTTTTTTCATTTCTTTGTTTGTTTTGAACGTGGCAAGTGGGAGACGCTGGCCAAAGAGATGGTCAATAACTGATGAGTTTATGTAATTAGCAAGAGTGGGGGTGTTAGTTATATACCTCAACAGGTTTGATGCAAAACCCTGGGGTTGGTCATCCCTTTAAAAAACCCCATTGACTCACCCCCATTTTCAGTGGAAAAATTCCGCCAGCCCAGGGGGCATGAATCCTCTACCATGACACATCTGCCCTCCCCCTCCACCCCTGCAAGTTTGCATTTCCTAGATTGTGGTACAGAAAATGTGATGAGACAATTTAGCCTAATCGATTTGCAACTACTAATGGCTTTCGGTAGAGTCATTGGGGGGAAAAAGGCCTAATTCTCATTACTTTTGAATGTGATATCTGCTTCTTAATGACTTGAGAGTTAAAAAAAAAAAAGAGTCTGCTTTATTTGTTTATTGAAGACTTTCCTTGTCCAAGGCTTCTCTCCCCAAGGAAAATAAGTTTTTGGGGGCAACTGGAAGAGGAATAGGAAATCAAACTCCCATCCTGGTGTTTTGAATTTCCAGAATGCCTGGTGTGGAAGGAAGAGTGTGAAGAAGGGCCTTGGAGCATCTGGGCATCTTCCAGGGCAAGGCACCAGACTGTAGACGGGCTGAGTGACTTCTAATTGCCACTAAGCTGGAGAAAAGGAGGCACTTGCTGTCTTCTTCAATAAGTTATCTACTTGGTACGATATTTTTCCAGCAACAGTAGAACTTACCAAACTTACCAAACAACATAAATCAATATGTTGTTACCAGACTGAGACATGGAGAAGCTGGGAAGCTGGGGTTGGGGCGGAGAGCAGGCAGAACCTGATTTCAATGAGCCAGGAAACAGAGCTCTCATTTCAGAACACTGAGTCCCAGGAACTCTGTTGGCCACTGGTGAAGGGGCCATGTCTGGGGGCCAGGTAGTGATGTGAAGACATTGTTTCAATGCTTCTTATAATATGGCTATTGTCTAATTTTTATAAAGTAAAAGTAAATTTCTTAAATATTAAAACAATATGGTAGAGAAAAGGGAACTCTCCTGCGCTGTTGGTGGGAATGTAAGTTGGTACAGCCACTATGGAAAACAGTTTGGCGCTTCCTTAAAAAACTAAAAATAGAACTACCATATAATCCAGTAATCCCACTACTGGGCATACACCCAGAGAAAACCATAATCCAAAAAGAAACATGTACCACAATGTTCATTGCAGCACTATTTACAATAGCCAGGACATTGAAGCAACCTGAATGCCCATCAACAGATGAATGGATAAAGAAGATGTGGCACATATATACAATGGAATATTACTCAGCCATAAAAAGGAATGAAATGGAGCTATATGTAATGAGGTGGATAGATGGAGAGTCTGTCATACAGAGTGAAGCAAGCCAGAAAGAGAAAAACAAATACTGTATGCTAACTCATATATACGGAATCTAAAAAAAAAAAAAATGGTACTGATGAATCCAGTGACAGGGCAAGAATAAGGATGCAGATGCAGAGAATGGACTGGAGGACAGGGGGTTAGGGATGGGGGGGGCGAAGGGGAAGCTGGGACGAAGTGAGAGAGTAGCATAGACATAGATACACTATCAACTGTAAAATAGATAGCTAGTGGGAAGTTGCTGTATAACAAAGGGGTATCAACTCGATGATGGGTGATGCCTTTGAGGGCCAGGACAGGAGGGTGGGAGGGAGTCGCAGGAGGGAGGGGATATGGGGATATATGTATAAATACAGCTGATTCACTTAGGTGTACCTCAAAAATTGGTACAAGAGTGTAAAGCAGTTATATTCCAATAGAGAGCTTAAAAAAGAACAAAACAAAACAAAACAAAACAAAACAAAACAAAACAAAACAAAACAATATGGGTGGGAATTCCCCAGTTGTCAAATGGTTAGGGCTCCATGCTCTAACTGCCAAGGGCCCAGGTTTGATCGCTCGTTGGGGAGATAAGATCCTGCATGCTGCGGGGCAGGGCCAAAAAACCCCCCAAAACAAAAGAAAAACCCCAAAACACAGTATGGGCAAAATTACACACAACATGTAGAGTTTAGAAAATGATCTCAGGAACTTGGCCTTATTTGAAAATGCTTGCAAAGGCCTGAGGGTTTCCTTAGGACATTAAAAGACAAAAACAAAATAAAAAACTAACTTTATCATGTGTAGTATAATATTGTAAATTTGGCCTCAAATGTAGATTTCAGAGAGCTTTGAAACAACAGCCAAATCCCAAGCTAAACCCCTTGGGTTGTTAACGTTTCCTAGAAAAAAAGTCAGGCTTAATCTCCAGCTTAAGGTGGGGAGTGTTCACCACACCCTTCAGATTAAGCTGGAGTCAGCTAGCAAGGAAAGGTGTGACTCTGTGAGTCAGCGACTCAGAGAAGAGGCTGTGCTTGACTGTCTGCCCTCTGAGCCAAGACCTCTGCCCACAGCCTCCTCGCCACTGGCCACGCCTATGCCAAAGCCTCACGTCCTCAGAGAGGCTCTGAGACGTCACGCCTGCTGTCCGTGTCCAAACATGGCTGATATAGTGTTTTCTTCCAACATTTAACTTTGTCCGTTGTGAAAGGGATACACAGAGTCATCCCTTGGTCTCCGAGGGGGATTTGTTCCAGGAGCCCCCTGCCGATACCAAAATCTGCAGCAACTCAAGTCTCTTCCAATTGGCCCACTGTCTCTGCGGATTTCACAGCAGATATGGTGGGTCAACTGTACATGACTTTAAAGAATTCGTTTCATTCATTCTTTCATTTTTTAGTTATGAAATATAGCTGCCTTACAATATTATATTAGTTTCAGGTATACAACATAGTGATTCAATATTTTTATATATTCTGCATCATACCCAGTTATTACAACATGATTGAGTATTTTCCCTGTACTGTACTTGCATCCCCGTGATGTATTTATGTTATAACTGGTACTTTGCACCTCTTAATCCCCTTCACCTATTTTACCCTTCACCCCCCTCCCCTTTGCAACTACTAGTTTGTTCTCCGTATCTGAGTCTTTTTTTGTTTTATTATATTCATTTGTTTTGTTTTTTAGCCTCCCTGTATAAGTGAAAACACACAGTACTTGTCTTTCTCTGTCTGACTTATTTCACTTAGCAGAATACCCTCTAGGCCCATTCATGTTATTTCCTTCATCCTTAATTGCCCTTTTGAAGTGACGGTAAGAATAGGAAGTATAGCAATCTGGTATAGCAGCTTGGACACACATTTTAGACTCAAAAAGGCTTGGCTTAATTCATGGCTTATTAGCTGTGTGACCTTGGGCGAGTCCCTTAACTTCTCTGTGTCACAGATCCCTGTGTATAAAATTAAAGGCTTGGACCAGGTGGATTCCAAGTTCCCGCCTAGCTCTAAAGATTGTGATCCCAAACAAGAGGATATACTTTAGGTTGACACACTTCCGGTTGACACAGGTCTGCCCATTCCTGCTTCGTTGAAAGATCTAGCTTTGCATCCATGAGAGTAACAAACGCTGTCTATGCAGGAGGGAAAGCTGTGGGAAAGTAGGGTTTCCAGTCTTCATGAGTGGAGAACATGAGGGACTTGTTAGAAAAAAAAAATGGGTTTCATACATTTTAATTTTGCTGAATTCCTAGGAACACTAAGTTTTTAACTGATCTTTCTTGGAGGTTCACTTTTTTCTCACAGAATCAATAACCTTTTTTGAAAAAAAAAACATTTATGTATGTATTGGCTGCGTTGGGTCCTTGTTGCTGAGCACGGGCTTTCTCTAGTTGTGGCGAGCAGGGCTACTCTTTCTTGTGGTGCGTGGGCTTCTCATTGCAGTGGCTTCTCTTGTTGTGGAGCACGGGCTCTGGGCTCATGGGCTTCAGTAGTTGCGGCACAGGGGCTCAATAGCTGTGGCTCACGGACTCTAAAGCGCAGGCTCAATAGCTGTGGCGCACGGGCTTAGTTGCTCCGGGGCATGTGGGATCTTCCTGGACCAGGGCTTGAAACCGTGTCTCCTGCATTGGCAGGTGAATTCTTAACCACTGTGCCACCAAGGAAGTCCCAATCATCTTAACTTTCTTTTTTCTATCAATCTCATACAGAAATCCAGAATTTCAAAACTCACAGATAAAGTTGTTTCTAATTTCGCTTTCCATTTATGAAGTTTTGTTTCTCAAATCCGTGTTCTCAGATCCCTTTCCTCCTTCTCTCATTCCTTGATGAGCATTTGAATGATTAGAAACCACAGATTGAAGTATATTTTCTCTTTTCCACCTCTGTGATGGTCTCCCCACTACTCACTTGAGCATTACAAGTAAGTTACGATCTGAACCTAAAAATCAGTTCATAATGCTCGGACATTTATGCCCTTCTAATTACAGATATTTTGCTTTATATTTGGCCTGTCTCGATTGACTGACACCAGAATCATTTAGTTTCCTGGACAGTTTAGGGAAACCCTGTCTTTCCTGTAGCCAGTTTATATGAGCTTGAGATGCATTTACACAAACCTGAGGTCTTACATAAATGCAGCATTTGGGGAAATTACAGCCCATCACAGACAAAAAAAAAAAAAAAAACAACAAAAACAGAACCTTGAAAGCAAGTTCAGGTACCGGGCAAAGTCTCACCAAGTCCTTGCCAGTATTTGTGTCGACGCAGAGCAATGTGCTTCAGGAACATTTGTTCTGAATGACCGGCATTTCTGAAAGCAGATGCTATTGTAAAAACGCAGCTTAGGATAACTCCATTTATTTATCAATGCTTTCATGCAAAACAAATATTCAGTTAAAGACAGCATGCTTTGGGCTTCTGATTAGATCACAGAAGTATAAATATCACAGGGCTTTTATGTGTTTATAAGATGTGAACCAGCAAAGTTCTTTCCTTTGACCCTGAATTTTTAATATAAGCCGGTGTAGAGAAGCATCCTATTTCCCTTTACTGTTCTTACTCAATAACTGTTCTCGGGTTTGCATTCTTTGACTAAGTAGCAGGTTTACAGATCAAATAACAATTTAAAAACAAAAATAACCCATCAACCTTTCAAGATTCTGCTCTATACCATTGATGGCGAGGAACGCTTGTTCCCAGCCGAGCTGCAGGGATGGGTGGACTGACTACTCTGATGGTGTAAACTCAGGCCAGCAGCTTCCCTGTCCGAGATTCATTCTGCTTTACAGTCCAGAAAGCTTTTTTTTTTTTCTTTTTTTTAAATAATGGAAGTGTTTGACTCCTAGGCTGGGATTTCAGCATTTAAAAAAATATAATGGTTTGCATACTGTGCAGTGATTTGTAAAATGTGAATGCCGGCAAAAGCGGTGGTTACCCAGCATAACATTATCTTATTTTTAGTTACACAACCAGTAAAACAGCTGGAGGTCTAAAATCATGGCCTAGCACTAAATGCATTACTACATTTTATCCATGCAGTAAGGGCCTGTCCTTTCAGTGAGACGATAGGAGAAAGTGGAGTGATTACTGGCAAATTAACACTTTCAGTTTTAATAGAGAAGCAAAGCCTACATAAAAACATCAGAATTAGAATCTATGCCAGTTAGATATTGTACAGCAGATGATGTGCATCTGAGCCACGCTAATAGACGGCTGCATTTTATAATCAAATGAACCCTTGCTCATTAGTCAAGGGATAATATCTACCCACGTTGACTAAAGGAGTAACCAGCAGAATACTTTACTTTACAGTTTCTTAATGTAGTTAATAGAATCATCTTGGCAACAATGGCAAAATATAATTGGCACTTAGAGAGCGGTGCTTGTTTTTGTTTCCTCCGTAAAAGCACAAAATCGTCTGTAACATTCCGTCCCCTTTATCTTTAAAACCAACCTTTTCAGCTAGGTCAGTGATTTTCCCACAGCAAACTCAGAAAATATTAGGTTCCAGCATATGAAATTGCTGACATTGACTCATTTGCCCACAAAAAAATGGCAATTTCATACAGTCTGACCCGAAGTGTTTTGTAAAAACGTGCACACAGAAACACAAGCACAATATATGGTGCTGATATATTTATTTGTCATAAAAATTGTAGATTTTGAAAGTGAATATTTCCTGATTCTTTTTTCCCCCACTGATCTTTCTTTGGTGGTTGTGTCTAAGAGTTGACTTAGAGAGGTGGGAGGTGATGGTTAAATCTTCCCCACATGCTCCATCTGCCACGCTCTTAAGCCACACTATAATACAGCAATTACAAATAAAACATGTTTTTATTTGTTAAAGTAAAATGGGAAGAAACATATCTGTGCTACATTTATTGATGTAAATCAAAACTTGCAAAACCAATCTCTTGACAAGTCCCCGAGACCTCTCCCCGCTGTTCTTACAACCTGATTCAGCCAAATAGCGATATTTTTCTACCCAATTTATACGCCATTTGAATATTTTCTTGTTTTACTCTCTTGCTGTAGTGGTTAGGCACTCTAGGACAATGGTGAGTAAGAGAGGTCATCAGTGTCTTTTTTCTGATTTTAAAGCCAGTGCTTTCAACATTTCACTATTAAGCGTGATATTTACATTAGTTTGTTAAAAGTATCCTTATGAGGTTAAAGATGTTCCTGGCGGGCTTCCTAGGTGGCGCAGTGGTTGAGAATCCGCCTGCCAATGCAGGGGACACGGGTTCGATCCCTGCTCCAGGAAGATCCCACATGCCGTGGAGCAACTGGGCCCCATGTGCCACAACTGTTGAGCCTGAGCTTTGGAGCCCGTGAGCCACAACTATTGAGCCCATGAGCTGCAACTACTGAGGCCCACGTGCCTAGAGCCTGTGCTCGGCAATGAGAGACGCCACGGCAACGAGGAGCCCGCGCACCGCAATGAGGAGTGGACCCCGCTCACCGCAACTAAAAAGAAAGCCCGCACACAGTAAAAAAAGATTCAACACAGACAATAAAATAACAAATAAATAAATAAATTTATATAAAAAAAGTTCCTGTCAATTTTTAGTTTGCTAATTTTTTTTTAAATGCTCTTTTCCCATATAAATAGTGAGAAAAGCACATGGTTCTTTCTTATAGTCTTTTAAAGTGGAGACAAATTAATATATATTCTAAGAAGAAGCCACTTTGCATTCCAGGGCTAACCCCAGTCTGGCCTTTTAATTATATTAGTAGATTTGTTTTGCTGATATCTTGTTTAGGTTTTGCATCTATGTTCACAAGTGAGAATTGTCTGTAACACTCCTGTCTTATAGGTTGATATTGTTGGTGTTGATAGAAAACACCACAAAATGAGATGTATCTCGTACCTATTTTGCTCTCTTTTCTGGCAGTTTGGATAAAGAATATATTCTTTAAAAGTCTGTTGAACTTGCCTTGATCAAGTTGTTTTTGTGAGGAAATTTTGATTACATTAATGGTCAGAGAACTGATTTGGCCTTTCTAGCTCTTTCCAAGTTAGTTTCATGAGTAAAATTTCTGTGAATTTCTCCAGTTCACCTAATTTTTGGAAATTTGTTGCCTTGTTCATAATAGCCTATCTTTTTGGATCTTTGTGGTGTCTGTAGTTATGTCCCTATATTCACCCCTAATAATGCTTTGTTATATATTTTCTCTTTTCCCTTGATTAATCTTACAAGATGTTGTCAGTTTAATTAGCCTTTTCCAAGAACCAACTTTTGGCTTTATTGATCTCTAGTGTATGTGGTTTTCTATCTTTTTGATTTCTGCTCTTTTTATTTTGCTTTCCTTCCAGTTTCTTTAGTTTGCTTTTCATGTTTTTTACCTGACTTCTTAAGATGGATGCTTTGTGTACCTTCAGTCTTATTTTATTTTTTTTTTCTTTATTTTTTTTAAATTAATTTATTATTTTTTGGGGGGTACACCAAGTTCAATCATCTGTTTTTATACACATATCCCCGTATTCCCTCCCTTCCTTGACTCCCGCCCCCCCCGGAGTCCCCCCCACCCTCCCTGCCCCAGTCTTCTAAGGCATCTTCCATCCTCGAGTTGGGCTCCCTTTTTTATACAACAACTTCCCACTGACTATCTATTTTACAGTTGGTAGTATATATATGTCTGTGCTACTCTCTCACTTCGTCCCAGCTTCCCCTTCACCCCCCGCCCCCTCCCAAACCTCGAGTTCTCCAGTCCATTCTCTGTATCTGCGTCCTTGTTCTTGTCACTGAGTTCATCAGTACTGTTTTTAGATTCCGTATATGTGAGTTAGCATACAATATTTGTCTTTCTCTTTCTGACTTACTTCACTCTGTCAGTCTTATTTTAAATATAAGCACTTAAAGCTAAAAATATTCCTCTAAGTAACTTTTAAGTTAACATTTAAGTCTCTAAGTTGCATTCCATGTTTTAATATGTGTATTTTCATTAATTGTCCATTTCAGCTTTCTTCTAATTTTCATTATAGTTTTTTGTTTGTTTTTTATAGTCCCAAGTTGTTTGGGAGCATGACTTCGATTTCCAAATCACTGTTTTTTGCTTAGCTTTCTGTTTGTTATTAATTTTTAACTTAATGTCATTGTTGTGAAAGAAGACCATATGATACCGTCTTTGAAATGGGTTAAGACTTGTTTCACGTGTAGCACATGGTTCATTCCCAAAATATTCTGGTTATCTTAAAATGAGTATATATTCAATTTGGGGGTAGTACCTGTATCCAAACTTGTTAATTGTAGTGTGAAAAGCTCTTATATTTTTACTTTTTATTGCTGCTATGTTTGCTCTCTCTAACAATTATTGATAGGGTTGTGTTAAAATATTTTGCAGACTACTTGCAAAGTTGATTTGTAAATTTGTCCTGATAGTTTCATCAATACTCTTTCTCCTTTAATGTTAACTATATTTTTAGGATCTGTTATTAAGTATGTAAAAGTTTAGAATTATTATATACACTTTTGTGTGTGAATTGAAGTGTTTATCAATATAGAATGACCTGTTATCTTTACGAATACATTTCCTTAAAGTATTTTTATTGTTGCGGTTTTATATTAGTATAGCCAGTTACCTTTTCTTTTGGCTAGTATTTTTCTGGTATGTTTCCCATCCTTTTACTTTCAATGTTTCTGTGTCCTTATGCTTTAAGGAAGTCTCTTATAAACAGCTAAAACTACATTTATATGTTGATCCAGGCCATCACACTTTGAATGTGTTGGGATTTATTTCTGTTATTTTATGGATTCTATTTGCCATACATTTCCACGTTTCTTTTTCCATCTCTTGCCTTCTGTCGGATTGGTTTTTCACATTCTGTTGTTTTGCCTCTACTGGTTTGAAAGTAGTAAATTATAATTTTAGTCTTGGTTCCTCTAGACACTTAAAAGGCTTGTTTAATAAGTTAATCAGTATTTTTACCCTCCTTGCCAATAGTGCGTGTAATCTGGTCACCGTCTTCCTATCCATGTGCTATTTGAAGTCTTTATTTTTAACGTTACAAATTAGATATTTACAAATTAGACCCTTTTTGTTTCATACAGTCAATGTTTGTTTTGGTTTCATTAAATGTTAACCACTTTCTTTGCTCGACATGACTTTCTGTGTCCCATCTTTATTTTGTAGTTTCTTTTTCCTTCTGAAATTCTTCTGTAGTGTATTGATTTATTTCTTTTAATAAGCAGTTTTTGATTATAAAATTTCTTTCTTTCTCTCTTTCTTTCTCTCTCTCTCTCTCTATTTCTCTCTTTCTCTCTTTCTTTCTTCCTTTTTGTCCAAAAACAACTGTGTTTTGGCTGGGCTCTAAACATATCTTACACAGGCTTTACAATTCTAGATTTGCAGTTATTATTATTTTCTTTTTCTTAGGACTTTGAAGACACTAGTCTACTGTTTTCCAGATTCCATTATATACTGTCTGGGTAGTAATTTTTTTTTTAAGCTCTTTATTGGAATATAATTGCTTTATACTCTTGTACCAGGTTTTGAGGGTTTTTTTTAATGTACACATTCTTTTCTCTCTCTGGCTTCTTCTGGGATCTTCTTTTTTGCTTTGTTATTCTGTGGTTTTACTATACTGGGATAGGGGCAGATTTCTTTTGGTTTATTCTACTTAGAATTCATTTTAATTCCTGAATCTGAATCTTGTGGTCCATCAGATCTGGAAAATTTTCAGCCATTTTGTCTCCAAATATTGCTTCTCCTTCATTCTCTTATACTTTCCTGGAACTCAGATTAGATGTGCCTTAGGCATTCTCCAGCCTATCTTCCTTGTCATTTTACCCCCTCCAGCTAGATGTTTTTCTGTATTGCAGCCGGGTAATAATTTTAACTCTACCTTGAATACACTTTTCAGATGTGTCTAATCTATTTAATCCATCTAGTGTCTGTTTAAAATTTCAATTCTTGTCACTTTTATTTCTACCGATTCTGTTTGGTGCTTTTTCAAAACTGCTTGGTAATTTTTATAGTTTTGATTTTAATCATAATTTCAATGCTCCTTTTTATTTCTTTAAACATATAATGAAACATTTGTAAACTATCACACACTTCTCTAAATGTATATATTTTCCAATTATATCGACAACTGACATTTTTCCAGGTCTGTCTGATACTTCCATGCACTTTTGCTCAGGGTTTCTTGTTTTCTCATGTTCTCCATGATTTTTGAACAGGAAGTCATGTTCAGTGGAATGTTATCTATGAAAATTTAAAGCAATCTGGATGAAGTAGCATTCCTCCACAGAGGAATTTGCTTCTGTCAGGAACCTGGGGTCACTATCAACCTGTGACACTTTTAAAATAAATTCCTGGCTGGAGGATTTGTTTGGACCACCGTTTTTATGCAGAGCTCTCCTATCGGTTTCACCTGCTTAGGCAGGTCCTGTGTTTTATCTGCTGTTCCTCACATCTCTTATGGCTCCTCAAGTGAAATCTCAAGGTCACCCAAGAGCACTAGATGCTCCAAAGACAGCCAGCAGCCAAAACCAACATTATTCCTTAAGTGATTAGTTTCCTTCCGATGTTTCCAGGAGGATCCTTTCTTCTGGTTTTACTCCTATCTCAAATGAAGCCACATTGCTTGTTCCTTTTCATCTGCTTGACCTTTAATCTTGGAGTTCCCTGAGGCTGGTCTTAGAATTCTTTTCTATCTATATGAGTTCCTTTGATGACCTCATCTAGCCTCATAGGTTTAAGTCCATTAATATACTGATCAACCTCCTTTTACTCCAGCCTAGGTCTCCATCCCACTGCCTACTTGACTTTCCCAATAGCTATCTCAAACTGAGTGTCAGATCTTTGCCCTTAGACTGATTCCTTCTTCAATGTTCCTCCTTTTAATTAATAGCAACCATTTCCTTCTAGTTCTTCCAATTCAGAGTAATCATCGACTCCTTTTTTTCCACCCTACATTCAATTCATAAATAAATCTTGTCAGTTTTATCTTCAAAATGTATCTAGAGTCTGATCATTTCCTATTACCTCCTTGGCTCTCTGTCTAATCCACGCCACTATCATGGCTTGTCTGAATTCTTTCAATAACCCTAAAGGCTCTGCCTGTCTCCATCATTGGGCCCCTTGAGTCTATTCTCAACACAGCAGACAGGGTGGTCCTGTTAAGATGTAATTCAGATCGTGTCACTCCTTTGCTTTCCGTCCTCCAGAGTAAAAGCCAAAGCCTTCACAGTGGTCTAAAGGCCTTGCAGCCTGGTTTCATTACTTCTCTGACCTTGTTTCCTGCGTCCGTTCCCAGCAACCCCTCTGCCTCCAGCCACAGTGGTGTCTCAGCCCTTCTGTGAACATAGCAGCCTTGCTCCTTCTAGGCTTTTATGCTCAGTGTTTCCTCCAACAGCAGTGCTCTTCCCCCAGCCTCTGCACAGTTCACTCCTCACCTCCTTCAGGTGTCTACTGCAGTGTCACCATCTCAGCGAATCAGGTGTCTACTCCAATGTCACGGTCTCAGTGACCTATTTTGGGGCCACTGTATTTCAGAGAGTTGCTTCTCTCTCGCATGCTCTCTACTCTCTTCCCTGCTTTATCGTTCTCCATAGCCCTCGTCTTCTAACATATTTATTTTGCGTAAGGTTTGGCACACCTATTAGAATGGAGGCTTCCTCAGGCAGGGAATTTTGTCTTTGTTCATCGATGTGTTCTCAGAATCTAGAACAGTGCTTGGCATTTACCAGGCATTCAATACATAGTTGTTAAGTAAATGGATGAATAAACAAAATAATCAGCCTCTGGGTGAAGATAGAAAAATTCAGAAAAGAGAACATAAGTCGATAATCAAAAGGACTCAAATATTGCTTTCTTTGCATGGAGGAAGGAGAAGAAGAAAGAGGAGGAGAATTAGCAGTGATTTTGAATGTACGCTAAAAACATAGCTATTTATTAAAAAAAATGTATCAGGTGCTTCTTATTGTCAAGTCCCCAGGGTTACCAAGGAGGTGTTCAAGCCTCATGATGTTCTAAGCTATGGAAAGGCATCACTTACTTTTTTCCGCCCCTGGTCACACCATGATCTTAGCTGGTTTTCATTTCTTCTGCTTCCTACATTTCTGATTTTTTTTTTATTTGTGGTCCTCAGACCAGCATCAGTTCATGTTAGCAAGGACCACCTGATCATTACAAAACAAAACAAAACAAAACAAAAAAACCACAAAAAACCGACAACTACATACTTCTTTGGGTTGTGTATGTCCTTACTTAAATTTTATGAAGCATATTTCCTAAGCCACCCGAAGAGTGGCCTACCAGGAATGACCCCTCCTGGCTCATCAGGATATTAAGATTTTTAAACATTATGTACTACTGTTATTTCCCCGTCAGTATAGCATAGCAACTGTGTAGTTTTCACTATCCATGAACTTAATGTGCAAAAAGTATAACTTAAAAAACCCTTCCACTTAATTTCTAAATTGAGTCCTTATTCCACTTAATGACTGGCACTAAAATGCAGTCACCTAAGGGTAAATTCTCCCTGGGCTGTTTCTGCAATGTAGGCGAGGGCTGTGTCTCACCAGTGAATTGGGGGGGAGGGACATCTGGTTCTCCGTGGTCATCACCTGTTCATTGATGCATCCCCTGAGTTGAGGATAGCCAGCCTACTGTCTCCGGCTGAGGGTCCCCACGCTCTCAAGTTAAACCCGTTTTGATTTTGGAGCTCCTTCTGGCTCCCTGGCTTTCTCAGCCCTTTGCTCCCTTTCTGGAAGTAAGAGGACAAGGGAAAGTTTTTAGAAGCACTCCCACACCCCTCTGGGGCTGAGACGTGGGGGCTGCCCCAGACCTACCGCCTAGTCTCCACTTTAGCTGTCACCCCAGCGAAGAGGTCACTTCTCCCAGAGGTTTCTCTTAGGAGTCCCAGTCTCCCCTGCTCTCATCGACCTTTCCTGGAATTTCTCGCAGTTCCCCGCTCTCCAGAGTTCGCGTCCAGAGTGTGGACCAGGTACAAAGAACTTTCCTGCAGACCCGCGTCATCGTCAGACTTCATTGCTCCCCTTTCCTAGTTTCCTACCTTAGTCATCGGAGCTGTAATTTCGTTTTCTGCTGTACTCTTTCCAATCTGTTGTTTATGTCATAAACTGTATGTGCTTCAATAGGCTTAGTCTATCGAAACGCAAAAACCCAGCTCTTGAAATCAAAACTTTTGGCATGTAGGACTATGATCTATGGTATGAGTCTCATAGGTCAGTTTTGACTGTCAGAAGACCTAAGTGTGATTGGTGTTTTTCTTTTTGCGTTTTGATATCATCCTAATCTTCCAGGAGTCAGTGGACGCTGCTGACTGAACGAGTGTTTGGGAGCATGGGTAGGGAAGCACAAAAGGCAATGATGCAAAGGAAGTGAGTCCCAGGACTTCCCTGGTGATCCAGAGGGTAAGACTCCGAGCTCCCAATGCAGGGGGCCTGGGTTCAATCCCTGGTTGGGGAACAAGATCCCCCATGCATGCCGTAACTAAGAGTTCGCATGCCGCAATTAAGAAACCCGCTTGCTGCAACTCAAGATCCTGCATGCTGCAGCGAAGACCCCAGTGCAACCAAAATCAATCAATAAATAATAAAATGAATAAGTAAATATTAAAAAAAAGGAAGTGAGTCCTCTGTGAATCATCGTGGCTTAAAAATATTTATATCCGTAAGACTCCAAACAGCTTTATTTAAAAAGAATTCTCAAAAAAAGTATTTTGTATTCTCATCCTGCTGTCTGAGAGGCAATGTATTTCTTTAGCTGCTGTCCCTCTTTGTATGGTCTCAAAATAAATGTTTATGTATAATTATCACTCTTCTTTGGCAGCGCCACACGGTGTGTGGGATCTTAGTTCCCCGACCAGGGATTGAACCTGGGCCCTCAGCAGTGAAAGCACAGAGTCCTAAGCACTGGACCCCCAGGGAATGCCCATCATTCTTCTTCTTTTTTTTAAAATAAGAAATAACCTGAAATAACCTGAAAGTTTTTCCTTATCCATCCATAATTATTTATGTCAAAGTGTGTGAATATTGTCTTAATCAAGAAAAATCTGGAAATACCATAAAGATATGAAGATCATAATTAGTAATTATCTGTATCCTTAAAAAATTGATTTCTCTAAAGTTTAATGGAGCACCTGAAAACAGGAAGATGGGTGATATAGAGGTAAACATCATGTATAGCCATTTCTATTTCTTTGGAGAAGATGAATTGGTTTTCAGCTTAATTGTCATAAAATTACTAAATATGTAACTCCCTGAGCCTAGAGAGAAGAAGAAGGCCCCTTTTTATACCATGCTTGGGTCTCTAGCGGCCACGTAGAGAGTTATCATGACGTTAACCCCTTGAAAGCTGGCCTCCCGGCTACACTAGGCTGTCTGTTGGCTGAGACCGTCAGTATCGTCCAGGCACACGGGAACTCTGGGCAAAGCCATGGTTCTCCATAAGCCCGACACACACTCTGGAGGCTTAAAACCCTTCTCCACTGTGGGCTTCCTCTAGCTCCCTCCTTCCCAGATCTACCGCCTGAGAGGAACGGACAGAATCACTCACAACCTGCGGGGTATGGGGAGTGAGGGACAGGATGGAGGGGGCATGGAAAGGAGAGGCAGGAAACAAAGCCTTCATGCCATCGTTTGTGTATATACTTGCTCTGGAGATCTCAGCCCATGCAGGTAAATCCCATTCCTTCCAAAAGTGGGATGAGTTAGGGACTTCCCTGGTGGTCCAGCCGATAAGACTCCGAGCTCCCAAAGCAGTGGGCCTGGGGTCAATCCCTGGTGGGGAAGCTAGACCCCACATGCTGCAACGAAGAGTCTGCATGCTGTAACGAAGAGTCTGCCTGCTGTAACTAAGAGTCTGCATGTTGCACCTAAACAAGCTGTAACGAAGTTCCCACATGCCTCAACTAAGACCTGGCGCAGCCAAACTAAAAATAAATAAATAAATAAATAAATATTTAAAAAAACAAAACAACAAAATGGGATGAGTTAGAATCCTCTCCCAACCCTGTAGCTGGGAAACAAACTATCAGCATGCCAAACCGTTCTCAAAATTGAATGATTTAGGAGTGAATAGTGCCACATTTCACTCAGTTTTACATATTTCTTTAGGCAAGTCAGTTCTTTTGGATTCTCTAATTATTACCCTTTATTCATGCAGAAAGCCTACCCTTCTGTTCTGCTAGTAGGAGTAAAATCAAACCCACTTTCCTGTGACCAAAAAAAAGTTGGGACCCATGTTGCTTCGGTTCAAATGATTTCAGAAACTGCAAATACCAGAGGAACAGTAACCAAATTAAAAGAAAAACAACAGTAACCAAATACCATATTCACAATAACAGTGAAGACAAATAAAACTTGCTTTAAATATAGTTATCCTTCTTCCTGTCTTTCTTTCCCTAATAACAGAGCATTTATTGGATGCAGCAAAGGAGGACCTGGCATTTCCAGGGTGGATAATGTACACAAGACGAATCTCTAGTTTCAGTGTATAAATGTGTGGTCTCACTGTGATCTTTACGAAGGACTCAACAGCTCAAGATAAGGGTTCATGTTTCAGAATCAGTTAGAGCAAATGACAAAACAAAAATGATGCCAAAGCAAATACAATATAAGCTGCCTTTGGTTTATGGTTTGGAGGTTATATTTTTGATATTATAAGAAAACCAAAAAAGGCACCTGAAGGCAGCTTATCCCCCAAGCACAGGGAAATGTTTCTGACGCAACCTGAATCACTCTGTCCCCAGCTGTCTGGAACTGGGTCTGGACATCTGTTTTTAATAGTTTCCAGGCATGCCAGTGGGAACATGATCACAAATGGGTTGACTGTGATTTTCACAAAGGAAAGAAAAAAAAAAAAAGAGAGTCAGCTAATAGATGGTCAATAGAGTTCGGATAGTTCTTAATTTTAACTAACAACTCTAAGAGTGGGATGCTGGGTTCAATGTCATCTAGGCATGTGGTGCTTTGTTAAAAGGGACATTCTGTAAAAACTTTCCATTGTATATTTTACACAAAGAACACCCTTTTAAAATGTTCTCATTTCTTGAAAAAGTGAGATGACCATCTGGTGCATAGATAGGTAGAAAAGGATGGTACTGGTATTCTGTTATTTAACTAAATGCTTGTCAGTTGACTTTCTTAATGCCATGGCCAGAGCCCTAAGAGCAGCCCCTTCTCATGGGATGAAAGGTGAGTAAATCCCCAGGGATGTACAAGAGTGACGTGGTATCGAGTGCGGCCTGACTCTGCTGAGCTCCATTTCAGACACGGGCAAGGCAGGGGCCCGAAGCCTTCCAGACTCTGCTGTTGGTCATTGTTAGAGTGGGCAAAAAGCATCAGGGCTGCTAGAACCAGAGATGGCTGATGTCAAGCTGAGGTTTTTTTCTTTTATTCTGGGGTCACAGTTAAATCCAAGCTAGAAGCAGATCCACCAGAAAGAAGAGAGAGTTAGGAATTATTTTTGAAATGCCATTGTGCATTAGGCATCCACCTACATTCTTCCCATAATGTTTCCCATCTATAGTAAAGATTTTCCAAGTTATCGTTTTACCAACCATCCTCGAGAGGACCAGAGACACAGGAAAACATGCCGTCTTGAGTCTTGTCCCTATTGATTCATCGAAACTGCATGGAATAGAATGTATCATTTAATTTAATTTTCAATAACTCACTCACATGGTACAAAATTCAAAAGTACAAATATGTGTCCATGGACGAGTGTTCTTCTTACCCCATTCTTTAGCCAATTACTTCTCCTTTCCTGAAGCAACTAGTTACTTGTGGATCCTTTCAGAGATATTTTGTGGGTATCAGTTTCATTTCAGATCTGAATTATTTTTTTTTCCTGTCAGAATGAAGAGATGCTGAGACAATTATCTAGATAATTTTGAGCCATAATCTGTTATTGAAACATTCAATACCATTCAGCAAGTATGCTTCAAATCTTAGATATTATGCTAATATGGTTACGAGGACTCACAACAGAAATGCACGGTGTAGTCTCTGGCCTCAAGAATTCATGAGCCTAACACTAAGAAAGGTCATGTGCATATGCATGTAAATCTGCTTTACTAAACTAGCGTAGTGCATTTTAATTTCCTCCCCTTTGATTGAGAGTCTTGAAAACAGACTCTTTCTAATTTATCTTACTCTGTAAGGGTCCTTGCATAGTGCACAATAGGTAGTCAATAAATGATGGTTGAATGAAAGCGTGGATTAATGGATTAATGAATGGAGAGAAGCTCAAGAAGACATGGCAATACTGGAGTGAGGAGATGACACTAATGGCCTAGAATGGGTGATGATAATGAAATAGACAGTAGTGAGCAAATGGGGTTCCAAGAGTTTGCATCAGGACAAAGAGAAGACGGCAGGTTCCATGGAAAACGTGAGACTTGACCCCGAAGCATGGGAGGATGGAAGGATGAAGAGGAGGGAGTCTGAGACCCTTCCTAGTAGGGCAGAGTCGGTGAAGAGCTACAGCAAGTTAGGGCGGTAGAAAAATGCACAGGTTTCTGCAAAGACCGGTGAGCAAGCAGAGTCTTCCTCTTGAGGTTTGTTGGACATTTGGAGAGGCCCGTGAGATGGAATTGTGATGGGTCCAGGACGTCAGCCCAGGGATTCAAGCTTTATCCCAAAGGTACTAGAACATGATTGAAAGCTTTTTGAGCTTGGGAACATTTAGGAAGCAGGATCTGATAAACTAGAAGCTGGGAGACTGACTAGGTAGGTATTACAATATTTGAGGCATCACATTGTAATTGCCGGGAATGGAAAAGGAAACACTGATTCTGAAACAGGGGGGTGAGGTGGGGGAGGGGTCAACAGGTATTTACAAACTCGCAGCTTTAAGATAAATAAGTACTAGGGATGTAATGTGCAACGTGATAAATACAATTAACACTGCTGTATCTTACACATGAAAGTTAAGTGAGTAAATCCTGAGTTCTCATCACAGGGAAAAAAATTTTTTTCCTATTTCTTTAATTTTCTATCCATATGAGATGACGGATATTTACTAAACTTATTGTGATAATCATTTCATGATGTATGTAAGTCAAATCATTATGCTGTGCACCTTGATCTGACACAGTGCTGTATGTCAATTATATCTCAAAAAAACTGGAATAAATAAATAAATGTCAAGGGTATAGAAATTTTAAAAAATGAAGAAAAAACATTTGGGGGATGTACCAAGAGTGTTTGAGAATTGATGGGACAACAGAGGAAATGGGAAGAGATGGTTTAAAGAAAAACCTCAATTACGTAGAAGGCCACCAATTCAATACCCTCCCATTCCTGAACACCTACTATACTCAAGGCCCAGCGTGTCCCACAGAGCAGATGCCTCATATACACACTGAGCCCCACCAAGAATTGAATAAATACAAATGTCCTTATTGGGATATTCACTAACTATAGGCGTACTCCAAGTATCTGTCACATTGATTGGCATGTCATATTTATTTAACTCTTTTAGAAGGAAAAAAAGCTGAAAACTGCTCTTGAAATCATGTTAGACAACAGCCAGGATGCTTAGCCTGCAAGCAAGACCTGTTTTGTCCTGTTCTTCTGTCTGCTTGGTCTTCGGTTCTGACAGTGTTCACATCACCCTAAACCCTCAGTCTCTGCGCTCCCTGGCTGGGACTCTCTGGACTGGTTCGCTCATAAATCCCCGCTGCTCTTTGAGAACGTGTGGTTTGTAAAAGATTGATGGCTGGTGTCATGTATCCTCCTTCCGAGCCCACCCTCCACGGCCGTTCCGTAGTGGTGTATACCAGTGACACAACAGAAGCCACAGAGAGAACAGGGAGGGTTGACTTGTTAACAAAGAAATTATAGCTGCAGAGTGCAAATGCCGTGCAGAGCCTGGGAACATGCTGCCTGGCGTTTGCTCTGAGCTCTTCATAAGCTGCTTCAGTCTGTTTTGCTTTTACGAGTTCTTTTGGTTTTTTGGGGTCCCAAATAAACCAGTTTGGGAAGATGTCCCCTCTCTGGCCCTCTTTATTCTATCTCAACACACACACACAGACACAGACACACACACACACACAGACACAGACACACACTCCTCATAAGCCGTAAATATGTGCCTTTGGCATTTGGTTGTCTACAACGAAAAGCGAAAACTGCCCCAGAATGTGACATGATTTAAAAAATTTTGGATAAGGCTGAACAAAAACAAGAAAGAAGAAAGGAAGAAGAAATAGTCCCCCTTAATCAAATCCTTCATTTCCCCTGGAGCAAGCAATGCTTAATTATATTTAACAGACACAACAACGTGCCGCAAGCTGGTCCAAACAGCTGTGGGAAAGCTCTGTTTTGTGGCCAACCTGGTGGGGGAGGAAGACCCCACTGGCCAGTCAGCACGTGCCCTTGGTTCAGATCAGGATCACTTCTGACGTCTGCTCCGGGGCTGTGGGGGGAATGACCCCTGCCCCCCCAGCTGTATTTTTCTGTTGGTGTCCTTTTGCAACTAAATATTTCATCTAGGCTTTCAGTGGGTCCTTCCAGATCTGTCATCTACACTATTTTTACTAATAGTTGACTGTGGATAGATTGGCATTTCCGTGAGTTCCCTGTTTGGTCCCGAAACCTGCTCAACTTGTCTCCAGCTGCAGAACAAGAGTTTTGTTCTCTGAACCTGTCACTTAACTATAGGTTTACGAACAGAAAGTTGAACGCACCCAAACCCTACGGTTCTTCCCTGCCCACCCACCTCCAGTTCCAGTTCCCACTCTAATTATATCTGCTTGTGCCCTTAACTTTATGTGTCTGGTCTTTTATGTTAACAAAATACGAATACATGCAGCAGAGTACAGTCATGTAAACATAAATGGGACTGCTTGTTTACAGCATATTTTTCAGCAAGAAGATGAAACTTTTTCTTCTTTTTCTGTTGCATTTCGTTATCTTTGTTTATCTATTGGATGTAATCACAACCAAATTGTGCTGTGGAAAGAAACACACTCCATAATTTGGGTTTATTAAATTTCCCATCATCTCCCTTTTATGTTTCTTTCAACAGACATTTTATCATCCTAGAAGATCTGAGACATTTTCCCATGTAAATATGCATCTAAATCACCAAATCCTTCATTCTTGTTTCTTCTCGTGAAGTATATGGATTCTTCCTCCTTTTCAATTTATAAAATTGTAAATAAATTACCAATTAAACTTCAAATCACTATGCTGATTGTATTCTATTCATTAACTGATAAACCTGGCATATTTACTTTATATAGCATTATAACTTTCCTTTTTGTCTAATAATACTTTTAACATTAGGCCACATGCTTTGTTAAAAATAGAGTTTTTGTCTGAGTTTGTTTCTGATAGAATTTTCACTACTAAATCCGTCTCTAGTAATTGTCTCTAAAATGCTGTTTAGTACACTGATTTTCTCTCATTATTTCCATTGGCTTAACAGGTAGTCAAAGATGTTTTCCTTTGCTGCTATATTAAAGACCCATTACAAATTAATAATGAGAGTAGTAGCAAATTTCCCCCTAATATTTTCTCAATCTTCCACTGATTGAACACTATTCTGCACGTACACCATTTCCATTAAAAAGCTCTTCCACTCCAGTGTAAACAGTATTCGATTAACAGGAAGGATGCAAGGGCTGTGGCTTGCGGCTTTAGGCTCCCATTGTATTAGTCAATCTAACTGAGCCTCATCTTGTATTTGTGAGGGGACATTTGGGTAAGATATTTTAACCCTTTCTTTGCTGTCTTTGAAAATAGGGATGCAGCCTGGAGTGGTGGAGAGGGTACTGGGCCAGCCGTGGAGAGCCGGTACCCAGGAGACAGCTCTGGCCTTTGCTGGTTGTGTGGCCTTGGGTACATTGCCATGCTGAACCTTTGCCCATCCCTTAAACGCTCACCCCTGTTTCCTCATCTGTAAAATAAGTAAATAGAATTACTTATTCTATTCTTACAGAGCTGGAATTACGAATGTTCCAGCCCTGTAAGAGGCATCAGGTCTGTTCCTCAAAGCTTTCCTGTGGGTTCCAGCTGTCTCCAGCTAAATTGCTTTAACGCGTCACTTTTACCTAGAGATTCTCAACCTTGGCTGCAGTTAGAATCACCCTTGGTGCTTTTAACCCTGTGATGCGTCAGTAGTTTGGAAAGTTCCTCGTGTGATTCCAACATGAAGCCAGAGCTGAGAACCCGGGCCATCACCTGTAATGCAGGCATTCAAATTTCTGTCCTTAACTTTATCGCTCTGAGGAACGTCACGACTTGGGGAGAAATGCTTTGAGTTCAACAGTAAATAATAATAATTAAAAAAGTATGATTGTAGTCAGAACTAAAAAAGTCTACAGTACTCTGGTCACAAAGTGGTATAACACCCTGATAAGGTAAAACATCACCTGGTGAAAAGAGAATCAGAAAACTAAGCTGAAGGGATGTAAGTGGTCCTCTGAGGTGCAGTCAGTTAACCAGCTGCCTTGATCTTTCTCTTTTTTTTTTGCAGCTGGATGGATAACAGCTGGTGAAGATGTTAACAGCTTCAGATCAGCTGCTTAGCCACAGCTTCCAGGCCCAGGAGGTGGGGCTCAAAACTGTTCTTTCATGGCTAGTCCAACATCCTTCAGCTGGGGACCAGCTGAGAGTCCCTGAGTCCTGGAATGCAACTCCATCACTGTTGTGCTCCGGGGATCAAGACAGCCCCTCTGGTCTGTGAGAACACGGGGTCCAGCTTGCCCTTGGTCAGGACTAGGAAAAGCCAGGGAGGGATGACTGTCTTGCACCCCTGCTGACAACTCTAGAACTTGCTTGTGTTGGACCCTCACTACTTCCAGGAGCAAGGTTCAAGTTTGTGAAGTGCTTTCCTAGAGAGGCTCTTGTCCAGCTCATTGCAATGTGAAATGCTGTGGGGAAGATTACTTTTTTATGTTATGTTATGCTATGTTATGTTATATGTTATGTTATTATGTTATTTTATGTTTTTCAGTTCTTTATTGGAGATTACTTTTTATTTTCCTTTTTTTCTTGTTCTTTTAGAGTGGTGTCTCTCTTATCTTCTTTTTTTCAACTTTATTGCTTTTTTTCTTGTAAAATATAGTGAACTCTAACCATTAAAAACTTGGAAAATACAACTCCCTGCCAAAAAAAAAAAAAAATCAACCAAAGCCTTGATACTAAAAAACGTCGACATTAACAGTTTATTTTCTTCTAATTTTTTAATTATATATTATTACATTTTATAATTTTTTAATTATCATAATACTGAACATCAAATCTTTTATTGTCTTTTCCTGTAATACCATGAAGTGTTATAGTTAGCATATTTCCTGATTTTTGTGTTTATAAATAATACTTAAAGTAAACCAAAGCTTTAAAAATACAGGTAATGAAAAAGAAGAGTAAACGGAATACTATCCCTCATATGTAAAAAGCTCATGTAACTCAAAGTGAAACACTAGTTTTAAAAAAATGGGCAGGGGCTTCCTAGGTGGCGCAGTGGTTAAGAATCTGCCTGCCAATGCAGGAGACATGGGTCCAGGAAGATCCCACATGTCGCGGAGCAACTAAGCCTGTGCACCACAACTACAGAGCCCGAGAGCCACAACTATTGAGCTCATGTGCCACAAATACTGAAGCCCATGCGCCTAGAACCTGTGCTCCACAACAAGAGAAGCCACAACAATGAGGAGCCCTCACACCACAATGAAGAGTAGCCCCCCACTTGACGCAACTAGAGAAAGCCCATGTGCAGCAACGAAGATCCAATGCAGACAATAAATAAATACATAATAAATAAATTTTAAAAAATGGGCAAAGGACACAAATTAGCAATTGCAGAAAGGAAGAAATATAAGTGACAATTAGATAAATGATAAATATTCATATCTATTAATGAACAAAAACTGACAAGTAAAATGGCAAAAAGAAACCATTTTTTATCCTATTATAAAAAGTTTCAAAAAATGATATTGGTAAAGTGTAGTACTAAGGGACTTGTCAGATATCCTTGATAATAAAATAAATTGATAAAACAGTTTCTGGAAAATACTTTGAAAACAGTTATCAAAAACTTAAAACTTTTTTTTAAGGTATAGGCCCCTAAAACCAGAAAGTTCCATTCTCAGAAAACAGAAGCTCAGACAGAAATTTATATATAAAGATGTTTAATGTGTTAATGAATAAAGTAATTAAAAGCAGAGGCAAACCAAATGGCCATATACATCTATCGACTATAATATCATGCAGGACATGAAGTAATTTGTGGAAGAGAATGGAAAAATTCTCACACTGTAATGTTATACTGTGTACCGTGTACCATGAGACAGGTATATAATAGGATTTTATATATGCATGTCGAAATGATGGAAAGGAAATACTGGTTTTCTTTGATTATTATGAATGGTTTTAAATTTTTTCATTATGTTTTCCAAGTTTTTACAATGAGACTGTTATGCAATGGGAGAGAGAATGTAGGTTACTAATTGAGAAGTGGCTTCCTGGGGCCAGTCCTGGCCCTGTCACTTACTGTTCGAGCTTGAGCAAGTTTGGACCTCTATGTGCCTTGGTTTTCTCACCTGCAAAATGAGGTAATAATAGTACATCCACCTAGTAGATCTTTACGAAGATAATTTATTTAATCATATAAACTTTAAGGACAATCTCAGGCACAGAGCAGATATTAGAATGCATTAACTAATGATTGTTAATTTTTTTATAGTCAGAAAAATATTTTAAATTATATAATCTGCTCCTTTCTCAAAGAGCACTTTGTTAAACATTTACGTATATCGTCCCTCCCTCCCATTCTAAGTTATTTTCTTGGGATAGAGTCTCAGAAATAAAATAATTATACTAGGTCCTTGACAATTTCTGCTGAAATTCTTTCTAGTTGTTATAAAGATCTTTTCATACCAGAAATACATGGCATTGAAAGCTTTAGCAAACTCACTGAATATCGTTATTAAAAAATAGCTATGTGATAAGAGAAAATGGCTTATATTTTATTTTTATTTTTATTTTTAAAAGACAGCTGGTTTCTTTTTTTTTTTTTTCTAATGTCTTTATTTACTTTATTTATTTATTGGCTGCATTGGGTCTTCGTTGCTGTGCGTGGGCTTTCTCTAGTCACGGCGGGCATGGATTACTCTTCATTGTAGTTTGTGGGGGCTTCTCATTGTGGGGGCTTCTCTTGTTGCAGAGCACGGGCTCTAGGTGTGAGGGCTTCAGTAGTTGCGCCACGTGTCCTCAGTAGTTGTGGCACATGGGCTTAGTTGCTCTGCGGCATGTGGGATCTTCCCAGACCAGGGAGTGAATCCGTGTCCTCTACATTGGCAGGTGGATGCTTTTTTTTTTTTTAAGTATATTTATTTATTTATTTATTTTATTGGCTGTGTTAGGTCTTCCTTGCTGCACATGGGCTTTCTCTAGTTGCAATGAGCGGGGGCTACTCTTCCTTGCGGTGTACAGGCTTCTCATTGCTGTGGCCTCTCGTTGCAGAGCTCAGGCTCTAGGTGTGTGGGCTTCAGTAGTTGCAGCACATGGGCTCAATAGTTGTGGCTCACAGGCTTAGTTGCTCCGCGGCATGTGGTATCTTCCTGGGGCAGGGATTGAACGCATGTCCCCTGCTTTGGCAGGTGATTCTTACCCACTCTGCCACCTAGGAGGTCCCGGCAGGTGGATTCTTAACCACTGCAGCACCAGGGAAGTCCTGGCTCATATTTTAAAATTAAATTTCTGTAATAATTTGTGAAGTTGATAACTTTATTCTTAAAATTGCTAAATAATTTTATAAAATTATTTCTATCCTTAACCTACTTACTTATTGGTATCTTACTGTTTTTCTTATTGACTTGTATAAGTACAGTAGAAATATTAACCATCTTTCTGACATTGTAGCTCCAAATATTTTTTCCATTTGTGGACTTATTACTATATTTTGATTAGATGTAAGGAAGTTCAAATACTGTAGTGTCAAATCTATACATCTTTTGCTTGGCAAATATTGCCATTGCTTTTCTATTTATCATGATATGTTTTTTAAGATTTTTGTTGGAGTGTGGTTGCTTTACAATGTTGTGTTAGCCCCATTGCACCACAAAATGAATCAGCCGTACACGTACAGATAACCTGTCCCTTTGCCATTGTTTTTAAATCGAACAACTTCAGATGGAAAGGTTTTGCATGTAATTCTGTACTGTTAGCCCTAAAAAGCTGTTTAAAGATTTCTAGGGGGTGGCACTTTTTTACTGTATTTTGAAAGATAACTTCTACTGACCAAGGTCACTGACAGGGAAGCACTAGTTAGCTCACGCTACTAATCAGGCTGAAAGATTTCTTGAAATTCCAGATCACCAGGTAGTATCTCTGGGATGGCAGCCTATTTCTTTGCCCTCCTCAAAATACAAAAAGCCACAGTTTCTTCTCACTGATCGCTAGGCAAATGTTGTCCCCAGTGTAGGCTGTCCCTGATTGAGGCCACACTGACCTGTACATTGCCAGATTAGGACAGAAACCACGTGGCCTAGCTCCTTCACGGTGGCTTGACCAAATGGTTAAGCCTCAGGGCAAGAAACTGTCACATGCGATGCTTAGATGGTCCTCCAGAAAATATAGGGGCCAGCTGTTCTAGCTGTTTCACTCCAAGGAGTCCAGGAAGAAGGCATCTCAGCAGAAGTAGTAGTCCCCGGTCTGGCAATAGGTCTCTCTACGAGAGTTGAGTGGGAAGTCGCCTTCTGTTCCACCTGGAACGGCTTTCAGCAGTGTGGAGTTGGGTCCTCCAGAGAACAACCTTTACGTTACTGGGCTTAGTGGTCTCTTTTTAAGGAGTAATGGTTACCCTGTGGCAGGGGGTGGGGATCGTCTTGACATTGGCCGTTGCTCCTGTTCCAGTGACGTACGTTGCCCATCAAACTTCTTTTTTAAAATAATATTCTTAATTCATCACTCTAAGACATTTATAGTCCTACAGTGGATGTTTCAAAACAACTAATATGGAAGTTCATGTTGACTACTTAACATGTCTTAACAGCTTAAATCCTGCAAGTTTCACACAAGATGAGTAGGAATCATAACACAAAAGAAATCACATCATAACACAAGAGGTCGAGTCAGCCTATATGTACGTTGAATTTTTTAGAGAAGCCAAAAGAAGCATTAAAGAGCAAAGTCCTGATGACAGGACAAGCTGAAAGACTCAGAGGCTAAAGACGGGAGATTTGGGTTTGAAACTCCAAGTGTCCACCGACATTTTTGTGTGGATTCACCTTGTGTTTTGGTTCCTCAGTTTCCCCACTTGTTTTCTCTGTGCTTTCTCCCTCTAGCTGTCAGTTCCTTTCCAGAAATGTTCAGAGCTTTCTCTGCTAAGTGATAGTGAAAGTGTATATAGAAAACAGTTCTTGCCAAGACAAAAGGTCATCTAAACAACAAGAAATTACTTACTTCGTGAGCGTTTAAAGACGTGCCTGCTCACCTGGATGTTTTAATACAAACCCGAAGACACTTTTACTGAATGTTGACCTCGTACCTTGCTTCATAACTGGCTGCTTTGGCTATGTTATCTCTTTTCTAGCGATTGTTCACTAAACTATATAAACAAACTTGATCTCTTCTTAGGTGTTTTATATGATAATAACAACATATTACCAAAAAATTGGTCTAGAAAATATATATATTTTTTGTCCTCAAACAGTTCTCCCTGACACACTCATGAGTCTGTTTGATGGTGCTTTTGTGGGATAACGTTGACATTTAGACCATCAGAAATGAATGGGAGCTGACAACATGCTTTAACCTAAATTGTAAAGACTCTTGTCTGGCTATTCAAGTCAAAACCAGGGTTTACATAACCACCTAGCGTGGTTTCTGGTTATGTAAAACGTGACTGAATATCTGAATCCTGGATCAAAAGCTTCCTCCACATGAATGGTTTAGTTAGGGGGGAAAAAAACCCAAAGACTGAACTGTGCCAGTGAAAGCATGGATCATTTCACATTTCGCTTTGTGAAAGCGCAGAAAGTAAAGACAAATGAGGAATACGCACGGAGCACATCAGAACATCAGGTCAGTGGAAAAAATAAGCTTGGAAAATGTGGGGGAGAGAAACAAGTGACTCAAAGAAAAGTCACGAGGACTTGGCAAGCTTCCAAGAGACAGCAAACAATAGGGGAATAGAGGTGCTTGATGTGGGGACAAACAGCTCCAAACCTATAAATTCAGTTCCTCAAGCGTCTGTTGAGACTTTACTAGGAAATGTGCACCTTCTAGGTCCAAAGTGCTGAGTTTCCCTCCTTGATTTCAAAGTATTTATAGAGGTGTGTAGACACAGAGCCTTCACAGGGGATAAAAAGAAACATAAGAAGAGTGTCCAGTAGAATATGATATGCAGGGGAGTGAAATTATGGGCTATTAGGGACAGGTGAGATAGATGCGCACGGTGAATTTGAGATGTACATTGTAATAATGGGATCAGTTTGGGTGGCTACAGAGAAGAAACAAGGTGTTTCAGGAAGGAGTAGATGCTAGGCAAAGTTATTAAAGTTGGGGACAAGCACAGGGAATGTGGGTGCTTGGCCGGGAGACCCACCTGGCAGGGGGGAAGGTTGTGTGTTGTGGCCAGATCAAGGATGAAGTCGAGTGATAAGAGCTTGCCATGGAACAATTTGCAGCAGAAATAAATAAAAAAATCACAGATGTAGTGACACTTTATATTTCGTGAGGATACAGTGTTTGTTGAATGATAAAAATTAAGCAGAAAAGTGGCAAAAAAATCGGTGCTTGTGGTATTAAGTTTCAGTGAACACTGAATGCATCACGTGATCAAGGGCAATTTATTAACTTCCATGGGTCTCAGTGTTCTCACTTGTGAAATGGGAATAATAACATATATGCGGGTTGTTAAAACAATAAAACTGGCATAATACATAAATGCACTTATAAAATATAATGCAACTATAAGTTGTGAGGGCCGGGCTGTGGTGACTGTTAAAAAAAATGTAGGCTTTGAAGTCAGATAACCCTGAGCAAAAATTCTTGCCCCTCTATTTACTTTTTCCTCTTGGGCAGATTATTTAACTCCCATATTCCTCAGTTTCATTGTTTTTAAATTGGGGATAATAACATCTGTCTGCAGGGGTGCAGTGATTAGAGCAAAAACATGGAAAGTGTCTAGCATAAAACCAGACCTTAACAGAGGTAACTATTGTTATAATAATCAAGCCCTCGATAGAGGTAGCTGGCTTCTCATTAAGGAAGATTTGTCTTCTGGCTCTGGGTAGATGGTGGGAAATTGAACAGAGGTTAGATACACTGTTTTAGATGGTTGAGTGTGAGCAGAGGCTCAAACTAATGTGTATCCCTTAAACAGCTGGGTCAAGGAGAGGCCAGAGCACAGGTGACTCTACATGAGAGGCATAGCATGGCAATTTAATTAGAAAAGGGAGAATGAAATTGAGGGCATGCCTTGAAGTTGCTGTCATGTAGGAATCATGTATGATTATCTGGGCGAGACTTTGAGGCTGATGAGGATTATGGGAATGTAATGCCTTACATGGTCCCAAACATGCCCAGAGTGGAAATGTACAAGTAACGTAAGACCTTTTACTTACCGGGAAGGTACTGTGTTCTAGTGTCTAGATACTGATAATATGTGTACATGGTGACAATGAAGATGGCATTCTCGAGCTCAGTGGCAACAAGGTGCTCCATGTGGCAGCTGCTTTATTTGCATTTTTCATTCCTCTCCCTGATATGATCTATTGAAATATTTCTGGATTCTGTTCTCCTGCTGGGAGTATTTTGAGACTTCTCTTAGATGTTAGATCTCTCGGATTACTCTTCTAGTCTCTTACTTGTTTTATCATGTGTACATTCTGCCAGAGTCACCCAACTTTATTTTGGAAGCCTTAAATTTCTTTTTAATCTAAACAGTTATACCTTTAATCCCCCCAAATCTATTTCTTGTGTCTCTGATTGTTTCTTTTTCTCAGTTTCTCATCATTATTTTCTAGGTGTAATAGCTTCTTAGGTCTCTCTTTATAATAATTGGATTTTTTTACTTTCTTCTTTTTTTTTATAATAATTGGATTTTTAAAAGTGTTTCTTCTGCTTTTGCAATTTTCTGTTTCCTCTGGGTTATTTTGCTTAGCTATCTTGGTCTTTTTCTCTTGTGCTGCAGTGTGCTCTTTCTAGACCTGGTAGTCCTTGGTTGTGTGTTTGCATGTAAGAAAGAAGCCTTGAGTGTTTGGTTTGGATTTCCTCCATTGGTGCGTGTGTGTGTGTGTGTGTGTGTGTGTAGGCTTTGCGTTGGGAAACTGACTAACTTCACTTCAAGGGACGCGCTTTACTTAGGGGAGCCCGCCAATCCGCATCATGGCAGCCTTAACTCCTCAAGTAGCTTCCTCGGGCTTTGCAGAGGTGTTGAAGCTATTTCACCCTGAGGAGGATCTGCTGCCTAAATTTGAGGTGGGAAGAGGAGGGGAGGATGGGAATTTGGGCTGGTGTGTATGTAGTTTAGAGATATCCTATTAATCTCCCACTTCTCACTCTCACCCGGGTGGAATCTGCTGACTCTGAGTCCAGGGCTCGCTCTGGGGCTTGATGTTCTACTGGGCAAACTGCATCCTAATCCTTTTCTCCTCCCTGAAAGATAGTGGCTTCCTGCACCTCTTTCTGTTTCTGCCTTTTCTTATCTACTTTCCACGTTCCAGAGATGTAAATCCCTCCTTGTTGTGAAAGTCCTCCTCTTCTCTCAACTTTATACCGGGTTCCTTTTTGTACCTCTGTGCTTTTCCTCAGGAGGAACTTGGAAAGAACCCAAAGCAGATCCATTTTAATGGTCTGCATTTTGAATTGGAAGCACTTCAGGGAATATTTTACATCCCAAACTGCAACCTCGCCCAGCCGGTGTGTCATTTTTATTTCACAGATGAAGACACAGAAAGGTCAGTGTGATCCTGACTGATCCTAAGGTTTGCTAGCAAATGGCTAAGCTGAGGTTCAAACTGGGTACAATACTTCTAAATATTCTTATGTCTCCCTAAAGGGGAGATGTGAGGAAACCATCGCCTCAAAAAGAAAGAGTTACTCTCTCTTTGGAAAACAGCGCTGGGCACTGAGAGAGACAGAAGATATGGTAGTGTGTGCGTGGTCTCTGCAGTCAAAAGTCCCAAGTTCCAGTGCTGAATTTTCAGCTAATGGGTCTTGGCTCATTTTTAACCTCTGCTTCTTTATCTAGGAAACAACAGAGTTTGACAATCTAGTTGTTAACAGAACATTCTAGAATTCTCTTGAGTTTTGCTGGAGGTTTCGAGAATTTCCTGATTGTTGTTCCTAAGAGAGGAAGCGAAAGTCAAGATAAAGCATAAAGAAGCGTAGAAAAAGCTCTATTTCTTGGTAATCCAAAGGCATTTACCAAGGACCTACAGTGCAAGGTACTCTTTGCCTTGAGATCCCACCTCTTCTTCAGGATTTTCCATGAAGCTAATGAAACTGAAGTTTCAGGGCTCCTCACTTTCACAAACCACTTCCAAAATTTTATTTTTAATTCTGTGTTCCGGAAGAGGGACACCACATGGTATAAGCTTCAGGGCCTATCAAAGCAGGATCTTCCCCTGGTTGGCAGGAGGGTGGTATGGCAGGGATGCAGAGAGAGCATCTGCTTCCTTGTGGAGAGGCGTCTCCATGGAGCAGAGCACAAGGAAACAGGAAACTGACAATTACCTGGGGAGTGTGATTTGCAGTGATTGTCAAGTTGGATAATTCAGACCCAATGTCCAGTTCAGTACTTTTTAAAAAATATATAAATTTTATTTATTTATTTATTTATTTATTTTGGCTGTGTTCGGTCTTTGTTGCTGCATGTGGGCTTTCTCTAGTTGCGGCGAGCAGGGGCTTCTCTTGTTGCGGAGCACAGGCTCTAAGCGTGTGGACTTCAGTAGTTAGTTGCGGTGTGTGGGCTCAGTAGTTGTGGCTCATGGGCTCAGTAGTTGTGGCACATGGGCTTAGTTGCTCCACGGTGTGTGGGATCTTCCTGGACCAGGGATCGAAACTGTGTCCCCTGCGCTGGCAGGAGGATTCTTAACCACTGCACCACCAGGTAAGCCCCTTCAGTTCAGTCTTGACTGATCTCCGTGGCTCAGTTCTCTAGTACTATGGCTAGGTCTAGTTCCCTTTCCAACGACCAGGTCTGTGTCAGAGCCAGTAGACTGCCCAATGCAGGCAAAACTGGGAGGTGTTCTTTATTTTGGGGGAATGTGCGGAAAGCAGAGAACAAAGCAGAATAGTTTAACTTGGAAATGTAAAGTGGCAATTCTCTGCATTTAGTTGATCTTGGCCCCGTGGGAGTAGCTTAGCTGAAATGTGGTCGGATATTTTCTCTTGGTAGATTACAAGTTTCAAAAATACTTTCCGTGTATTAGAATTTTCTAAATGCATCCCTGCTTACAGTGAGGACGAGAGAACAAATTTCACTCAAGAAATACCAGTCATTTGAAAAATAAATTCTTCGGGGATGTGCTAGAAAATTGGAAAGGGGACAAGGTATATCCACATATGTATTAGAGGCTGCAAAGCCATCAGGCTCCACACCTGGGATATAGGAGGAGAATAACCAAGACAAACGTGGAAATAAAGGCAGTAGGTTTTGTGCAAAGCCATGGTGAACACACACTTTTTTTTTTTAACAGCTTTTCCATAGATAAACCACCTAAGCTAAAGTCAAACATTGAGATTTTTAAGACAATATTTCAGGGGTATTTTTACATGGTGCTGGGGTTATTAATGGTTGTGCAAATCACTTACTACCATATGTGAGAGCGCCCGCCATTCCCAGTGCCTTGGTTAGGAAACTCTTGGTGACAAGTGACAGAAAACCAAACCCAAATCAGCTTATTCATAGAGGTGATTTGTTGGCTCACATACTTGAAGAGGGCAGGACTATAGACCGAGGTGGGTTTTTAGCAGCTCAGACAATGTCATTGGGATGGGATTTTCCTCTCTCATCTCATAGTCTTTTCCTTGTGTGGGTGTTGGTAGTGGCTTGCTGGCTATAGCAGCCCTCGCTCAAATTTATTCACTGAAATACTGAGTTTAGGAGATCCTACGAAACAACTCAGAAAAGATTTGGTATTGAAAAGTGTATTACTTAGGACTCTGCACAGGCAACGTCATAGAAGATCCAAGTCAAACTAGCCTCAGCCGAAAGATAATATGTTGGTATGTGGAACTGAAAGCCCATGAAGGTTTTGACTTGGGGTGTGGCTTGCTTCAGAGCTCAAGGTTCAGAAGATTCCTTCCTTGGCTGTGCTTTCCGTGGGTGCCAGCTGCCTGTACAGTCAGGCTCCGTTCATGGGAGTAAGATGGTGGCAGCAACTGTGTCTCATGTCCTCAGAATAGCAAGTGCAGAAGAAGAATGAAAACTTTTCTTCCGTTGGGTTCATGTCATCCTTGAACGAATCATTTTGCCAGGCCCGTGACCTATTTTGATGAAAGTAAGTCTGCCATGGAAAACTGCTGGAATTGAGCCCACCCTGGAAATGATGCCACCCACACCACCAAGATGGCACTCCGTAACCAGAAGGAAGGGGTGTAGATATTGGGCAGCAATGCCAATGCCCTCTGTAAAGCGAATGCCCATGGCACACTCAATGTTTTGTTAGTGACCAGAACATTAGCAAAGGAAAAAAAGAAGGCAAAGAGAAGATGTATCAGTCAGGATTCTCCAAAGATGTATATTCCATTGGTTCTGTTTATGTATATGTAGGTCTCCTAGAAAGAGATTTATCAGAAGGAATTGGCTCACGTGATTATGGAGGATGAGAAACTGCTGTGATCTGCTGTTTGCAAGCTGGAGACCGAGGGAATCTGGTAGTGTAAATTCTAGTGCCGGTCCAAAGGCCTGAAAACCACAGGAGAGGTGACAGTGCAGCTAGCTGTCAGTCCCAGTCTAAGAACAGAAGAGCGGTCCCAGCTCAAGCAGCCAAGCAGAGAGAGAGAGAATTCAACCTCTTCTGCCGTTTGCTCTGTGGGTCCTCAATGGGTTGGTTGAGGCCCACCCAAAGTGAGGAGGGCCATCTCCTTTACTCAGTCCGCCGATTCTAGTGCTAATCTCTTTCCTGGAAACACCCTCACAGACACATCCTGAAATACTGTTCAACCAGGTGTCTGGGCATCCTATGGCCCGTCAAATGAACACAGAAAGTGAACCATCACAGAAAGAAAGGGAAGAAGGTAAAAAACGAGTATTTATAAAGTGCTTACTTTATCAACTATAAATCAAGCATTTTGAAATCCTTCCAACCACTCTACTAATAGATGAGATAAAGCATCGCATCCAACAGTCTGTAGCTAGAAGTGACAGAAATAACACTCACACTCAAGACTGCCTAATCCAAAGCCCACCGGTGATACTTTGCTGAAGTAAGAGCATGAAAGCCTGGATTTGAATTATACAATGAGTGATGTATTATAGCTTTAAATGTATCATTGGGCCAAGTGATTCTCAAAGTGTGCCTTTTGGGGCATCTTCTAGGTCCTTCCTCTTCCAGTTGAAAGCTGGATTTTCTTCAGCTATTTCAACCAAAATAATCCATCATGATAGATTAAATGCAAAGCAGGTGTGAGAATCCAGCTAACTTCTATTAAGCCAGATGTTAAATAGGTCTGCAAAAAATGTAAAACAATGATGCTCTTCATGGTAAACTTTCTTTGATTTTGGAAAAAAGAATTAATTTTTTATAAAATTTGTTATACATGTTAATATGCAATGGGTTCATTATAGCTATTTTAAGTGATTGAATAAAGAAAAATTTTAATCCTCTTTTAATTTCTATTTAATATGGTAAATATTGATAGGTATAAACTCTGTAAACAAAAGCTCTTCGGGATCTTTAATAAATTTTAAGAGTGTGAAAAGATACTAAGACCACGGTGTTTGAGAATTGCTGAGGTTGCCCTTCTCAGAAAGTAATCCTCAAGTAGAAATCTCCAGGTAGGTATTTGACCTTATCCTTGAGTTCTCCTACTGCAACTTTGCTTTGCCAACAATTTGGACTTCGTCTTTGAAAAATGATGGGTCTGTTTTCCACAGTAACAATAACCTGGAAAACTAGAGCCTGAGTTCTTGATAGCTCTTTATTAGCTTTTGGATTCAGACCTCTTTCCCACCCAGCTTTATTAAAAAAGAAAAAAAAAAAGACGAAATACTTGATTTGCGCTTTGGGAACGGAGTTGCTGAGACATGGACTTGGTCTAGTTGTCTGAGAACATCATGTGCCCGTCAGAACAGTGTGATCACAGCACGAAGTGTGATGTGGAATATACTTTTTTGGTGAAAAAGGGTCAAGGAAGAATGAATGTCCGCGATGAACCAGATGACTATAACACAGTGTGTTTTAAAATTTTATTTAACTTTTCACCTTCACCCTCTGTTCCCAATCAGTCCTTGCCTGAGGGGGTCACAGAGGGTGAAAGCAAGTCCCAAGAAAGAATAAGAAGCTGAAGACCAGGAAACCCACAAATTAGATAATAGTTTCTTGAATTATCAAGAATTATGGGTATTTCTAGATCTAGGAAACTGGCAAATGCTTAAATTGTTTTATGAAAGCTCTATCTAATGGTTGAAGCTCTTTTAAAGTTTCTTAACAATTGGGAGTATTATTTCCAGCTTAGACAGTTAGCAATTTAAAATTATTGAGAATGGCTTAGCCTTCAAAGCAAATTCCAGATTGTTTAATTAGTCATGCAAAGCCCTGGATGTTACTCATCATACAAGAAACAGGACGATTTATTAGTTTTGAGCTAAATTAAGCCCCTTTCAGGTTTTCATGAAAGTGCCAAAGTCCATTTGATTTTCAAGTTTGCGTCTGTGGCACATCACATGGAATTCGAAGTGAGTCTAAACTTTGCATCTAGGAAGCAGAGTCTCAGCGAGGTTTGCTGCAAAAGAAGCACTTATGAAGGCTGCAGCTCTGAGTTGATCTCCAGGCCCTGGGGATCTTAACTGTGGGTTGTTCCAATTGAAATTGAGGCTCAGAGAATGAGGCCTCTATACCTGGGTCTCAGGAGAAAAGTAGCCGGAGGGATTTGAGAAGGAATTGACTGAGGTCTGGAGGAAGCAGGGTGACTTGAAATCGGCAGTGCGACACACACTGTAATAGAAGTAGGATATATTTTAGGGTCAATTTGTACTTAGTGAAGAGAATTCAGGGACAATAGCTGATTAGATTGCAGGGCAGCTGTCATCTCTAAATTACCCTTAGAATTTAATACTCATTTAAAATTCAATGTGGCACATTTTACTGAGTATTACTGTTTTCAAAACTCTGTCTTAGGTGTAGTGCGGGAAACAAAATATGAATGCAATGGGCCTGCCCTTTAAGAAATCTACCATCCAGATGGATGATAAAATATATATGAATATTTACCATCTAGGACAGGGTATGATAAATGCTAAAATAAAAGCACTAAGGCACTGACTGTTTTGAAATTGCAGAAAAAGGAGAGTTTGATACCAATTAGGAAATTTGGGAAAGTTTTCATAGGGTAGTAGTAGTTGACGCGGATCTTACAAAGGATGACGTTTTAATGAAGATGAATGAAGGACATTTCTGACTGGGGGTATAATTTAATTGAATCAGTGCGTAGTATAGTGTTTGGGGCGCATGATATTGTTGGGTATTTTGGATAAACAGAGACTGCCTGACATAACCCCAGCCTCAGTTAAGGGTGACCACCCCACTCACAGTGACAGGCAGACCTAGGCAGGCGTGTGTTTTGTCACGTGACCCTGCCCCTACCGTCAAGGCTGGTTGGACTAGAGAGGGGCAGCTGATCCACGTCTGTCCTACGTCCTGATCTGAAAAATGCTGCATAAACAGGAAAGAGCTGGGTTGATTAGGGTCTTGATCTTGGGGAAATTACATCACGGAATAAAGAATCTGGACGTAAGGTTTGGACAGTGAAGCCGAGAGGAGGTATACACCAGGAGAAACCCTGAGTAGAAGAGGCTGTTCTGAGTTAAGTAAGTGGTATTACGAAGAAGTTGAAGTTACAAAGAAGCAGAAACTATGTAGCAAGACAGACTATGCAGAGGGTGAAGAAGCCAGGTGGTACCAATAACAAATCCACAGTAGGAAGCAGTGCCACATCACTGGTAGGACTCTAGAGTTCGCATCCTTTAGGCTGATGCTCAAGTCTGGAGCTGCCTTAGATCCAGAGCCACTTTCCAGCTCTGCAGGACTTGATGGGGCCATGGTTCCTATTCTTTGATGTCCACAGGGCATTTTTCTTTCCTGTTGCATCACATGTTCATGCCCTAAAACTCAATTATGTATGCTGGCATGAGTAAGCCCCACAAAGAACCTGGCTAAGCCATCTTATGTGCCTGGAACAGAGGGAGGCGAAGGGTGGGTAGACTGGTGCAAAGTCAGGTTGGGGACAGATTGTGGATGTCAAGGGATTCTGTTTAGATTGTTTAATACTTTTGTCTGTTTCTTTGCCAGGGATTTTGTATTCAGAGATGCATACAACTGAGTCTCCAGTTTCAAGATGAAGAGAATATGGGCACATAAATACCTGTCTTTGAAGATTAACATATTAAGTATTAGATCCACCAAAGATGCATTAATCCTGTGCTGGGAGGGAGGGACTATCTAGGAAGACTTCCCAGAAGAGACAGCAATGCTAAGAACTTTAAATATTCTGATTCCAAGAAAGGGTTTTGAGCAGGAAAATAAAATGAGTAAATAAATATTAGAGAAAGGTGACTTTGGCTTAAGAATAATTGGATGAAGGGGAGGCTATTATTGAGAAGATTAATTTTAATACTTGGGAAGATAATTCAGTTGTAGAGGAGGGAGGCGGGGGGGGGGGGTCTTGAAAAAAACAAAAGGAGGAGGAAATAGACCCCAAATTGATTTCAAAGGTAGAACAGCTCAACTTGGTGGTTGATTCCATGCAGTGTGTACTTGAAGGGGTGGGAGATTAATGTGACATCAACTCAGGTAACGTGATGTATGTCGATGACATTAACTGAGCAGGGGAGAATAAAGGGGATCAGAACTTTACATGGGGAGATAATGGCTCTCCTTTTGGATATGACAAGTTTGGGGTACAGGCAGGACAACTAACCAGAGCTGCGCAGCAGGCAGCTGAAAACGTAGGGCTGGAGTTTGGACGATTGACGGGTCCTCCATCTAGAGGTGTGACTGACATGGCAGGTGAGGAAGGGACCCCGTGCAAACACAGAGCAGAGGAGATGGCACATGCTTTCCAAGGAAGAAGGCCAAGGTGGTCACTAACTGCTCATGGGTTCATGGTATTAACATATTTATTTACTGCATTACGGTATGTTTTTATTAAAAAAATATAATGAAATACCTGCCTCCCATTTTTGTGACCCAGGAACACATTTTAAATAATAACACTAATGGAAAAATCTGCTAAATTTGTGGCAAACTGAACCATGCTATCTTTAGGGGCTCCACAAATAGGTTTATCATAGGGCTTTTTTTTTTTTTTTTTCCTATGAGCCATGCAGCATGAGGAGTCTTAGTTCCCTGACTAGGGATGGAAGCTGTACCCCCTGCGTTGGGAGAACAGAGTCTTTACCACTGGACCACCACCAGGGAAGTTCCTGCCATAGGTTTTAAGATCCATTTTCTTGCCTTTATCTATTAAGATCCGCCAAGCCAGACTCTTTAAAATTAGCCAAGAGACCATGGCTTTATTGTTGATAACTGCTGTTCCCCTACCTCCACTCAAAAGTTTGGGGTGATAGGTTTGACTGTATTTATTGTGAGAGAGACAAGAGAAGGAACTAAGTGTCAGGAAACCAGGGTTCTCCTTACATTTGGAGATAGATTCCCCAATCTCGGAACTAAGAATAAGTGGGAATTACAAAGATTTACCTACAACTAGGGTACAAAATGCCTTGCATCTGGTGGGTACTTCATAAATATCGCTGGATGAGCCCTAAACTCTCAAATGTCTCCGAGGTGTCTTTCAGGTGTCTCTACTTTGAAATTCCCAAAGGAAGACAGTTGGAGTCAGGTGATGGAGGGAGGGTCAGTAGGGGTGAGATTCCTGAAAGATGCTATAGGCATGGGTTTGTAGCTCGAGGACTTTTTTTTTGGTTTTAATAGCTGGCATGTAGCAGGTATTCAACTATGTCTGTTGAGTAGATGACATCCCCACTTTCAATGAAAACACGATATAAATCTTAAATTCTGTTGTCTGTCTCTGAGTTTATGCTCCTCTATACAGAACTAAAAAAGAATCCTGCTCTAGCACCTTTCAAATATGCTGGAAAATCCCATTCCCATTATCCTAGATGCCTAAGAGTTGAGAGTATAGCGAGAATTCTGGAGAACAAGGAGGAACCAGAGAAGGCAATGAGTAATGTTGTTTGGTGATGGTGTTAGTGGTGGTAAAAGTAAGTTACAGCATTACTTATGAATGGTGTTTATCATAAGGGGAGATGGACAATTACATTATTTGTCTCCTTTAGTGGCAGCTGCTGCGACCCATGGGTAGAGATTCAATGTAAAATGCAACTGCCTTTGGAAAAAAAAGGTATTTTCTCATTCCTCGTCAAATAAAGTGTGGCCATTTCATCTCATAGTTGTGAGAGCTCAGCCCTAGCCTTGTTCTGATGGAAAGCATCTGACATATTGAGATAGTTTCTACTCTGGGATTAAATAACTAAATGAAAACTCAGTAGACTGAGAAAGCAAAACAACAAAATTGACTTTACCCCCAAACCAGGTAGGCTGTTACTTACGTGATATTTTTAGAATGTGTATGGGTGATGGAAAAACTTCCTGCCTGTAACTATTAGCTTCACTAATTTGCTCGAGGTGCCTGAAATGTGTTCGCTGGTGTTTTTTTTCCTTTGCTTTAAGCACTACCCTCTTCTGGTGGTGGTGGTGGTGGTGGGTCTGTTCTTAAAAGGTTAAGTTAGTATAATATTCCATTTGTTAAGACTCTTGCTTGCAAGTGACAGAAAACCTAGCCCAAACTGTCTTAAAAACCTGGGTCACTGGAAGCAGGTGCTGAAATGATGTTAAGAGGATACATCCCTCCACCTCTTGAAACTTTCTCTCTTCCTCTTTCATTCAGGAAGTCTTATCCCCAAATGGTGGCAAGGTGATTATCTCAGCAGCCCCAGGAGAAGGAGAACAGCACTTTCCTTGTGGCTCGTGGTGAAGTCCTGGAGGGACACGCTGGTCTGGCTGACTTGGCCATGGGCCCATTCCTCAGCCAGTCACTGTGGCCCACGGGTGGAGTGTGCTGCTAGGGTGCTGAGCCACACACCCATCCTGGATTCTAGGGGTAGCAGCAACTCCATCTCAACCACAGGCAGAGAGTGAGAATGGGATGGAGCTCTAGAGAAAAGCAGGGCTGTTATTGGATCAAGGGAGAAGGGATACAGGACAGCAAAATAACAGGGACCACAGCAGTCACTAATGTTCTGTTCTCAGAGGGAGAGCAGTCCTGAGACAGGATCTTATTTCCCTGCCCAGGGATTGAACTTAGCCACCAGCCTACCAGGTGCTAGAGGCTAGAAGCAAAGTTCCCTAGTGCTTACCTCGTTTGAAAGCAAAAATATTTCAAGGAGGCAAAAACTGCAAAACAGGTCTAAAGTTTATTATTAGAGACACAGCACACTGTATGGGAGAGCGCACAGAGAAACAGTTTATTTATTTAAGTCAGAAGCAGGGCAGAAAAACACACCCAGAGAGGAGTGTGGGCATCCTGAATGAGGAGGGCAGTAAGGAGGTGATTTAAATCACCTGCGTAGGACAGTCCTTCCGGGTGTTTGTTTACATTTGGCCAGCCATCTTATTTCCTTTTTCACACCTGACTGGTCCTAAGACCCTCCCCAACACACGTGCGCAACTTTTTGCTAAGATGCATCCCTCCGCAGAGGCCTGTGGGTGCATGTCTGCACTTATTATGGGGTGGTGCCCCCTCCCTTTTTAACCCCCAAGGAGCCTTCCTGAACATGTGCAGACAGGGAAGCTTTCCTTGACGTCAGGAGTGGTCATCTTATCCCTTCACTTGAGCAGAGCTCAGCTTCTGCCACCATCTCTGTTCTTGGAGTGTCAGGGTCAGAACAAAGCTTCCCATTTTCCTCCACTTGGCGAATACCAGCTGTCTAGCCCAGGGACCCATCTATCTCCTACCTCAGTTTGAGTACCAATGCAAATATGCCTGATGGGGTATCCTTCCTGGATGGGGGAGGCCGGGAGCCTGGAAAGCAGTGGGGACCTGGGAAGGTGTGAGAGAGGGGAGCTGCAGTCACACCAAGTCACGGTTTTGCCTCAGGCCAGTTACAGCCCTGCTAAGTCTCTGGGAGTTACTACAACCATGGGGGAAACATGCCCATAAAAGTCCACAGGTAGAATTAAAAATTACCAAGCAAATGGAGAACACATCACAGAATGTGTCTGCTGCTCAATGAGCCACAACAATTTCCTTAATGGATCAAAACTTTTTCTTGGTTATTTTTGAATTTTTGGTATCGGTCAGTTACACATACGATCTGTTCGTAGAATCTGTTCTTGTTTCAGGTGTAGTTTTATACTAAAAAGGACTTTAATTTATATGATTTAAAAAAAAATATTTATTTGGCTGTACCAGGTCTCAGTTGCGGTACGCGGAATCTTTAAGTTGCATCACGCGGGATCTAGTTCCCTGACCAGTGACGGAAGCCGGGCCCCCTGCATTGGGAGAGGAGAGTCTTAACCACTGGACCACCAGGGACGTCCTCTGAAGCTTATTGATTGATTGCTTGCTTCACTGTTTGCTGTTACCACGTGGACATCAAGGGAATTTTGTTTCTTAAGTAATTGTTTCCTTATTTCATCATCTTTTTTGGTTTGTTTTCAGTTTGCCTACAGTTTTGGTAGAACAGCATGTCACAAGGCTGGATTGGTGTGCTTGCTAGACTGCTTCTGTTTACAGATCAAGAATACCAAGCATACCAGCTCTCCCCCAGAGTTCTGTCACCAGAGGAACTCCCCACCCCTCAGTCCACGCACACAGAGTCCTGGGGCTCTTGCAGCTGAGCAGGGTGGTAGGAGGGTATGGACACGTCTTGTATGAGAGCCGCCTCCAGGAATCTCGCCACTGTTTTCCCATCTGAGGAAAGATTCCATTAGGCTCTGGCTGAACAGGGAACCCTTAATTTCATCATCAAACTGCAGACACGGACTGTTGGTTTCTCCAGACTAATAATATCCCTTGAGCTGCGTGCAGTGAGGTTCCCCTCCGGCCCCCAGGTGAAGCTTGGTTTCGGGCTGTGGCTGTGTTGGCCAATGGCCAGGCTTCTTCCTGGAATAACCACTTTCCTTCCACCCAAAGATCAAGCTCTGAAGTGCTTGATGGGAGACTCTCTCTGACTTCTAAAGCCAACAGCCATTTATTGAGCTCCGTGCTGTCCAGTACAGAAGCCAGTATCCTCATGTGGCTAGTGAACCCTTGAAATCTGAATTGAGATGGAAGCAAGTTTTTTTTTAAATTGAAAGTAGTTTTGAACTTCAACACCTCCTGAAGGAGCTTCAGGGACCACTTGTGACCCATAGATGACACTTTGAGAGGGGTTTTCTCTAAAGTGTATTTAAATGGAAGGTATTGTAATTCTCCTTCTGAAAGTTAAACATCATTTTTTTGTAAATCATTATTGGAAATATTGAACCTAACTCCAGACCACATATTTGGAAATGTTGTCTAGCCAATGAATGCATCTATTGAAAGACTAGACTCAACTGTTGTCTTGGTATCTGTTAATTTATGTTTAGATGTTTGTGCTATGCAGTGACTGCCACAGCTTCCCAAGGATACTTGGACCGAGTGGGTCTCTCTTCCTTCCAGTTGTGATGTAGGGAGCAGGTTACTCTTCAGGATCCCTATTTGATGGAAAGTTCTTCCTCCATTCATGGGAAATCTAACAGACCCTTGTAGTCTTGAAATCTAAGTTAACTCGTGTGATTGATTGATCGATTGATTGATTGATATTTATTGGCTGCATTGGGTCTTCTTTGCTGTGCATGGGCTTTCTGTAGTTGCTGAGAGTGAGGGCTACACTTCATTGCAGTGCTCAGGCTTCTTATCGTGGTGGCTTCTCTTGTTGGAGCACGGGCTCTAGGCACACAGACTTCAGTAGCTGCAGCCTGTGGGCTCAGTAGTTGTAGCTTGCGGGCTCTAGAGCACAGGCTCAGTAGTTGTGGTACATGGGCTTAGTTGCATGTGGGATCTTCCTGGACCAGGGATTGAACCCGTGTCCCCTGCAGTGACAGGCGGATTCTTAACCACTGCACCACCAGGGAAGCCCAACTCATGTGATTTAAACTATCAGCAGGTGTACTGGCCGTACTTATGGATCCCCTAGTGGTTCGTAGTTCCAGACCAAAGTAAGGGATTCACTTGGCACAGCTGCCTGATTGAGATTGGAGCCTGGACTCTGTAGAGACTTGGGGAAAAGAGGCGAAGGCCACATTCTTCACTCATCCACACGTGATGCCAGGAATAGCATTGTTTTCTCACACGTTTTTAAAAATTAAAAATACGAATGGATGACAGGTTGCTTTGAAAAAATCTCTCGATAGAAATCCTAGTACAGTTTGCGAGTATTTGCATGCATTATATTTTAGGATGAAGGAATAAGCAAAAATGGACATTCTTTCCATGTCTATGGCTCCTGGATTTGTACGTTGCCCTGCATGTTGAAGGTCATGAAATGAAGAGTCTAGATTCTAGATTTATCTAGAAGTCCTGATAAACTTATCTAGAAGAACCTAGATTTATCTAGAGTCCTGATAAACACGTATGTGCATAAGTATCCCTATTAATAAGTTTCAGTCACTCTTTTGCTGTTATGTTGTTATGAAATATTGTTATAAAATATATTTCTCCTGGTGTAACAATGCTTTTATTCTTTTTGGTTAGGTTTTTTTTAAGGTCAGACCTCTGCCTTATTTAGCAACCAGGGAGGTAGATATGTCTCAGTCTCTTTAAGATAAATCTTTTGGATGTCCTTAAAATGATTTTTAACCTGGTATGTCCTTGGGGAGAGTGCCTTTAAGTTTAGATTTTAAATAAGAAAACAGGCATAATGCATACTCTAGGTACAGAGGTACACTATAAGTAGGAAGATTACTTAAGTCTAGAAATTGGACCAAATCTAAATCTCACTTTCTAGAAACCATTTTCATCTTTTTTATTTATTTTGGTTACCCTAAGAAGAAGCACGTGATCCTTAGCCTTTCGTTTTGCCTTATATCAGACTATAGACCTTCTGAGTTTTACACCACACTTGTTTATATTACACACCAGTTTTCTGGGTGTGATTAGACAATATTATTTTTATTTACTCAGTTAAAAACCTAAACAAAAGAGATGGGTATTAAGGAGGAAGTTTTTACATTAGCTTTCCTTGTCTGTTTTTGTTTGTTTTTTTCCTATACACTACCAAACCTACATTTGCATGTGCAAATTAAGTAATACCTGCAAACCTACAAATGGAGAATTTGCATGTTTTCCTGCCCCTAGATCTTTGGGAAAGCACCACATTTACACCAAAAACAGCATATCAAGATTTGACTCTTGACTTCCGACTTAGCCAATGGAGGTTAGCACCATCCAATTTCTTACTTGAGTTGCTCCAGGTATACGGACTTTTGAGTCATGCTTTTAGGGTTCTTCTTCAAACTGCCATGATGCTACCCTGCCAAACTCCCCCCAGAATAATTACCAGACTGTTTAACTGGAAGTCCTTTGAGGGCAGCATTAATACGACCCTTATTCAGATGAATTTATGAGTCGTAGCTCAATGTAATGTTTTAGAGTAAGAATGAGGAGAACTAAAAGGAACTTCTTATAGAGTTAAATTACCTGTACAGACAATAAAATAGGGAATGAATTACACCAGTTTTTCGAAAGGATAACTTCACGATTGTACGAAAGATATTGACCTTTGGTAATAGTTTTCTTATCTATAAACTGAGAGTTTTGTTACTTAAGATAAATCCTCAATCTCATACATTCATAGACGTCATGGAACGCAGTTGTATTTACTGTTTAGCAGCACCATTCCGTTGCCTTCGGCATTGAGTGGTATAGCTTTTGTCCATGTAATATGAAAATAATCATCCAATTTGGGCAAGTGAACCTAGTGGTTTACATCAGATGGACTTAAATGGTTATACAATTAAATTGTCTAGTCAGTTTGGCCAATAATATGAGTTTAGCAATTTCAGAGACAATAGCCATAGTATTTCTCAGTGGACTAATTCAAGGCTTTTAACCCCTTTGGGGACATGTTGATGTTGTATGTGATATTTGTCACATATTAAAACTTTTAGTTTAATAAGATGAGACTGATGAGTGGACCTTCTGAGTGGGGGACTGGGGAAGGAGATACCTTTCTCTCTTTCTGCTGGAAAACATGGCAAATTAGAGGGGAAATGGAGCATCTACAGTTGATTAAAAACTCATCTGTTAAGATTTCAAAGGCATAAGAATGTCCACAACTCCTAACCGGGAGATCCTGGACTAGGACCTTCCATTTCTAAGAAAGAGAGTTTGGACCCTTTCCAAACCACTCAACTTCTTCATCCAGTGCTCTACCAATGCAAAACAGAGACCAAACGTGAAAATCGCCTGTGCAGACAAAACTATTTAAGCCATGTAAGGAATACTAAGTCTAGCTCATTTCAAGAATGTAAGCAAGATTTAATTTCGATTATTTCTCGTAAATCATAAAAGAAATTTGTCATCTTTCTAAAATGCAATGAGGTAATCACTTCTAATCAATCCCCTGCTTTCTGGAAACTCCCATTTTAGCAACCAATCATTGTGAAGGGTAAACGACTTGCTCATTTTCACTTCATGTGCCGTGCTGTAACCGTTCCCCTGAGCTTCATATCAGTTTTGAATCTGAAAGCTCCCAGTTTGCAAACTGTCCTTATAGGCACAGCAAACTCTTACTAAATACAATTTTACTGATCTGGTTTTAATTTTTACTGTTTCTGGATTTTTGACAGAAGGAAATATAGTAGGAAAAAACAGTGAGGAGAAGTTGTGGTTGGAGTTAGGATGCGTAACTGGAATAGTTGGAGGTAAGAATGGAAATTCAGTGGAAGCTGAATTGTAGGAGGATCTTGAATGAGAACAGAGTGGAAGGTCCTGAACATGATCAGATGGGAGGTAATGAGCGCTTGGATTCAGGCTGTGGTCCCGATACAGGCAGGAGGTGATGGCTACTAGAGATATGGCCTGATTGGAATGAAAAGCGGTGGTAGTTATTCAGAGGAAGGTCAGAGGAGTCATCAATGAGAACCTTAAGTTTCTATTTTTCTTTTAAATTTTTATTTATTTATTTTTGAGACGCTTGGGTTTTTATTCTGGGTCCCTGACAGGATAGTCATGGCATTCACAGAGATGGGCGGGTGAGGACCAGGAGTAGATTTTGGGGTGGTGGATGGGTAGACAAGGGAAACTATAGCTACCGTCTTGGGAATGTTGGGTTTGTGATGCTGATGGAAGATTTAGCAATATGCAGTGAGAGTGGCCTGGGGAATACGGATTTGGGTTTTCTCAGAGGAGAGCTGACGTGGAAGCTGAAAGGAGAGAGTGTAGGAGGTTGGCAAGTGACTGAGGATGTGTTGTGTGGCCACTGTTTAGTCCAGAAGACAGGTAAAGATCAATCGTAAGCCCTGCACTATAACGTATATAGGTCATGACTACGGTAACATGAGAGCGATAACAGCTAGTCTGCCAGGGAAAGTCTGGTGCATCTGTGGCTGGGCTTTAAAGCCGAGGAGAAGGTTGTCAGGCTTCCCAGGGAAGAAAGAGCATTGCAGGCAGAAGAAAGCGTATGGGGAGGCACAGATGGAAAGTGGGGGGTGGTTTGATTTGTTGGGAACCAGGGTAGCGGTAGGAGAGAGAAAGAACACGGATACTGCAGAACTCTCCCTTTTTGTTAGACAGAGGAAGAGAACCCAGAGTGGAGGACAGAGAGGGAGAGGCAAAAGGAAAACCAACCAAACTTGTGGGGTCTTGAAAGACATAGACAACAGCAACGCAACAGGCTGGAGATGGAGGTGGGCTCCAGGACCCTGGACTGCTCTCCTCAGCTCTTCGCCTCCTGTCCTTCTTTTATACAAGTGGGTTTGTGTTAGGTCACTTCTGAAGCCCTTTCCCACTGAGGTTCTGTGTGCCTCTCCAACTTTGCGAAGCTTTATTTTCTTTTCAGGTCACATTGAATAATTTAGTGTTCTAGTAATTAGAGTCTAATTGGAAGCCTCATGACCTGGAAGAGGTAACATACTTCCTTACAGGGTCGCTCTTGCTCTCGGGGCACAGTTCATGCACTGGGAACACTTCCTCATTAGCTCTCCCCAGGGGCCTCTATCCCAGCAGCCAGTTACCGCTTGGGGTGGGAGGGATATACAAATATTTATAAAGGTCACATTGGAAAATTTTCTAAAACAATTGAACTGCAAAACATGTGTTTAATATTTATAGCGCTTGGAATGGAAAAGATACTTTTAATCATCCTCCTTCTCCCTGGAGCTTAACCAGCTCCCATATCCCTTGGAGAACTTCTTCCCAATAGCAGAAAATAGCGATACATTGCTATCTTGAGGGGACCTTGTACCACTCATTCCTTGTGATTTAGGTGAAGCCTTGATTGGAGCGCATGTTTTCTGATCCTAGTAATCTTAAATAAATAATCCAAGCCCATGGCATTAATAAAAGCAGTAATTCTGTCAAGTATCCTTGCTAACTTCCTAAACTTCTGAGGGTCCAGAGCTAGTGATTTATGAACACTGCCAGAATCTGAGCTGTGGTGTTTTTTAGGGGATTCGTTGGGAGGTTTACTTTTAACGGTAATTACCACATGTCAGAAAGATGCCTTAGCCCCTTGACACTGGGTGCTCAATTTTATTTAGAGGTCAAATGGCAAGAGAATTATGTGTGCAGGGATGTCCTTTCAACATTTATAAATAGAAAGTAAATGTAACGTGCTAAGCTTAATTCTGAGTGGATGTGATAGTCAATTAACTCTGTGTGTACTTTGCTGCCGCAGGTCAGTCACGTTCTGCAGACATTTATTGGGCTCCTACCACATCCCAATGGAAGACAGGCGCACACATGTCTCTGGGTCTGGCATGGTCCTGTGCTGGAGTGTTATAACCAAGGTTCCATGGAATGTGAAGGAAGCACACCTAACTCAGCCCAGGAGGTGATGGAGGGAGGTGATGGAGGCCAGGAATGTCTTCCCTGAGGAGGTCTTGCCTGAACTGGATCTTAAGTAAGCAACTGTGGACTTCCCTGGTGGTCCAGTGGTTAAGAATCTGCCTTCCAGAACCCTCTTGCACTATTGGTGGGAATATAAAGTGATACAGCCACTATGGAGAACAATGTGGAGATTCCTTGCAAAACTAAAAATAGAACTACCATGTGACCCAGCAATCCCACTACTGGGCATATACCCAGAGGACACCATAATGCAAAAAGACACATGCACTCCAATGTTCACTGTAGCACTATTTACAATAGCCAGGACATGGAAGCAACCTAAATGTCCACCAACAGACGAATGGATAAAGAAGATGTGGTACATATATACAAAGGAATATTACTCAGCTGTAAAAAGAAACAAAATTGGGACATTTGCAGAGTCATGGGTGGACCTAGAGACTGTCATACAGACTGAAGTGAGTCAGAAAGAGAAAAACAAATATCATATATTAACACATATATGCAGAATATAGAAAAATGGTACAAATCAACTGGTTTGCAAGGCAGAAATAGAGACACAGATGTAGAGAACAAACATATGGACACCAAGTGGGGAAACCGGGGGTGGGGTGGGGAGTGAACTGGGAGATTGGGATTGCCATATATACATTACTAATTAGAAAAAAAATCAAATTGTATGCTTTAATTATATGCAGTTTATTGTATATCAATTGTATCTCAATAAAAGTTCTTAAAGGAAAAAAAAGATACATACACCCCAATGTTCATTGTAGCACTATTTACAATAGCCAGGGCATGGAAGTAACCTAAATGTTCATCAAAAGATGAATGGATAAAGAAGATGTAGCACATATATACAACGGGATATTACTCAGCCATAAAAATGAACGAAATTGGGTTATTCGTAGTGAAGTGGATGGACCTAGACTCTGTCATATAGAGTGAAGTAAGTCAGAAAGAGAAAGACAAATACCGTATGCTAATGCATATATACGGAATCTAAAAAAAAAAGTGGGACTGATGAACTCAGTGGCGGGGGAAGAATAAAGACACAGATGTAGAAAACAGACTTGAAGACATGGGAGGGGGGCAAGGAAAGCCTGGGACAAAGTGAGAGAATAGCATTGTCATTTATATGCTACCAAATGTAAAATAGATGGCTAGTGGGAAGCAACTGCATCACACAGCTCCGGAAATGAACTCGATGATTGGTGATGACCTAGAGGGGTGGGATAGGGAGTGCGGGAGGGAGGCTCAAGAGGGAGGGGATATGGGGATATATGTATAAATACAGCTGATTTACTTTTTTGTACAGCGGAAACTGGCACAACAGTGTAAAGCAATTATACTCCAATAAAGATCTGGGAAAAAACAAAAAAGTCTGCCTTCCAATGCAGGGAACACAGGTTCGATCCTTGGGTGGGGAACTAAGATCCCACGTGCCGCAGGGCAACTAAGTCCCTGAGCTCTAGAGCCCGAGTGCCACAACTAAGACCCCACACAGCCAAATAAAAAAAATAAATGGAATCAATTGGATTTACTCTGGTAACACATGAAAAGGGGGACAGTCAGAGAAAAAGCAGGAGGCGTGCCGTAGTAAGAAAGGGGAAAAACTACCCAGTGCCATTAGACTACCAAGCTGAGCGCTCCTCTCACCCTCTCAGCTTTAACTGCTGTAACTGCGCCTGCCTTTCATCTCCCAGCTTGGATTCCCTTCTTCTGATAACAGCCTCCAAATTTTCTTAGAAGATTAAATTTATAAAGCTGAAGTGTGACCCCGCTGCCAACCAATTTGTATGTTGAAACACTGATTCTAAGTACCCCAGAATGTGACTATGTTTGGTGATAGGGCCTTTATAGAGGTGATTAACAGAACACAAGGTCAGGGCTTCTCTGGTGGTAGGGTGGTTAAGAATCTGCCTGCCAATGCAGGGAACACAGCTTCGAGTCCTGGTCTGGGAAGATCCCACATGCTGCGGAGCAACTAAGCCAGTGCGCAGCAATGAAGACCCAATGCAGCCTAAATAAATAAATAAATAATAAAATAAATCTTTAAAAAAAGAAAAAAAAAAGAGAACATGGGGTCAAATGGGTGGACGCTTATAGGACTGGTGTCTTTATGAGAAGAGATTAGGACATAAATACACAGAGAAAAGACCATATAAAGATACTGGAAGGAGACAGCCATCAACAGGCCAAGGAAAGAGGTCTCAAAAAAACCAGCCCTGCTGACACGTTGACCTTGAACTTCTCAGCCTGCAGCACTGTGAGAAATGTTTCTGTTGTTTAAACCACCCGGTCTGTGGTACGTAATTATGGCAGCCCTAAAGAACCACTACACAGCTGAAAGTGAGGCTGATCCCATTGCTTGGTCCTCAGATACCCAGATCTGGTCAATGAGAATAAAGTCGCACAACTAAACCTGTGCACCAAAACCACTGAGCCTGTGCTCTAGAGCCCGTAAGCCACAATTACTGAGCCCACGTGCTGCAACTACTGAAGCCTGCATGCCTAGAGCCCCTGTCCCACAGCAAGAGAAGCCACCACAATGAGAAGCCCTTGCACTGCAACGAAGAGTAGCTCCCGCTGGCCGCAACTAGAGAAAGCCCACGTGCAGCAATGAAGACCCAACACACCACTAAATAAATAAAGAAAGAAAGAAATGTAAAAAAAAAGAGGAACAGGCTAAAGAGACATTTGGAAAGGAGAGTATAGCAAGAGCACAAAGGTAACACTAATAGACATGTTCTCAAAAGCTACTATGTCGTTTTTATGTATCATTTGGGATCATTTTGTAACTCAGAATCTCTCAGAAAAAAAAAAAAAAGAAAGTAAATGTGTTGGCATACATAAATATAAAGTCCACGAGATAGAAAACCTCAGGTACCACTAGGTCTAGGCACTCAATTGATTCTGTCAGGAACCTGACTCTCCGTTACTCTTAGCTTGTTTATCCTTCTTTGGCTCTATTCTCAGGCAGGTCTCTCTCGAATCATACTAAAGGCGGCTTCCAGCTAGCCTCCTAAAAGTTTCACAGCTATAGAAAGAAGATGCCTCTCCCCCAATAATCCCGGAAACTAGGTGCTGAATCTCATTGGTCTATTTTGGGTCAATCACAGCAAATGTTTTAAAAATTATGATGACATCATGATTAATAAATTGTCATCACTCACAAAAAGCCCTTTGTAAACAATTTTGTGATTTTCTCTAGTATCCAGACTCTTGGGTAAACAATTTTCATGACTATATTCTAGGGCTTGCTGAGCCTTAGGGGATATTTGAATGTAACCTGAAGATCCCCAAAGATACAAAGCTTTAGGACATAGGAATAGTCCCCCATCCGGCGTGAATTTCTGGATGGTGGCCGAGAGGAAGGTGTCTGTGAGCCCAAGGCCGCCCTTTCTGCCCTAAGCACTAGCCTCCTCCCACAGGGCACGTGGTCGGTGCCTATCAGCACGTGTGGTGGAGGACCTCCGAGGACATATTTGGGAAATCCAAGAGAAATGAAAATTCACGCAAATTTTTTTTGACTCTTTAAACATCATTGCTTAGTGAACATGGGCCAACACCGTGTCACAACAAGCTTCCTTTTGAGATGGATGTTGTTTACTTTCCTCTTATCAGTTTGGGAACCTGGCCAGCCCTTCCCTTGGTGAGGCGTTCTGCACCTCCACGTGGCTCCCAGCCAGAGTTCAGAAGTGGAGAGCTGCATCAGTGCCAGGGACCAAGGAGAGACGCCCACCACCCACCATCCACCATCCAAGTTTTAAGGCTCACCATTTGCTTTCTTCCTATGTCATATGAATTTTAAAAAATATGAGAGGTGCAGCAATAATATGTCTTAAGATTGTCTTCATAATACTGGGCTACTTCCTAGAAAATTAAAAAAAAACACTTTTTTTTTAAGCCCCATTCTTCCTGTGGTGTGTGTGTGCACGTGTGCATGCACGTGCTGTACCCAGCATAAAACAGTGAAGATTAAGGGTTTAAACACGCAGGCTCTAGATAGAGTTCCCTGAGCCAAGTCCCAGGTCTGTCAGTTATTAGCTGCCTCAGTTTTCCCACCTGTAAAATGAGGCTTAAAAATAATATCTCCCTCCTAGGGTGGTGGTGAGGACTGAATCAGAGGGGTTGTAAAGCACATATTGCAGAGCCTGGCACTGAACACCCACTGATGAACACTTGCTCTTGGCAATATTATTACCCATTATTATTGTGATGATGTCAATATTATTAGCTCCTGGCACTTTGTGGATAACACAACAAATGTTGAGTTGATGAATTTTATTCAGCGTTCATTGTATTTATATATTCGCCTTCACACAAACTAAAGAGAAGTATGACAGATGCCATTTTCATCCTGTTTAAACTCAAATCTACTCTTTTCCTGTGAACCGCTGACAGCATCAAGCTACACAATTCCATGGCGCAGTTAAGAAGCACAATGTTGAAATGAAGGAGGTAGAAGAAAATCGCCAGTTTGGGAAAGGATTCATATACAGGGAAAAACAAAACCACTGAGTTAAAAAAAAAAAATTGAATCTTTTATAGAGAAATGTCCAGGCCATGCATAGCCAGAAAACTTACTTCATAAATTGGTTTTATAGAATTTTTGCAAAGTGCTAAAGCAATTTAGCGTCAGGAGACACTGATTCTAAGAAACATAAATTAATAAATTTAAAATCTTCAGGCACCTATATTCAAAGGCTGCTAGGCATTTTAATAGCAGATAAGTACGGAGCATTAATCATGGTTTCCACACGCTTTCTCACATTACCCTGGGCAACTGTGGCCAGGCTGAGGAGCGAGGCTGTAAGGAGGAAGCTGCTGGTGCTGGGATAAAGGGTGATTTTATCTACACTTTCTACACTGCATTTTGTCTACACTCTCCTCTCTTACAAGTAAGTAAAAAATTGTACCTGTTGACAACTTAATTTTTTTCACCTTTTTGCCCTACCCTTAGGAGAAGGTAATAAAATCAGTGAAATGTGCATTTCTTTTCTACTAGCTTGGCATAAATTATTGGTCACCTTGAGCGAGAGAAGCTGGGAGAAGCCCATTTGTGCACTGGCCTCGTTTATGCATTGACCATGTTTCAATCCATGTTTGGAGCAACAAAGTTTATTAATAGAGTCTTCGGTCTTTTTAGAGTCAGAGACTTCTTTGAGAACTGGATGAACTGATAAACCCTCTCTCCTCAAAATACGCAGACTCCATAAGATCTACATATGTCTGTCTTGAGACCCTCCACGGATGGTACCTCACAGGTGTCATGCCTACGTTGCAAAGCAGTGATAATCATATAGAGAACAATTTTTAAAGAAAATGGAACAAATTTGTAACCTCTTTTTAGTCTCAACTCTTATAACTCACTTTCCCCATCAAGCTTCTGACACTTACATTAAAGCTACAAATTAGCTGGATTTGCTTCCCAGATTCAAAGACTGTTCGACCACATTTGTGGCAGAATTCCATCTCCCCCTTCCTAAGTAAGCCTTTAAAACAAGGCACTTTCTCTTATAAGAAAAAAATATTACATCACTCCTTTAATGCTGTAACCATGAAGTCACTAACTTGGAGAAGGTCTGTCCATTTCTGCTCTTCTCATAGTTCACACTGACTACTGTACCTGCCCCTCAGCCTTTGATAGCAGATTGAGCTCTATTTCTTTTCTCTATAAGTGTCTCTTTTCAACAGAGGGTCAGAGTCAGATTTTCAGCCATGATTTGAGGACTCTTGTTCTACTATCTAATTTAATTAACTTCTGCTGTAGTGAACCTCCTTTCTCACTGAAATAATTGGATTTTAAGCATCTACTGGCTTTGTAATTTTAACCAAGTCACTGAGCCTTTTTGGAATCCAGTTTTCCAATATGTCAAATCTCTAAGCTTGCTTGAAAATCTAACATTCTATATTTTGAAAACACACACACATATATAGATGTGTATGTGTATATCCTAGACTTGGCAATGTTTCTAAGTTGCTGATACCCTCTGAAGGAAACCCAAATGCTCAAATACATCTTTTTCCTTTTGATACATTTTAAAACATACAGAACCACTTTTATTCTCACCCAGGTAGTCTTGTCACCCTATTAAAGTATCTAAAGGTCACTAGCAAATTGCTCACTTGCCATAGCAAGTCTAGAATATCAAGCTGTAAAATATTTAAAAAATTGTGCTTTCTTCATACACATTAGTTTCAACCACATAAAAATAGGACGCAACACATGAGATGACATTTAAGAGAGAATCTGAGGTTCTCTAGACCACTAGATTCACCAGTACACTCCCAGTACCTCACACTACATGTGGCACATAGTAGGTGCTCAATGAATGTTTGCTGAGCAAAGGAAAGGGTCTAATAACTGATAAAGGATGGGCATAAAGTCCAACAATTATTCCTGGGGGAAGGAATTAGCAATTAGAGATGAAGTGTTAGTGGGTGGGAGTCAGTGTGAGAAGATAGAAGACGAGCTTAAAAAAAAATGGTGACTCCAAGAGGGGGAAAGATCATGAACCTGAAACTGTTTTTGATGGTCATTAAACTGATAAGAGATATGAAGTGACAAGGAGCCAACAGTGGAAACATTTGCTACATTTTATTGCACTATAAATAATTTTATTTATGGTAAAATACACAGTGCCTCATATCATACACTGTTTAGATTAGTATCCTAAACTGGATACTGAATGAGACAGTCCTTTGAGTGAATGGAGGCTTGCGTATTTATTTTTAAATACCCACAGAACCACAAGCCTGAGGTATTAACTGAAGGAAATAAGACTAGCTTTAAATACCAGACGACAACATAGGGTTTACTGAGTAAACCCTGTTGATCTTGTATGTCTGTAAAGTACCATCTACTTTAGGATCTTCCTCATTTTAAAATCTCATTTATTTATGAAATTTATTAATATTAACCTGCAGCTGAAGATTTTCAGCAAGGATGACTATATCAGTTAGGGATGTATCAGGCTACAACTATTGAAAGACCTAACTTAAAAAATACTAACAGATGTCCAAAGGTAGATGGTTGCTGGCATTGACTAAGAAGCTCTGCGATGACATTCGATACACAGGTTTTTTACCTCCTTCCACTCTATCATCCCATGTTTGTTGAATGCCACCCTCATAGTTGCAAAGTGGCTGATGTAGCTCCAGTCATCACATCTACATTCAAGGAGGGAAGATGTGTGTGTTTGTGGTGTGGGGGAAGGACAAGCCAACTGCTTCTGTCCCCTCCAAAAAATGCTAAAATTTTTCTAGTGCATGAGTGGACTTTCACGTATATCTCATTGGCCTATGGTTTTACAAGGCTATCTTAGATGTGAGAGTGGATGAGAGAGTGAACATCTCACCTGGGGCTAGACACATCGCCGCTCCAACAACATTTGGGTTTAGCTGACAAGGAAGCACCAGAAAATGAAAACACGTTGAGAAACCAATAATGTTTGCTACAGTGACAGAAAGATGATGAGAATCAGAAGAATAAAGGCATAAATAAATAATTTTCTCTTTTATTTGGTGTTTAAAGCTACAATTGCTTTGAGTAGGTGTTACTATTTGCTTGCTTAACTCGAGAAACTTTAGTAAATAATATGTTATATTTAATAGTTTAAATAACGAGTCAGATGTTTTCTGTGTTGCAATTTTTTTTGCATACATGAATTTTAAATTTTATGTGAAATTATCATTTAATGATTGTATTAAAGTTGTACATAAATTTGCTAATTTGCACATATACAGTTTTGGAATGAAATTCCTGCCTTTTTTGTTAATGGTCAGAATTGAGGATATGGCAATATTTTGTATATAGAAGTGTTCAGGGAAAAATAAAATTTTTTGTCTACTGTACATAAGTCAAAGAAATGGGAAAAAAAGGCAATAAGGGAAATGGAAATTGTTTAGATAGCATAGGATGAGAAGGAGAATGAAATTTAGACTGGCAACAGCAAAGATTGTAGCAGGAGAAGAAAGAACAGAAATATAAAATAAGTGTTGACGGTCTCTTTGTTTTTTAAATTAAACATCTTATTATGGAAAATTCCAAGCATATACTAAAGGAGAGAGGACATTGCAATAAACCTGTACCATCCACCACCCAGCTTCAACAGTTATCAACACAAGGTCAATTTTGTTTCACTTGCATGCAACCTCCACCCCCTGTATTATTTTGAAGAGTCTCCTGGACATCGTATCATTTCATTATAAGTATCTAAGTAATTCTTTTTAAATTAAAAAAAAAAAACAACTTTAAATATGTAGTTATCTTTTGATTTGGACAGAGCAGAGTTCAAATTCTAGCCTGGGCACCAACAGCTGTAGGGTCTTAGGCAAGTGTATTCATTCACTGGACACATGTTTGTTAAGCATCATCTGGGAACCCAGAAGCAAACAAATACATTAAATAATTTCAGATCGAGATAGGTGTAATGAAGGAAATAATAAAACAGAACAATGGAACCGAGAATGACTGGGGATCTACTCCATACTGGGGAGCAGGGAGGGATAAGCCTGTATCCTCTCTACTCTGGCTTCCTGTTCTGTGAAATATGATCTGACCTGTGTCTCCTATGGGTCTTGGGAGTTAGTTAATATTTGAGAAAGTGTTTAGCGAGGCCTGGCACGCGGCCAGCTCTCCGTAAATGAAAGATCCCTTGATGATGATCTTGATTTCCATCCCAGAGAGACCCCTTCCCAGGGAGGGCTGTCATGGGCCATCTCCCTTCATTCTCACTTAAGGGGCACTGCAGTGTGCTGGGCTCATTGCCATGACTAAAGTCTGGTAAAGACTCTGCCGCCTCTGATTTTATTCCCCCACAAACCACCTTGTTCTAGAACTTGGTGAATCTCTGGAGCTGCATCAGGACAGTAAGGTTATACTGGGTCTGTCTCTCTTTCCTTCTTCCCCCCAACTTTGTGGGAAGTAACTGGCTTATAAAGTCACCATATTTTTTTTATGTATAAAAGACTATTTTTTTTTTTTTTTGCTAGAGTGAGTATTTGAGAAGAGCTGCTTAAAATCTTATATTAAACTTATAAAAAAAATCTTTTGAGATTGAGTTTTACAGTTTTCAATTTGGCAGACACTTAATTCTAATCCAAACAAAGTGCTGCTGGCAGCCTATCAAAAAAATGAAAAATTTCAGGTTTTGGGAATGGCTACTTCTCTGGGATTTAGTGATCTTTTTCATAAAATTTTGGAAGATCAACTTTCACTTATGTTAAATGCAGGCTTTGATCCAAACTCCATGCAATGAAGCAGCAAACAAGGAAAAAAAATCGAATTCAATACGGTCATTCACTTCCTTTAGGTTTGGGAAATGCAAGGCCAACGAGTTGTGTTTACACAAATCCTGTCTATGCATGGCTGAGTAAATGTGAAGAACACAGGCTCTCATTCTTGTGGGAATGATTAAACAGTGTCCACCATCCCTTGTTGCTTAATCCTAATCTGGAACAGAAGGCTGAGGGTGGGTGATTTTAGGACTAGTTTACCATCCCTTCCCCACCCCCAAATCAGGATGTCCATGGAGGTTTTACCAGGACTTTTTGCCAGTCCCCATCAACTGATGAGGGTCGCCCCATCAGCTGGCTCTGGCACCAGTTCGCGCTGCTGGCCCAGCTTTGCACAGGTCACAGCAGCTGGGGCTTTGCTGCTGCCTGGTTGCCTTTGCAGTCGTTTGTCCTCACTTCCAAGACTCTAGTCTCCATGAGGGGCTGTTTTCAACCCTTATAAAATCTCCATTTTCCCCAGGTACTTAGTCGCTTTACCCCCTCCCACCCCACAACCTTCTCTGTCAGTTTCAGGAAGCAGCCTCCTCCTGGAGCAAGCAGAGCACCGCTGCCCTGTGCCTTCTCCCACCTGAATCTTCCCGATTTGGTCTCTCACTCCCGGCTCTATTAACCTTTGCTCCCTTAAGGGATTGCAGAGTAGTGGACAGAGGGGGGTGGGTGACTCTTCCCGGGGCTTTGAATGAAACATCTACAAGACAAACAGCCCTTTCTCTTGCTAATGTTGTATTAAAACTCTGGTACATTATTATGCTAACAGAGCCTTAGCAAGACTGATAAGATTGTAACCTTTTTAACCTAATTGGTAAGTCCCCTGCCTTTTGGAAGAAGATAGGTAAATGCCCACGAAAGAGGATGAGGGAAGGAGAACACCCCTTCCAGACACAAAATTCTGGGAATAAATATTTATAGGTAATCTGTTGTTGACTTATTACAGGGTATTTATTCCTTCTACAGCAATGGCTTCCATTATAAACCATGCTTTTAATAATCCTGGCCTTTGGATTTTAATGACCTTGTGATCACTTTCAATTTGGAAAAGTCCCGCTCTGCCTGATCCTTTCATTAATTAGTTACATCATTCTAGTTGAAATAAAAGGAAGGTTCCTAAGGCTGGAGAGACCAGAGATAAAGGCAGGCTTGGTGTTGGGAGTGGTAATTACATCAACCTGAGGGTACCTGGGGAAGGAGCCCATACCTTTCCCCTGGGTCAGGGTAGCGCAGGACTGAAACCAGTCCCAGGAAAGAATAAACCCAAATTGATATGAAAGTACAGAAGCCGCTCCTTTATTATAGCCCAACAGTTATGACAAATGAAGACACATCCAAGAACAGATAATGAAAAATTTTGAGTTATTGCCATTGTTTCTCATATTCCTGAGACTCCTGAATTAATATAGCAAACCAGTCTGAAGATAAAAAGCCAGAAGCTTTATCAAATACATTATGTCTGGCAGAATGTCTACACTGAACTAACTCAAAGTCCTGGTAGTAGTTTGGGTTTTGTGTAAGAGGTGGCATGGATTTTTCTAGGAGGTATTGATTTACTTACTCTTCATTTGAAGCCCAACTGTCTATGATGGTTTTATACTTTTCCCATTGGAGTGTCGTGTTTATTTCATCTGGATTTCTGACTTAGCTTTATCTACTATCTGGAGGAGCCAGGATGTTCTTTTCCATAGGTGTCAAGAATACTGCTCCAGGGAGGGAAATGAATTCAAGGCCAACCCTTAAGTAAGAGAGTGCCTAGAAAGTAGTATTAAGTGTTAATCTATGCAGAGAAACTCAACTTGTGCAACAGTTAGACATTATGTAACTTATAAATATACACAGTAGATAAAGAAATGCTTTAACATACATTTAAATTGTTTCAAAGGCCAGTTTTAACTCCAGATTTCTCCTGTGTTTTCATTGCTTTACAAATAAGAATGGTATTTTCTTTCCCAACTGACTCCCATTATACAATCCAAATTACTACAATAATGTGAATAGTTATTTACAGATTTTATGCGACAACGAAATACTAAAATTGTTCGAAATATGGAATTATACATTTGTTGGAGGATTTAGGATTTTAACCTAGTAGATAAGGCAGTATTTTCCGATTTTGAAAAAAAATTTCCTTCCAGCTCTGTTTTTATATATTGATACGAGGATCATATAACTTATTATTTCTGCATTTTTACGTGTCCTCGTATTCATGCTTGTATTTTTATAGAGAGGCAGTAAAATAGAATTTGTTTATAATTATCTAATTTCTAACTGCTGTTGATTGTTCCTTATAGGGAAGTTAGTTATTAACAAAAAACATAATATATCAAAAGTATGTAATCACTTCATGTCTTTGAGATAAAGTTAAGGCTATGGTGGAGTTTTCCAAGACTATCTACTGAGTGGAGTAGAGGAAAACAAAACGGCACAATAACTGGTTTCATGAAATTTCCTTCCTTGCACCCAGTATTAAGGTGCTATGCAATAGGTTAATTCAACATACGTGGGAACTTATGGTTCTCAAATATAGAAATTGTTCTAATTTCCCCAGAGAGACTTCTGCCGTAGATACTAAGAAATGTGTATTTAAAAAAATACATAAAACAGGTTTCACCTTTAATAAATCCTCTCATGCAATAACATGTCCAAAGACCTTTAGTCCTTATTGCTATGCTATCAGACTTGACAAACAAACCAAACTTAAAATCTTATTAAATGGAAATTGTAATCCCAAAGTGACAATCTATTTTTCCCCCCTTTCTTTCCTTCCTTCCCCACACTTAACCTGAAATGTCCCCCCTTTTTTCCTGACAGTCTTCCATCTAAAGGGACAGCATCACACCTTTAATTTTAACATTCACTATTTCTCTCATAGTCTGACACGGAAATAATAATATCTTAGTTCTTAAAGCCCAAATAATGATGCGATTAGAAAGTCACTTTGTATCTTCCAGGTTTAAATATGGCCTTAAAAGAATTTAAATGTGTATTTGGGGGTGTTTTGCTGGAATGCCATGCGCTTTCCATGAACAACACCACAGGTAAATAAAACCTGAATGAATTTAACTTCTTCCAGCGCCTATAAACAAATTATATCTACTGGGTACTTACTTTGTCACTCCTGTCCAGAAGCTCACCATATAGCAGACATTTGCAAAAAGGGGTGTGAAATTTAGAGCAAGTTCCAGGAAAAGCAGCCGTTGGCTTTCTTACCTTAAGGCATAAAAAACAGGCCTTTTGCCAGGTTTTTGGACACCTCATTCTTTACGAAGGTAACCTCCCTCCCACTTAACTCTGTCCTTCTCTCCCTTTCCCTGCCTCCCAGGGCCACTCGGAAAGAAGAAAGAACCCCCAGCCTGCAGCAGGAAGGTGAGCTGTCATTCACTTGCAGGCATTAGAATGGCAAAATGTCACCTGTGACCTGTTTAGGTTGTAAACATGATTAAGCTACTTTCCAGAAAGTTATGGAAAGAGTTGCTGCTCTTCCCCGAAGATGTCTACGAGGCTGCCTGCCCTGACATTTTGAAAGAGGCAGGTTGGGACCTGTGTGGACGCTTTCCCGTGCTATTTATGAGCTGAACAGCTTGCTGTGAAAAGCTGTCATTTTTCCCCTGGGTGTGTCGAACCAGTTTCTCCGGCAGGCCAGCCAGGAGGCTGAGGCTTATCCAAAAGGAGGGGGCCCCTGAGGGGGCTGTGGGGAAAGCCAACGACACATCACTTGTTTATACTTCACGTGTAAAGAGAAGCGAGGATGAAAGAAAGGAAGAAAAAAAGCCATCTTACGAAGTTCTCAATGATCTGTGGTTCCAAAGAATGGAATCATTTTCTCTCTCTGTTCAGCGGGGCTGGAGCGAAGTGTGGGAGCTCAGCTCTGCCCAAGAAGCACAGGATTTACCCACAGCTTCCTGGATGGAGGCTGGCCTGAGCCTGGGACCCCACTCTTGGCAAAGACAGTGAAGGCCAGCATTCCCTGATTGACTTTCAAGCCTTTTAGGTTAAATCTCTTTAGAACAATCTCAAAGTTATCCAAACAGAATAAAAATGTCCTTTCCTATTTTTGGAAAAGATCTGCATCGACATCTAAAATAACCCCATTTCAGCTTTTGAAACGGTGTATGGTGGAACTTTGGTGTCTCTCCAGAGATCAATACCTGTGCTCTCACCACAGGGTAAAAAAAAAAAATTCCGTATGTAAATAAAACAGGGGAAAAAAAAAAGAAGATAAACTGCTTTCTCAGTTGCCTGCAAAGTATAGTCAGTGCAAGTTCTTCAGCAGGCCTGCTTGTACAAATGCAAATGTTGAGACAACTTTTCATAATGTATAAAGGCAAACTCGGCCAGGCATTGATCATGAAATGAACTTGCAAATGACTGTACTTGCTGGTATAAATCAGTGCCACCCGGCAAAACAGAGGCGCCAGATCAGGGCTTGGTTGTTGCTTTTCTTGAATTCTTTCTTAATATATCTGTTTTTTTTAAAAAAATGATCCTGACTGTCAACTGGGATTATTAGACTGCATAATGATATTTTTTATGTCCAAACATATGAATAAAATTACTTTCTCACCATGTATATTATGGTTATACATGCTTTCTGAAAGTGAATTAACATAGAAATAAATCTGTGATGTCAAGAATATACATTAACCTGTTTGGGCCTTATAAATATGTAAAAATTGCACCTAGCTCTTTGCCTCTCCATGGAGGTATAATATGCTGAATCTAGAACTGGCCATTTTGTGTATTAGCATATACAATTATATTTACTTGATACAGTTTAACAATAATTCTTTAAATACTGTGTGTTGGGTGTTGTACCTGGTGGTCTAGGGAATACAATAAGAGGCTTTTTTAAAAAAATTTATTCATTTATTTATTTAATTGGCTTTGTTGGGTCTTCGTTGCTGCACACGGGCTTTCTCTAGTTGCGGCGAGCAGGGGCTACTCTTCCTTGTGGTGCGCGGGCTTCTCATTGAGGTGGCCTCTCTTGTTGCAGAGCACGGGCTCCAGGCACGTGGGCTTCCGTAGTTGCGACACATGGGCTCAATAGTTGTGGCTTGCGGGCTCTAGAGTGCAGGCTCAATGGTTGTGGCACACGGGCTTAGTCGCTCTGCAGTGTGTGGTATCTTCCTGGGGCAGGGCTCGAACCCGTGTCCCCTGCATTGGCAGGCGGATTCTTACCCACTGCGCCACCTAGGAAGTCCACAATAAAAGGCTTTAATGCAGTCTTATCTTTATGAATCTCATAATCTTAGATGGACTTATTATTGTTACCTGGGCTCTCACATCAGAGTCTATCTCTGTCTTTATTCTCTTTGCAAACTGTTCTTCACACTTCTTTCTAAAGACGTCGGTCTTAGTCTTTTCCTCTCTTCTTATTCGCACACAGATCCTTCCCTGCCCCTCCCCATGGGGACCCAGTGCTCTGGCCATACTCACCAGCATGGTGGCCCACACAGGCCCCGCTCACATGTCTCTGTCGTCTGCACTGTCTCTCCACTGGGGGCACGTCCTCCTTGTTCCTCAAGAGGTCTGTTCAGGCACCATCTCTTTTGTGAGCAAGACTTTGCCTGCTACCTGCCCTCCCCCACAGGGCTCAACCTTCTGTGTCCTCCTCCTCCTACGGGATAACCCCTCTCAGGGCTCTTAATAGGTTCTCTGAACATCTTTTAGGTCCTTGCCAGTGTCCTTGACAAGCCAGAGAGCTCTCGAGGGGCAGGGTCTTGTCTTATTCTCCTTTGTATGGCCGCCACGTGGCCCACCTGGGTGGATGTCCAACAAATGTTTACCGAATACACAGTCCCTTCATCCCCTGAACAATGGTTGTCCAGCACCACTAGATCTCCAAAGAGTTTTCTATGAGCACTAAGGCTGCAAGAATCCTTGTGGACCAAATATATCCAAGGTGCTTCATTCTCCATCACCCATGACTCATCTCTGTCTCCTCCTGCCTCCTCTGTCTCCATCTATTGACTGCTTTGCCTGAACTAAGAGAGTACAAGTCACACAAAGCAAACCACCTCTTTTCTGGCTTAGACATCTGTGATGACTGCCATCATTCTTAGAATAAAAATAATGCCTTACCTTGGCTGCGAGGTCCCGTGCAATCTTCTCCTGCCAGCCTCCCTAACCTCATACTGTTATGCCACTCTCCCCCTCACTCACTGTGGTGCAGACACGAGGACCTCGTTGGGTTCCTGTAACAGGCCAAACTCTCTTCTGCCTGGAGGCCTTCACATCTGCTGTTCCATCTGCTAGAACGCTCTTCCTTATCTTTCAAGTATCTGCTTAAATGTTACCTCCTCAAAGACACCTTCCTTAAGTACCTCATTTAAAGTGGATCCCTTGTATTCCCCACCTTTTTCTCTAGAACTGTACCCTGTTTTTGTCCTTCAGAGCAGAATCGCAAGTGATGATTGATTTATTTTATATACTTGTTTATTTGTTCACTTGTTCATGGTCTTTTCCTTTGCTCATTAAACTGTGAGCCCCATGAGGACAGGGGACCACAACTATTTTTATCCCTTCTGTATCTCCCAAGGCCCACGGCTCTACCTGGAACAGAGTAAAGGATGATAAATGTTTCTTGACTGTCAAATGAACGATCTTCCTAAAGCAAGCATGTAAAAGAACTTTTTTAGTTTTTTTACTATTAATTTAGTAACACTATTTTTTAACATTTTTTTTTTTTTTTTGGGCACACGAGCTTAGTTGCTCCGCGGCATGTGGGATTTTCGTGGAGCTGGGATCGAACCCGTGACCTCTGCATTGGCAGGCGGATTCTTAACCACTGCGCCACCTAGGAAGCCCCTATTTTTTAACATTTTATTAGAGTATAGTTGATTTACAATGTTGTATTAGTTTCAGGTGTACAGCACAGTGAGTCAGTTGCACATAAATATACATCCCTTCTTTTTTCAGATCTTCTCATATAGGTTATCACAGAGTATTGAGTAGAGTTCCCTGTGCTATACAGTAGGTCCTTGCTAGTTATCTATCTTGTATATAGTAGTGTGTGTATATTAATCCCAAGCTCCTGATTTATCCCGCTCCCCGCCCCCACACGTTTCCCCTTCAGTAACCGTACGTTTATTTTCAATATCTGTACGTCTGTTTCTGTTTCGTAAATAAGTTCATGTGTGTCATTTTTTTTCTTTTTTAAATTAGAGGACCTCTTTATATATAGATACTTTCATAATACCTAAATGGATACAGTTATAAAGTGCTAAATGTGCGTTAGGTGTGGTTGCGGACTGAGTGGTCATATCCCCCCCCAAGTCCATATGTTGCAGCCCTGACTCCCAACATGGTGGTCGTCGGTGGGGTGCCTCTGGGAGGTGATTAGGTTCAGATGAGGTTATGAGAGTAGAGTCCCCATGATGGGATTAGCGCTCTTAAAAGAAGACATGAAGGTCCCCCCTCCCTCCCCCCGCCACACACAGGGGAAAGGTCACTGAGTGACACAGCGAAAACTCGGCCATCAGGAAGCCAGGAAGAGGGCTCTCACCAGGACTGACCATGCTGGCACCTTGATCTCCGACGTCCAGCCTCCATGACTGAGTCAGTACAGTTTTTCAAGCCCCCCAGTTAGGATTTTGTTAAAGACAAAGGTGAGCTGCCTGACTGGGCCTCAGGTACTTCAACCAGTCCTGGTTTCTATGGTGATTTTGGTGTCTAACATTCATTTAGTAACTTCCTGTCTAGTTTCAAACTTGCATACATTCTCTAGCTTCTTTTCTTCTCTGCATTTATACACCCTCCGACACACGCAACTCAGTCAGCACACAGGGTTCATGGAAGGGTCTGATCTCCCACCCAACCTAAACCCTACTGCTAATTCAAGTGGGTCCTTTAAGAGACTTTTTAAAGGGGGAATTCAACAAGATCGTGGGTTGGAACAGGGGTGTCTAGGTCTATTCTTGGACTAGTCTTGCCATCTTTCAAATACTGTAATCTACCAAGGAAGCATAATGTAATGACCTTGAGGCATTAATGGTAAGAATATTGTCACATTCCTCGGCTCTGGGTACACAAAGAGGGCGTTAACTCAACTCTGAGTAATGCTTGGAACTATGTAAATAAATTCCAATTTACAGTAGCTTACCTCTTCACTCCAGTTTTAAAAAATTCATTCAGTAACTCGGTTATTTTTTTTTAAGGACATGCTTAAATACCTCTAACCTCTCTCAAGTTATTAAAAATAAAGTCCAAGGCCCACATTATCTGGTGGCCACCGCACTCATGCAGCTTTTCTGCTGTTAATGCCATCCAGCAAAATAACAACAGAATCAGTAAGATTGCTCATAACACATTCTTCAAAATTAACACAGCACCTTGAACCCTACGAGGTCCAAGCCCTTCAGGAAAGACACAGCGATGTAAATGTTCTCCCACTGACTTCATGAGCAGCCCTGTGAGGTCTGGTGAGGGTTCAAGGTGATTCTTAGAGCAAACATATTACTGAAAGGCTTTGGTGTTTAAAACAGTTTGAGCAGGTTAAAGAAACAAAAAACCCAGCCTCCCCAGACCAAAACCAACCCAGGCCATGGGCAGCACAGTAAACATAGCTTCTCTGTTTCCCAGTGTCAGAAAACACCTGTCCACACCAGAGACTCGGCATCATTTACCTCCTGGCGAGGTCACCAGGTGCCCAGCTGTCGTTAATGAGAAGTTTGTCTGACAGGCTTTGCCTTGTTGTGATTCTCATCCTGTTCCAAATTCCTCCGGTAAACATTTGTTAAAGGCCCTCCATGTGCCAGGCACCAAGCAGCTCTGCAAAACCTCCCTGAGATGCCACCTTTGGAGTAAGAGAGACAAAGGTACAGAGAGGAGGAGAAGCTGGTGTGCCCAGTGTTCAACCACTTTTGACGTTTTTAAAGAAACTGAAGAATTTTAAGTCTTTAATTCATTAAACATTTGCGGAAGGTCTTACAGCTGCCAGGCGCTATACCACATTCTAGAGATGCAAAGTAAATTCCAGGAGGTCCTTGTTCTCAAGAGGTCCCAGTCTGGACATAGACTGACCTTTAGGATGTATTGTTCAGGGGAAGAAGCAAAGTACAGAACAACATGGATGCTCTCGAGTGGGAAAGGATGTGTACAATGAAACAGTGTGTGACGTACACACATGCATATATATATACTTGTGTGTACGTGTGCTGGTAAATGCCTGGACTATCTGGAGACACTGGTTACTTTGTGGGAGAAGAACTGCTTTTGCTGTCTTATAGCACCTATCACTCTCTGAAATCGTCTCATGTATTTATTTATTTGCTAACTCATTTATTGTCTGTTTCTCTCACTAGCATGCAAACACTTCTTAACAGCTGTATCTCCAGCAACTAGAATAGTGCTTGGTGTATTTTAGATGCCCAATAGTTTTTGCTTTTCCTTTTAAGTGAAAATGAGCTTAGCATTCAGAGATGGGAGGGAGTCTTACTTTTACCTGTTCGCTGTTTTGCTATGGTTTGAATATTTAACTTCTTACTATGAAAAGATTCAAATATATGCAAATGCAAATACAGCAGTATAATAAACTTCCATATACATATTACCCCAAAATAATGATCACCTCATGGCCAATCTTGTTTCATATATATCTCCCGTCACTGCTCTCCTTCTCCTACAGATTCTTTTGAAACAAATCCTAGCCATAATTATATTTTTAAGTATTTCAACATGTAAACCATAACTATAATACATTCCATACCCCAACAAATAAACAATAATTTTTAATGTAAAATATCCAGTGTTCACATCTTCCTAATTAGTGTCATAATTTTTTTTTTACAGGTTGTTTGTTTGAATTTTAGTTAACCCTGTGCATGTATTACTTTTCACAATTATCCTACTAGATGTTCACAATCTAGTAGAGGATATGGTTTCATCCATCTGTCCAACCTTTCATCCATCTTTTCATCCTTCTATTAGATACATATGAAGTGTCTAGTATGTGGCAGACACTGTTTCAGATGCCTCAGGTACATCAGTGAACAAAAGAAAAAAATTCCTGCCTTCCTAGAGCTTTTACTCTTGCTGAGGGAGGCCAGTAATAAAAACACAAGTACGTAAAAAGTTGATTATGATACTGTGTTAACATGTATTGTAATAGAAAGGGCAGTGTCTTCATAAGATTGACATAAGAGATTCAAAGTATGTAGGCCCTTATTTTGGCTTTTAAAATTTGCAACATTTCATATTCTGATAAAATTTTGCAAGCAGAGCTTATTGATTCTTTCTATAAAGAGTAAGTAAACAGACCATCACTCTTTTTAAAAATTTATTTTTTTGGCTGCATTGGGTCTTTGTTGCTGCGCACAGGCTTTCTCTAGTTGTGGTGAGTGGGGGCTGCTCTTCGTTGCGGTGTGTGGACTTCTCATTGCGGTGGCTTCTCTTGTTTCAGGGCATGGGCTCTAGGTGTGTGGGCTTCAGTAGTTGTGGCAGGTGGGCTCAGTAGTTGTGGCTCTCAGGCTCTAGAGCACAGGCTCAGTAGTTGTGGCACACGGGCTAAGTTGCCCTGCAGCATGTGGGATCTTCCTGGACCTGGGATTGAACCCATGTCCCTTGCATTGGCAGGTGGATTCTTAACCAGTGGGTTAGCTACCAGGGAAGTCCCAAGACCATCACATTTTAAAAAAAAACTTTTGTACAACTGTGTTGACTGGGCTGTGTTATTATAAATCAAGTCGTGATAATTGGGAGCCAGAACATTATTTGCTAAGGTTTGGGGGGGTTCAGACTTTGGTGTTTATGAAACAGAGCTGGGACCAGTCTGACACCAGGTTCTGGATTATGGTCTGCGAACAGTGGATTGGCGTTTACGTGAACCAGGCCATCGGATATAAACCAGTGCTCCTTCAGCAGGTATCCTTCGAGAGAGGCTTTTGTTGGAGCACAGACTACATCAGTGAAGGCAACCATCCCTAAATCATAAAGTATCCATTTAGGAAAAGCAGAGTTATTGATAGGCTCTATTCAACCCCAAAGTATTTTTGATTAATACCTGAATCCCACATTGAAAGGTGGCATTTTTAACTCCTGAAAGGAAATGCCAACAGTGTTAAAAACAATATCAAAACAGAAAAGGGTGGAGATAATATTTTAAAACTCACTCAGTCATCAAGACAGTAGCTCACCTTAAAATTTTGGGTTAGAATTGAAATCTGCTTAAAAAGGGGATGGAAAGAACTCTTGATAAGATATTCCAAAGATTGTAAAGTAGCAGTACTGATTTTTTATACAAGTCCCTCAGAACTTTTGCATCCAAATGATGTTCTTTCTTACATTGTGGTCACTTTGTGAAGAGAAGAATATACTCTTATTCTTTCAAAGGTGCATTCGTGCAAAACATTTCTGAAACCCCTCCCTTATGATTGCTTCCAAAGATAGTTTCTTAGTTACATAAGAAAAGTAATCCACTTTCTAAACCTTGGAAATTATACCTTAGTTGTACCAAGATGTTGCTAGTAAGTGAGAGCCAGCCCCCTGTCTTCAAAACTACTGGAGGTTGGTGTTTACTCACCCCGCTTTCTAGGTGTTTTGTCTTACTTTTGGAATACAGGTGAAATCAATTTCTGTGTCTGGATTTGAGCTGGGGGAACAGCACTGAATATGTTAACTAAAGATTCATTTTTCCCCCCACTAAATTGGTGCTTAATTTCACTGCCTGAAATCAATTGGTGGCTAGTTTGCTTACATAGAGTTTGGCACATTGTAGACAAACTGCCTTGTTAATCCTATCCTGCCTCCCACTAACATCTTTATTGTCCTCTCTAAATCTTGATTTAGCTCAGATTATCCTTTCTTCAAGATTTTGAGAGCTTTCAGAAGAGGCAAAAAGGTGACATTGCAACCTACAAACCTAGGACCTTGATTCTAATTTTGGGTAAGATGCTAGGTCTGTCTATAGAAGAGATGGTTCAAAAATATAGAAAGAGAAATGATGATCTTTAGAAGCCTCATGGGCTCACCAACCGTGAATCATATTGGGTCAACCTCATTCCCTTTCTACAGGGTTATAAGACCTCTAGCTACAGAGGACATGGTGTGGTGGAAAGTGGTCTGAAGTAGGAGTTAGAAGACCCATCTTCAAATCCTTCTTTTCACTTTCTAACCACATGATTTGGGAGAAGTCACTTGTCTTCTTTGAGCTTTTGTTGCCTCATTTGTAAAATGGGGATAATATTAGCTTCTGGAACAAGGTAAGAAATGAATTAATAATATCTTCCTTTTAAGGACTGGCTTGAGGGTTAAAAGAGATAATGAATCTTAAGTGAATTAGAATATTGTCAAAGCCAATAATTCAATATGTGTGAGCAATGGCCACATGCACAGAAAAAGACAAAAACAATCCCCCCCAAAACAACAACAACAACAACAAAACAAGCAATTTTAGGCTGGAATAATGAAAAGGTATTACCATGTTTTACAAGAAGTAGATGAGATACCAGGAATATTTAGTTTGGGAAAGGGAAAAGCTCAGCTGTGGGAAAGTATGAAATCTCCTATCAAAATAGTTCAGGTATTGGCAAAGGACAGCCCGGGGGCTGAATCTTGTTCACTACCTGTTTTTGTATGGTCTGTGAGTTAAAAATGGTCTTCCACTTTTTTTTTTTAAGCTCTTTATTGGAATATAATTGCTTTACACTGTTGTGCCAGTTTTTGCTGTACAACAAAGTGAATCAGCTGTACTTATACATATATCCTCATATCCCCTTCCTCCTGTGACTCCCTTAGTCTTCCACTTTTTAAGTGGTTGAAAACAAGTCAAAAGAAAATAATGAAATTCCGATTTCAGAGTCACAAGTAAAGTTTTATTGGAACAGTTACCCTATTCATTCACATAGTGTCTATGCAGAGTTGATAGAGACAATGTGGCCTGAAAACCTTCAAATATTTACCCCTTGGACCTTTACAGAAAAGGTTTGCTAATCCCTGCAATAGTTGAAAGCTGTCATATAAAAGAAGAAGTAGACTTGTTCTGTTTGCCTCAAGAAGTCAATGAGAACTAATGAATAAACTAATAGGTTAGTGGGTAACTAATGGGCAAAAAGTACAGGCAGGTGAGTTTCAATTTCATATAAAGAAGAACTTTCTAATAACCAGAGCTACTTAAAAGTGAAATAGACTTTCTTGTAAGGTAGTGAGATCCCTGTCAATAGAAATATTTAAGTTAAGCTATGTGATTGCTTGAGAGATATAGAAACCATTTCAGCACAGGATGAAAGTTGGGCCAGAAAACTTTTCAGAAGCCTCTGAACCTTGGATTTTATGATTCCAAGCTTGTTCCAGTCTGTCTATCTCTGAAATACTGCAAGTACTTATAGGCCATTATTTACAATTCAGATTGGATTGTATATTCTTTTGCATTTATTATTAACAATTTTTTTGCTAACTACTACCCCAAATTTGGGAATAGTAACTACTTCTCTAGGACATCCTCATTGCTTCCATGAGCATGTGCTCCCAAGATTAGACCTAGTATATTACTTATATTTATTACCTTAAAATTGCCTGACTGTTATAGCACATCAGTTACTTGCTGGAAAAATGGCATTTTGCCTGAACTTCCCAAGGTAAGCTCTTTGAAGGCAAGGACAATATCTTTTTTTGCTGTTGTATCCTCAGCACCAAACTCAGAGTCTCGCAGAGAGTAACTCTGCTCTGGGCCAGTTACTGTCATGGCCCTTTCCACATGCCAGCTCACTTCATGTTCACAGCAACCCTCGAGTAGCTACTGTGATTAACCAAATACACAGAGTAGGCACTGGAAGTGCAGGCAGGTTCAGTAACTCCATGTGTAAGGGGCAGCGCTTGTGTTTGAGCCCAGGCAGTCTGGATTCAGAGTCTGTGCTTGTAACTGCTACACTTCATGTTGAATAATGAACAAATTTATGTATTTTATCTGTGACTGGGTTGCAAGAGCTCTGAGTGCAGGGACCATAACTTACACTGTTTTGCTTTTCTACTTAGCACAGAAATGAGCACATGACATTGGATAGTAGAGGACTGAGCACTTAACTTGGAGTAAAAAGACCCTATTTCTAGGCCCTTGTTCTGTCTCTGAGCTGCCGAGTTACCTTAGAACACTTTTTTTTTTTGGCTGCACTCTGTGGCATGTGGGATCTTAGTTTCCCAACCAGGGATGGAAACTGTGCCCCCTGCAGTGGAAACGCAGGACCACCAGGGAAGTCCTTAGGACACTCTTGTAACACTTGGTGGGCTTCTGGTGTGACTTTGGGTCTTCACTTTCTGGGGAGCGTATTAGTTTCCTAGTGCTGACATAACAAACTACCCCAAACTAGGGGACATACAACGAAATTTATTCTTTCATAGCTCTGGAGGCCAGAAGTCTGAAACCTATAGGGCAGGCCACACTCCCTCTCAAGGCTCTAGGGGAGATTCCTTCCTGCCTCTTGCAGCTTCTGGTGGCTCTGCTGTTCCTTGGCTTGCGGCAATATGCTTGCGATCTCCGCCTCTGTCTTCACATGGTCTTTCTCTCTGTGCCTCAGACCCCCTCTCCTTTCTCATACAAGGACACCAGTTGTTTGATTTAGGAACTACCCTAAATCCAAGATGTTCTCATATTGAGATCCTTCACTTAATTACATCTGCAAAGACCCTGTTTCCAAAGAAGTTCACATTCACAGGGTCAGGACTCTGACAGAACTTTGTCCCCTAGTTATTTGATTTTATTAAAAAAATATTTTATTTACTTTTTAAAATTTTATTTATTTATTTATTTTATTGGCTGCATTGGGTCTTCCTTGCTGTGGCATGGGCTTTTCTCTAGTTGTGACGAGCAGGAGCTATGCTTCGTTGCGGTGCACGAGCTTCTCATTGCAGGCTTCTCTTGTTGTGGAGCATGGGCTCTAGGCTCTCGGGCTTCAGTATTTGTGGCTCATGGGCTCAGTAGCTGTGAAGCACCAGCTTAATTGCTCCACGGCATGGGGGATCTTCCTGGACCAGGGCTCGAACCCATCTCCCCTGCATTGGCAGGCGGATTCTTAACCACTGCGCCACCAAGGAAATCCTTAAAAAAATTCTTTTTTAAGTTGAAGTATATTTGATTCACAATGTTGTATTACTTTCAGGTGTACAATAAAGTGATGCAGTTATGCATACATACATACCTATTCTTTTTCAGATTCTTTTCCCTCGTAGATTATTACAAAATAGTGAGTAGAGTCCTCTGTGCTATACAGTAGGTCCTTATTGGTTATCTACTTTATAATAGTGTGTATATGTTCATCCCAAACTCCTAATTTATCCCGTCCCCCCACCTGCCTTCCCTTTGGTAACCATCAGTTGTTTTCTACGTCAGACAAATCTTTTTGAGGGTTATTCAACCCACCATAAGGGATAACAGTGTCTTTGAGAACTGGTGGATGTAATAGACTCTCACAGAAGAAAAATGTTAAATAGATACTTTAACACTCAGATATTAAACACCCAAATTTTGCCTGTAATTGTAGGCAATTTTGGGACCCAGCTGAAGCTGAGTCATAGGCCCAAAGTTAAGAGCCTTTCCGAGTCTACACAACCTCTGAGGCCCCTTCCAACTTAAACATTCCCAGTTGTGTTTTATTTATTTATTTATTTATTTATTTATTTATTTATTTATTTTTTACTTTTTTCTTTCTTGGCTGCACCATGTGGCATGTGGGATCCTAGTTCCCAGACCAGGGATCACACCCGATCTCCCTGCATTGGAAGCGCAGAGTCTTAACCACTGGACCGCCAGGGAAGTCCCCAAAGTTCCCAGTTGGTTGATATTCCATCAGTGCATTCATTTTTAGATAAGCCATGACCTCTGTTCATCAGTTTCTTTTACAATTTTGCAGGAGACTAACCTACATAATGTGGAAGATGGAAGCAGAACTTCCATGGATCAGACTTTCCTAGAAGAAAGTCTCAGGCCTTCTTAAGTTCTTCATATACTTGCGGTTCACAGGCAGGTCACTCAAGACATCACGTTCATTCTGTAAAAGCCCAGTTGTGGCTTTCCTTATAAAATTGCAACCACTGTGTGTGGGCCTGGTGGGGGGGGGGTGGGGAGTGGTGGAGAGGATCTTCGTTTCTTCTTTTGCAACGACTGAGAGGGGACATGAATGGTTGCTTTAAAAATTTTTGTTGTTATGTCAGAGTTTTCCTTCCTCACTACCCTTTCTAAAAAATTTTAATGTAAAGATTAGGTTTTAGTAAGTAAGGTCAACAGTCTGATTGATCATCAGATATTGGGTTGATTTATGTGGTGTTTATAAATACAGTCATTGGTCTGGTGAGTCATTTATGTGCTCAAAGACTCAAACTTGTTATGACTTCATCACAAATATTTAAGTAATATAATCCTGTTCTTACTGATAGTTTTACTGAGTGGTTTCAAATAATATAATAGAACTCTGCGTAAAGTGAATGCTTTTAAGACATGCTTTCCTTCATAGGAGTCAACAAACTATGTTCCATGAACCGAATCTGGGCTGTTGTGTGTTTCTATAAGTACAGTTTAGTTGGACCACAGTTATGCTTACTCACTTATGCATGGCCTGTGGCTACTTTTGCACTACAATGGCAAGGATGACTGGTTGCAACAGTGACCCTGTGGCCCCCAAATCCTAAAATATTTACTCTCTGACCTTTTATAGAAAATGTTTGCTGATCCCTGCTCTACTCTACAGACAGCAACATGTACAGCTAAAAAGCACGAAAAGAGGAGTAAATTTCTTTCTTTAGAAATAATTTACAAATCATGAAGAAATATATTTTTATTAGATAGAGATCAGCAAAGCTCTTCAGCTGAGTAAGAAAGTCTATAGAACTGCAACTGGTCCTATTTACATCCAAATAGACTTATTTGTGACAGTTAATATAACATATTCTAAAAAGGTAAGGATGACACACAGGGTCCAACTTGTGAGTCACTGAAAGAACTTTGTATCTCTGCATTCAAAACAAAAAACAAACCTAAGCTCTGAAAACATATTCTCGTAAGTACAGCATTCAGTTAAGCTTACTTTCTGAGGGGTAGGGATGGTGGAATTCATTTTACCTCTATATTTGCATTGCTTATGTTCATAACTTAAAGAAAATAAAGTCCTTATAAGTTTTAATCTGGCTTTGTGCTTCAGAAATATACTTGGAATAGACGCTTATTGAAACTGAAAGTTTGAAAGTGGAATCTACCTAGAACGTTCCTTTACTTTAGCTTTCTATCCTTTCTTTGGTCAATCTCAGTAAGCATCATTTCTTCTTGAAGATTAATTTGCTATTCGTAGATGTCAATAAGTCAATTTTCCAAATGTTTCATGTTTAATTTGTCCTAAAGTTACCTACTCTCAAGAAAGCCTAAACTTTTAAAAGTCTGCCTGGGTGAAAATGAGGTCTGAAATAGTGAAAAAAAATTGACATAACATTAATTTCTTGGGTCTTGTATGGAAAAGAATGCTTAGCAGCCTTTGTGACCAAATGGAATGATCAATTAACCATGTACCAGTTTTATCTAAGTCTACTTCATTTTTATTTGTGTTAGGACTGAAATGAAGCTCCTTTTATACTTTGGGAGGAGATTTATGCAGCTCCCTGCCTATATGGTGGCCATATTTTCTAAGCCCCAAATTGGAATGTATATATGCCCTAAAGATGTTTTGGCACATAGTCTGATATTGGGTCAGAATATTAAAAAACCAAGAATACAGTGGGAAATGACCTACATATTTTTCTTAAACCACATTTTTCTTAAATTGACCCAGTGATCAAAGCATTCTGAGGGTGCTTTTGCTCCTCTACAATAAATTAACTCACATGCTCCTTATTGATATATTGGATTAACGGGGTGGCTTTTATGTCTTTTAAATAACCATCATTCTATTGCCTAACATGGTTAATGTAAAATGCGAAACATGTTGAGTGGTATAATTAATATAATTATAGGCATGCATGTAGATCCTTTTCTTTTGGATACTTACTGTTCTAAAAGTGCAACTAGGATGCAGAAAGTTCACCATGTTGGTATGATAGTGCCTGTGGGCAGATGCCCGGCTAGGCTTCCACAGGAGAGATAATTAAGAGACAGCGCTACAGAATTGCATGTTGTAGCACACACGCGTGCTCCCAAGTGTTGACCTTGCAGCTCCAAGCAACTTAGAGAATGGCTTGGTTTTCAAAATTACAATTTCTCCCAGGTTCTAGAGGGAGGCACAGATGAGATTCTTCAGATTTTATACCATTTCAGAAAGGTAAAATACCTAGTTTGGGGAAAGTTGCCCTCTCCTTGGAGACTTTCTAGGATACTAGAATTTCAGGTGCTTCAAAAATGCAGGACAAATGGAAGAATCGGAAACGCTGCCAGAAGGAAGCAGTTCTCTATTTTGTACAAATCTTTACAGTAACAGGAAGGTGGAGAATGACTGGGAGAGGAATGAAAAGGGAAATACATTGGCTGGGAGCAGAGTTCATGTAGGTTAGAGTAGGCATGGCTGACTGTTTCAGTGTGGTCCTCAATTACATATATCAAACTGCCAAGGAGGGGACGAGTGTGGGTTGTCAACATTAGAAGTACAGGCAGACTTCGGAGATATTATAGGTCTGGGTCCAGACCACCACAATAAAGCAAATATTGCAGTAAAATGAATCCTATGAAGTTTTTGGTTTTCCAGTGCATCTAAAAGTTATGTTTACGATATACTGTAGCCTGATAAGGGTGCCATAACATTGTCTAATAAAACAATGCAGTCACACTAATTAAAAAATACTTTATTGCTAAAAAATGATAATCATTATCTGCACCTTCAGCGAGTCATAATCTTTTTGCAGTAGTAACATCAAAGATCTCTATCACCAGAACAAATAGAACAATGATAAAAAATTTTTAAATATTGCAAGAATTACCAAAATGTGACATAGAAACACAGAACGAACAAATGCTGCTGGAAAAATGGTGCCGATATAGACTTGGTGGATGCAGGGTTGCCACAAACGTTCAATTTGTGAAAAATGCAGTATTGGGAAGTGGAGTAAAGCAAAGGGCAAGAAAATGAGGTAAGCCTGTCTCCCGCTGTCAAAACCGGACAAGAGGTGCCCCATTCAAGAAACTTACAGCAACATGGCAGCCTTGGGAACCTGCTTGGTTGTACAAACTGGGATGAGATAAAGTAAGGCGTATTTAAAGACACCCAAATCTCAATGAACAAAATAATGCCCTATGAAAAAAATCCAGAGAACCCATACTTTTTGCCCAAGAATATCATCAACCACCTTAAGCGCTGTGTTGACCGCAGTCTGTGTGTATGCATGTGGCATGTGTGTGTGTCTAGGTCATAACTAAACCAGTCTTTTTTTGTGTGAAGATTATTGTGGGATCGGTTAAATGGAAATAAATAACGTCTCGTGTGTAGAACGCCCTATGCGTGCTTCCTTTTCAAAATATTGATTTCCTTTTATCCCATTCAAAAGGGAGACCCGTGAGGAGCAGAAAGAGGAGGGCACTGTCTCCTTATGAATACTAATAAGGAAATCCAGGGAGGCGGTGGCACTTCAAGTTTCATCTTTCCGTTTCCTAGAGGCGCAAACCCTGCAAGTTGTCACCTTGGTGTATTCAGTGCCTTTTGAAGCACTAGACTCCTCCAGAGAGAATGTCAGCCCCAGCCCTGGGCAGTTTTGACAAACAGAGTATATATTGATACATGATAAAGTATGCTAGAAATCACCCCAGTGCTAAAGGCTACTATAGTTTTAATATCATCATTTGAATTAACAAGCATTCTGTGGAGAAATAATGAGCTTTCATTATTCAGAACATCATCCTTACCCCGGGAACTCAGAAACCATTAGCTCTCGAGAACTTAATGAAAAGATGATAAAGAATGTTTTAGATAAAAGTTTGAACGGGCACACTTGATAACCGAGGTAAAATATTAATGTTTGCTTGGATGATGTATTAGGGTTGCTGAGCTAGGCTCTTTGAAGCCACGGATGCCAAGTGTGCTGTGAGCCTGGGTAGCACCTGAACTGGCCCAGTTCGCAGCGCTGGCTGTCATTCTCAAGATCACCACACTCACAGCATGGCCAGGTTTCTTTTAGACTTACAGGCAAGAAGGGATGGAGGGACTCACGAAAAAGAGGGGACATAGATAACGTATGATCAACAGGTCTTGATGTACATCTTCAGAGTTGGCTTCTCAAATAATTTTTTAATCAGTTTATAATGTATTAAATAGAAAAAAAAACCCGAGTTTATGTGGTCGATATTTTGTTTTTCTTGTCTTAGTCTGATGACAAGACTAGGAAATTTTAAGTTAGCATTTCAGTTCCGGATTTTAAACGTAAAGTTGCATTGAGAAAGGGAAGAAAAAAGAAGTGAAAAACAAGCAGAAAGAGCCTACATCTTTAACACTTGGATGCCAATGTGAACAGTCTCTGAACTAATAATAGATGGAACTTGACCAACGTAGACATGAAATAAAAGTAATACTTATAGTCGAGCTTTTAGAAAATCCAAAAGGTAGAAGATAGTAAAGCACCAGTCACTTGTTTCACTATGCTACAAAGATCACCCTGGTAACACGCTCAGCCTTTTTTCAGTATGAAGATTATTTACATGGCAATGATCACACGGCATACGCAGAATTACATATGTTGTCATTTTTAGAGCATTTTTCTGGTTATAAAACTAACACAGGATTATCTAAAACTGGAAGATGCTGGAGATTATTAAAACTTTTGTCCGTGAGAATCACCCTGGAGAGCTTATTAAAAGCATAGTCTCCTGGACCCCACCTCAGAACTGCTGAATAAAATATCCAGCGGAGAGGCAGTCTCTGGGGTAGACCCGTCCAGGTTAGAGTCTCTTGGTTTCATCACTTAGCAGTAAGTCGCCTTGAGCATATTATTTCACCTCTTGAAGCTGCAGTTCTCTCATTTATAAATTAAGGCTAAAGAGAATACATACCTTAGGGCTGTTATAGGGCTTAAATGGCATAAGGCCCATAAAGCACATAGAATATTGGTTGGCACATAGCATAAAAGCAAATGTTAGCAATTGATAATATTATTATTAATATTATTACTATCGTAACCCTTATCCTCAGTTACAAGCAGCTCTAATGGACCATTAGAATCATGATGTGTCCTCAGTCTTTTTTATCATATATTTAAGAATACAGTTAGGATTATATTATTGTGGATATGAAGGTTAGCACTCAATATCCTTTCCAATCATTTTCTAGTGTGTGTTCTTGTACATTTCTCAGAATTCCTTGTATCTAAGGCTCTGAATATAATTTAGGTTCCAGAAGGTAGATGAATTAGATGTACTCACCTAAGATTTGGAAGGTGGAAGTGAGGTAGACGCTGTGTTTCTGTGGCTTAATTTTCCTAGTAAGCACGGATGGGTGGGAAATTGGTTTTTCTGCTACAGCATCAGTAAGAATCTTAATAGCTGTTGAAATACAGAGCTGGGGAGGTGGGTGGAGAGGGGCCCGTTTGCTGGTAGAGATCATAGCAGGCTTCTTGGTTGGGATGGCGGTGGTAAAGTTCAGGAGGTGGTTCCTTACTTCTTTGGGACGAGCCTTCATCACCGAAAGAGGCTCCTTTGGTGCCTGAGATTTGTGACTTTGAGAGTTGTTCTTGAAACCTAACCCAAGTCTGTTTCCTCAGGCTTCCTGACAACCCAGGAACCTATTTAAAACTTGTAATAAACCTACTTCTGCTAAACTAGCTATGGTGGATTTTGTTCTTTGCAAAGGAAACCTGAAAATACTATTGAATACACTGTTTCAAAATCATAACTAAGCAGAAATACTCTCAAGTCTTAGAAGGAAGATGGTAATAGAGAGGGATTTGTGTCAGATAAAATATATAATAGGCCAGTTTATTGGTCTTTACTAAGTATATATAAAACCATACTTAGGTTTCTGAATATACATCTTTTTTTTTTTTTTTTGAGTATAATTACTTTACAATGTTGTGTTAGTTTCTGCTGTACAATGAAGTGAATCAGCTCTATGTATATATATATATATCCCCCCTCCCTCTTGGACCTCCCTCCCATGCCCCTGCCCCACATCCCACCCATCTAGCTCATCACAGAGCACCGAGTTGAGCTTCCTGTGTTTTATAGCAGGTTCCCAGTAGCTATCTATTTTGCACATTGTAGTGTGTGTATGTCAATCCTAATTTCCCAATTCATCCCACCCTCCCCTTCCTGATGCAAAAAAAAATATTAATATCCAAGAAACTTGGCAATGAAAATGGCCTTTATGCTGGTGTTGGTGGTTCTGCTTTTGTGTAGGGCAAAAAGAGTACTTTTTGTATCAGCCGTGTGAAAAGTTTGGTCATTGTTAGTAAATGCTGGCACAGAACAGCATTATTTCTTGTTTAAGTGATTGTCAAAGAAGTCAAGAATTTAGAACATGTGACTTAAAAAGCATTTCTGACGCTGGGAACTTAACAGCTTCAGAGGAAGTAAGGAAACAGTTGGGTGAAGCATGGCAGAGAAAAGCTCTGTTCTTTGGTTGCAGAATCAATTTGAAAACAACATTCTTGGGTAACGATTTTTCCTGCATCTTTAAAATGTGTATTGAAAAAGCACAGTTACCGTTTCATTTAATTAGTAAAGACCAATAAACTGCCCCACCACAGAGGTTCTTTCTGTTGCCTTCTGCCATCAAATAAAACTTGGCAGGGTATAAATTCAAGGATATAGATTGCTTTGTTTTGTTTTTCCCCTCTCTTTCTCTCAAAATTTTGTAAACAATGTTCTACTGTATTCTAGCATTTAGGACCCAGGGAAAAAAATGTGAAGACAGCTTGATTTTTATTCTATTTCAGATGATATTTCTGCCTTTATATTTTGTATATCCATTTGGAGTATTAACTAAAAAACAAAACAAATGAAAATGGTGCAGGCAGTTGGGAAGACTCGGAGAGGTACATTGCATACTGGGAGATGTAGTCCTTATCAGATACGGTGCATTCTGGGAAATGGAGATTTCCATGCACATCATTGGCCCAGGATAAACTTTGAGGGAAGTGTGGGAGAGAGGGGTAGAATAAGATCCTACCTCTTTCTGACAAGATTTATCTTTTAATGAAAATGAGAAAAAAGAAACATGCCAATGGGAGGCTTACAAAAAATTATTACAGAATTAGGGGAAAAATCACCTTGAAGTCTCGGAGAAGTATAAAGTATTACCTATTTCAGGTGACAATCAAATTTTTTTTATACAGTGGTTTGGCATTCTCCACGAATACAAACACTATGGATAGACCTTGCTTCTTAGGTAAGAAAATAGCAATGGGAGGTGGGGGTGGGGCAGTACTGCAGGGATTCCTAAGGTAGAACGTGGGTAACCTACTGTTTATTCTCAAACTGCTCTATTGTCCTCGTGTTATTTCCTTCCACATTCTAGGAATCAATTGTCTAGTGATCTTAGACTTCAGCATTGTGATGGACCAAACTGTATTTCCCAACATTTGTATGATGACGTTCTAACCCCCAGCAGCTCAGAATGTGACTGAATTTGGGCATAGGGTCTTTTTTTTTTTTTTTAATTTATACTACTGTGGAAGAAAGGTTTTTTTTTTTTAAATTAATTAATTAATTAATTTGCTGTGTTGGGTCTTTGTTGTTGCACACAGGCTTTCCCTAGTTGCAGCGAGCGGGGGCTACTCTTCATTGCCATGCATAGGCTCTTCATTGTGGTGGTTTCTCTTGTTGCGGAGCACAGGCTCAACTTCAGTAGTTGTAGTACATGGGCTCAATAGCTGTGGCTCATGGGCTCTAGAGCACAAGCTCAATAGTTGTGGTGCACCAGCTTAGTTGCTCCGCAGCATGTGGTATCTTCCTGGGGCAGGGATCGAACCTGTGTCCCCTGAATTGACAGGTGGATTCTTAACCACTACACCACCTAGGAAGTTCTGGGCATAGGGTCTTTAAAGAGATACTTTAGGGACTTCCCTGGTGGTGCAGTGATTAACAATCCGCCTGCCAATGCAGGGGATGTGCGTCAATCCCTGCTCCAGGAAGATCCCACATGTCGAGGAGCAACTAAGCCCCATGTGCCACAACACTGATCCTGCGCTCTAGAGCCCATGAGCCACAACTATCGAGCCTGTGTGCCACAGCTACTGAAGACCATGCACCTAGAACCTGTGCTCTGCAACCAGAGAAGCCACCACAATGAGAAGCTCACACACCAAAACGAAGAGTGGCCTCTGCTAGCCACAACTAGAGAAAGCCTGTGCACAGCAACAAAGACCCAACGAAGCCAATAAATAAATAAATAAATAAATAAATAAATAAATAAATAAATTTATTTATTTTAAAAATAGTACCTTAAAAAAAAGTAATCGAGGTTAAATGAGGTTATATGGGTGGACCCTAATGCAATATGACTAGTATCCTTATAAGGAGAAGAAACTTGGACACACAAAGAGACACCAGGGATGTGCACACACAGAGGAAAGGCCATGTGAGGACGCAGCAGCCATCCATAAGCCAAGGAAAGAGGCTTCAGAATTAATCAACACTTTAATCTTGGACTTCCAGACTCCGGAATTGTGAGAAAATAAATTTCTGTTGTTTAAGAGACCCAGTCTGTGTACTTCATTTACGGCAGCCCTAGCAAACTAATACAAACATTAATTTGAATATTGTCTTTCTATTTACTTTCACATATGTATTTTAGTGGGAAGCTAGAAAGGCTGTGTTAGGGGCTGAGAGGTGGCATTTTTGTTTTTCAATTATGAAATGTTTTAAGTAAACAAAAATCATAAAGAATAATCTAATGACCAGCAAGGTACTCATCACTGAGCTTAAAAAATCAACCATTACAAGTTCAATTAAGGCCACTACCCTTTTGCCCTCTTTTCTTCCCTCACCAACTGAGATCGTTAGTCTCCTGAATTTGGTATCTGCCATCTCCATACATATTGTCACATTTTTATAATATATGTTAGTAATAAGTAATTCATAGTGCTTTCTATTTTAAAACTTTATATAAATATTATTGAACTGTATATTTTCTTCCAATTTGCTTTTTCTTCTCAACTTTATGCTCTGGGGATTTATTCATGCAAATATATATCTATATATCTCTCTATGTATTTACACACATATACAAAATATTTTATCAGCTATTTTTAATTTTTCATGAATACATCACAGTTTTTTAAAATTAATTTATATTTATTTATTTATTGGCTGTGTTGGGTCTTTGTTGCTGCATGTGGGCTTTCTCTAGTTGTGGCAAGCAGGGGCTACTCTTTGTTGCAGTGTGCAGTCTTCTCATTGCAGTGGCTTCTCTTGTTGCAAAGCACAGGCTCTAGGCGCGCGGGCTCAGTAGTTGTGACCCATGGGCTTAGTTGCTCCTCGGCATGTGGGATCTTCCTAGAGCAGGGATTGAACCTGTGTCCCCTGCATTGACAGGCAGATTCTTAACCACTGCGCCACCAGGGAAGTCCCATCACAGTTTTTTATATGTTACATCACTGACAGAGCTTTAGCGTGTTTTTAGTTTTTTATTACTTAGCAATGTTGCTATGAAAATTCTTGAGGATATATTCTTGGGCACATGTACAAGAGTTTCTCCAAGTTTGGAATTCCTGAGTCATAAGTTGTGAGTAGTTTCAAATTTGCTACCTATAACCCCAAACTTTCTCCAAATTGCACATATCAATGTAAACTCCCGTCACATGTATATGAGCTCCTGTCATTTCATGTATTTTCTAATACAATGTGTCGTTAGAATTGGAAAATTTTCATCAATCTGATGGGTATGAAATCTCATGTTTTTAATGTTCATATCTGTAATTATTTTTGTGATTGAAGATTTTTTTCATGTTTTTGACTATTTGAATTTTCTCTTCCATAAATTCTCTGTTTACGTATTTTGTCCACTTTTTTTTTTATTGGGTTGTTTGTCTTTTTAAAATGGATTTGTAACAAAAAGACAACTTACAGACTGAGAGAAAATATTTAGAATTAATGCAACCTGTCAAAGGCTTAATTCCAAAATATATACACAATTCATACAACTCAATATCAAAAAAAAACAATCAAAAACTGACAGACAACCTAAATAGACATTTCTCCGAAGAAGGCATACAGAGCCAACAGGCATATGAAAAGATGTTCTGCATTGCTAATTGTTAGAGAAATGCAAATCAAAACTACAATGAGTTATCACCTCACACCAGTCAGAATGGCCATCATCAAAAAGTCTATAAATAATAAATATTGGAGAGGGTGTGGAGAAAAGAGAACCCTCCTACACTGCTGGTGGGAATGTCAATTGGTGCAGCCACTATGGAAAATAGTATGGAGGTTCCTTAAAAAACTAAAAATAGAATTACCATATGATCCAGCAATCCTCCTGGCTATATATCCAGAAAAGAAAAAAACTTGTCCAAAAAGATACATTCACACCAATGTTCATAGCTGCACTATTTATAATAGCTGAGATGTGGAAGCAAGAAAAGTGTCCATCAACAGATGAATGGATAAAGAAGCTGTGGTACATATATACAATGGAATATTAGTCATAAAAAAGAATGAAATATTGCCATTTGCAGTAACATGGATGGACCTAGAGATTATCATATCATAACATGGATGGACCTAGAGTCAGATAGAAAAAGAAAAATATCATATGATATCACTTATATGTGAAATCTAAAAAATTAATACAAATCAACTCATTTACAAGATAGAAGCAGACTCACAGACATAGAAAACAAAGTTATGATTACCAAAGGGGAAAAGAGAGGGGGAAGGATAAATTAGGAGTATGGTATTAACAGATATACATCCCTATGTATAAAATAAACAACAAGGATTTACTGTATAGCAGAGGGAACTGTATTCAATATCTTGTAATAACCTATGGAAAAGAATCTGAAGCTGTACACCTGAAACTAACACAATATTGTAAATCAACTATAGCTAAATTAAAATAAAGAACATAAAATTGATTTGTAGAGTGTCCTCTCAGGCAGCAGTAAAAGAATATGATAGTCTAGGTGGTTTATAAACAACAGAATTTATTTCTCATAGTTCTGGAGGCTGGGAAGTCCACAGTCAAGGTGCTGGCATGTTTGGTTTCTGGTGAGAGTCAACTTACTGATCATGGAAAGCCATCTTCTTACTGTATCCTCATGTGGCAGAAGGACCAAGGGAGCTCTGGGGTCTCTTTTATAAGGGCACTAATCCCATTCATGGAGCCTCCATCCCCATGCCCTCATTACCTCCCAAAGTCCCCATCTCCTGATATCATTGCCTTGGGAATTAGGATTTAAAATCCACATGAATTTTGGGTGGACACAAACATTCAGTCTTTATATATTCTAGAGGTGAAGCCATTGGGTTGCATGGACTTTCCTCCTGGTTAGTGGTTTCTCTTTTTACTTGTCTTTGAGGCAGAGAACTTTTGTTTTCCTAATGCTATTAAAGCAGGCTCTCCAGTACGGTGCTTTAAACTCTGATCAAAGCCATTTTCTTCACTCGGACAGCTTTTATTTTCTAACATACAAATGGGTAGATGCCTTTACAGCAGGCTATTTTTTTGTCTTGGTTTTCTTGATGTTTAGATTATTGTAAACTCTGGCTAACAACTGTGGAAAGCATAATTTATCTATAAGAAAATAACTTATAAGGATTACTTTTATATGTTTAATATAAATCAATAATTTTTATTAATAGTCTTATTGTCCTAAAGGACAATTGCAATTTTTTTGTGAAGTAAATGCTTTATGTATTCTAGCAATGACCTGGTTCACTTGATTTTTCTACATGATGTCAATAATTATTCATTTGTTTAGCTTATATGTGAGTAATAATGAAGATTAATTAGGCTCTCAAACACATTACACTTCATGGTATTTTAAACGGATTCATAATTAATTAATTAACATACGTGAATCAATAGCACTTCGTATTTACTTTACATTCAATCCAGTTGCATATTTAGTCCACTTTGTTTCTTCAGCCATTTGGCTAAATGTAAACAGATGTATATCTTTCTATTATTAAGCTTCCTTGCAGAATACATTTTCAATTAAGTTACTCAATACGTGATTGTCGGACGGAACTTGCCCTGGCTCAAAAGAAAGTTTATTCATATTATAAAGAGCAAGCAATACGATTATCAACAAACAAATTTTTTATTATCAAAAAAGTGAAAATCATAAAACAAGCCAAACTGTAATATTTCAATTCACTGACAGATTTTACAAAGTTAATTATATTTCTAAAAGTTCGCTATTATTTTAATAACAATAATCTTTCTTTACCAACCTATTTTTAAAAGTTCATTTGAAAAAAGCAAGGTGTTTCAAAATCCATTCGTATATGAAAACCCTCCATTAGGATTTTTCTTGGTACGAGGCCTGCAAACAAGCTGCTTCTACACATAGATTTTCTCCTCTATAGACTTGAAGCTTTGTGCGAATGTTTTCACTTCAAAATTGATTTCTTGAATATCCTTAAAGTATGTAAATGAATCTCATGTTTCAAATAAAGTATAAGTTGTTTAAAGAATTTATTCATTCTTTTGGCTTGGGCAAATATTTTATTTACTGAAGAACACATAGGAGGACAGATGTATTTTTAGGTATATAGCCTCTCTGCTATGGATGTGCACTTTGGTGGTTATGATGATGGTGAAAGTGATGGGAGGGTACAGAGGTCAAGATCTCAAGAGAACAAAAGATGAAACTAGTCAGGAGAGGGAGAGAAAATAAGCAGATTGGTTTGAAGTTGAACACAGGTTTGAGGTAGCCAGGGAAATGGCAGTTTCCACCCTTAGCAATGTCATCTGGGTGGTTTCCTATGTGTCTGCAATAAAACTCTTGCACAATAAATGAAGAAAAATATATAAAAGTTTAAATTTTATTGGGTGTAAAGCTCTTAAAGAAAGGCTGCTCACCAAGAGTATAAGGCTGACTGGGTTTGCCTGGATGGACCCCTGCTAGGAGAGAGTGAGCCCCGTTGTTCTTTCCCTGCACTACAGCGCTGGGTCATCTTTCTTGATGACGTTCCCTTGCCGTGGTGCACCACGACCAGCCAGAAGCAGAAATTTACCCGCCTAGACATGGAGGGAAAGGCTGTACTAGAACCTAACCATAAACTTCACTCCGTGAGCGTGGCTGCTATCGACTGGAGGTGGGAATGATAGAACGTAAGCAAACAAATGGGAATAAACTTTCACGTAAACACTCTTGTCAGTGCTGGTTGCTAACAGATGCATTTAGGTAAATGCTGTTACCTCAAGAAGTGTTATCTTCTGGGGATCCTTCTCATAATTTTATTTTAAATCCGAACAGCTGTTGTTTAACTACCACAGACCACAATTCATCTACAGCTTGGGGCCATAAAGTTAGCTTTAATGCACTCTGCTTCATTCCCCCCTGTATTTGATTTAATTTCCATGCATCTGACACTGACATGCTATATACTATTTGCATATTTCAATATGTACTTTTGCAAATCCCATGAGTATTCAGGTGCTAAAAGTGGAAGAATAAATAAAAATGGAAGCTCCCAGTGACAAATTATAAAAGAAAGGAAGAACATCTCTCAGAGTTCACTTATATGTAAAATATTCTGAACAACAATAGCTCCTTGAGGACAAAAAGCAGGTTTTTCTAGGGTGGTTGGTTTATGGTGACAGTAGGAAAAAAAAAGGATTTTTTTTTTTTTTGGCAATGAAACACAGCACACTTATCTGAATTGAGCCCTAGGGTTTACCATACAGTTTATGGAGAAAGAACTTTAGCTTTATTTAAGAAATCAACAAATGTGGCCACATAACCCAAATTGTTTCTAAAGTAAATATTCATAGTTTTTCATTCATGAGATTACAAAAAAATGAGGTTGCACTTTCAGACAAAAGAAAACTCTGGGATAGGTAGGAAGAGAATACAGTCACTTTTGGGAAACATAGGTCCCTCATGGGTTATGGTACCATATTTAGCAAAGGGCTTGTGAGTTGGGGCATGAGCTAACCTAGGGCTTGAGCAGCTGCTGGATGGAAAATCAATTTTGATCAGGGTTAGATGGGCCCAAGACTGTTCTTCGGTCTTAACTACAGCATCTGAAAACTTCCAAGCAGGGGGCAGAGGACTCAAAACCCTTTTTCTTTTCTCCCTCTTTTAGCCTGGTCTGCAGACTCCTGCAAGTCTGGAGAACCCCAGCTTCCTCTTCTCCTTCCATTCCCTGAGGTACCAGCAATATGTTAGCAGGCGTGCTTGGCCTTCAGAGCTATTTAGGGTGATCTTTAAGCTCCAGCCCTTTTTGAATCCTTGCTTGTTATAATCGAGTTTCAGAAGGAATTGAGGTGTGATCCTTATTGCAACAGAATGAGGGAGGCTCTGGGGCTCAGTGATTCTGGGGCTTATTAATTTGATGATTAGTTTTCTGGCAGCAAAGAGTTGTTTCCAAAAATGATGATTTCACAGGTGTCCCAACACACATCGGTAAAATCAACAAGTGCAAGAAAAGTACCCTCACTGGCAAGATGAACAATAAGAAAACAAATAGTCCACACATTTGTTCTAGGGGTATAACTGAAAAGTGGAATCACAGTGTATGTTTTGTTTCTGAACCACTATTGCTCATGGAAATGGAAATAGTCCAAATAGAAACAAAGTAACAGTGAGAAGGTGGGAAGGATTTGCAGCACCTAGTCTGGGAATCTGATTTTGCAGGATGCAGATGGTGTCACTATTACAAGGTCTGACTGCTGAGCACACTTTCACCTTTGATTTTTTGTTGCGTGTGCTTCCAATAGACCCCACATTGGAAATCATTGGAAAGAGGACTAGATATTTTTAAGGAGAGTGGCTTGGTACTCCAAGTTTCATGAGAAACTTTGACTCTGTGAAAATTCTAAGCTGATTACAAACCAAAGAGAGAGAGAGAGATAAGCGACAGTAATCCCCACGTGGCACTTCTTCGGCAACTTTCATTTGAAGGTTTCAAAGAGTCTGACAAACCTTAATTAAGGAAGCCTCATGATGCCCCAGTGGGATGGCTAAGGGGGTAATTTCAGCACTTCTCGGTGGAATGCGAGAGCTTCTTCCTCTCCTCCCCTCTTTTCTGAACAGCTCTGGGGTACTTGACACAGAGACTCAAGGGACCAAAGGAAAAGCCACCTCTCATGAATCCCCAAAGGAACGTGGACTGCTTCCTCAAGGGTGATGTGATTTGACCATGGACGTTGCTTCTCTCACCCTGAAGCCCAGGAAGGTCATCAATGAGCGATGCTATTCTCAACAGATGGAATCTAGCAGAGCAGCGAGTGGCATCATCCCCAGAATGAGACTGACCTTCAGTATAGAAGTAAGGTGGCAGGAAGGACCCCGCTGCTGAAGCACCCACACTGGATGGCTTCCCACTGTGCTATGCACACCCTCCTCCAGGCATCTTCCAGTTGACTGTGGCCCCAGCCTACTCCTGACTGTCTCAAGCCATTTCACACTGGTCCATAGCTTCTAGGACTGTGGCTGGAGGACGCTTATCTGATTGATGCTGAACTGAGGTGAATCATCTTTCTAAGTCTATTTTTGTTCTCTGATAATTGTTTTTTTTTTTAAATGAAAGCTTAATAAAACCCCTACTTGTATATAGACAACATATTGCCTTTCTAATTCTTCTATAAGGTATGGAGATCAGTAAGCATTTTATCTTAGGAGGCAAATATTTACATGGGGTAAAGAAATCTGCTTATACACTTAATGTGACTTGTTTTATGTATATGTTCAATGAAGTTATTATTGGAGCTACTCTGATAAGCCTTTAACGGGATTCAAACGTCATCATTGTTACTCTTTCTTAGTAGGCAGAGAATCTTAAGAATGCAAAGACAATAGGGGAGAAAAAAGAAGAGAAGGGGTAGAATGAGAATGTGTGTAAGATGAACAGTATTGGACATTGATGCATTAATTTTAGCTGTATTAGAGACTGCTAAAGACCAAGCCACAGTCAATTTGGCTGTGGGGATTAGGAAAACTTTCATGATTGTTGAAATGAACAGACACGCTATGCTGAGGATTTAGTTTGGGCAAGTATATATCGGAAGTGCTATTTTCTTCTCCCATGGACCATATTCAATCATACATGTACTTAGAGTATATATCTCATAAGAGACATGAATTTGACCAGCGGAGAGGATGTATGTTTTTGGATGTCTATATGTGGTTCAAATACAGATTCCTTTGCTTATTCATTTAGTAACAAGTAATGGAGTGTACAAGGGTGAGTGGGCCACAGGCATAGTCCAGAACTGTAGACAAACTGTGAACAAGTTTCCCTGCCACAGTTTCATAGGAGTTGGCAGAAGACATGAGACTCTTGGGTCAGAAACAAAAGATTTTATTGGTCACAGCAATAGCAGTCGCCAGAATTTGCTCTTGTTCCCTGAACCCCAGTTCTCACAGAGCAGCATAAAGAGGGCCAGCTGGCACCTGCACATGCAGTAGGTTGAATTATAGAAGAAGAATCTTGAACTTAGGGAAAGATTCTTTTATAATAAGCATGCCTTCCCTTTGTCCTGGAAAGAGACCTTATCCTTATTTTACTGGACTGTAAGCGAACCCGCCCCTTGCTCCAAAGGGAGACTCCATCCCTGTCTTCCAAAGCTGTTCACTATACAAACATCCTGGAACAAAAATAGTCAAATACAGAAACAAGAGAGACCCATAGAAAACTGTTTTCTAACAATGTCTACTGCTTGTTTCTACACCATCCTGGCTTCTGGTCAATTTACTCATGGTATGTCACTCCATCTGCCATTCTGCTTAAACTGACCAACCAAGGCTGGGGTGAATACTCAACTTATCTCATGCAGCATTTAATCAAAACTATTATCAATAGGGCTTCATTCTGTCAAGAGGACATCCTTGCCGCAGGATGAGGCCAGCTTGCAGTATCGACCCACCATGACTTCAGGGGTCCCAGACTCAATTAGCTGAATGACTCCCTCAATGAATCATCAAGGTCTATCTACCTTAGAAAACCAGGTAGCTTTCTCCTTGAGTTTTTCATATTGGCTTTTCTCCTCTGCCTAAGGCATTAATCCAGGTACAGTAGCATATATTAGTGACTGCAGAGATGTTACCTTGGTCTGAAAAGAGGAAGCCTGTGGCAATTCTACCATCTGTAACGACACTGGCCAGTGAGCTATGCTCACCTGAATGGCTTCCAGGGCCAAGCGGGCAGCCACGGACCCTTCTGCTAAAATCAGGGTCAAAGTTTGTATCACTTTTTCTAATAGGAATTCTCCCTTCCCATGGTAGGGATAAATTCTTGTAGAGGGAGCATAAGTGACAGGTCAGTTTCCCTCCTGCCATGCTCCCCTGGGTAATTTCCTGCTCATTAGGTTGGATCTCCACAGTCACCTGAGAGCTACAGGATCTACTGGTGGAGTTTCTTTAAACACTTAAGGGTTTCTGATGATCACCACCCACCAACCCGTGCAGCTATGGTGAAAGTCACCATGTTTTCAGAAGAGAGGCAAGATAATACTGGCTTCCACATATGGTATTCCTGGAAATAAACTGTTGTTTACAATTTGGGGGACTCCCAAGTTGGATTTCTATCAGTTTGGAGGCACGGGTGGACAGCACCTCCAGTGTGGTCTTCTAGCCGACTGGTTGGCCTGAGGTTCCCAGTGTGGTTCACATAATTGAGCACACTATTGTTTTTGCAGGGACTGCCTAAGGGCATTGAGTCCACCTGTCCTGTTCGTCCGTGCCACCAGCCACGGGTCGTTTGTGTCTTGGAATGATCGATCGATCAATGGCTACTGGAATGGGGGATAGAAAGCCATCTGGAGGGGGTGACAGGTGTTTTGTGCAGGAGGTGCAGGAAGCTGCAGCCATGCCTTGCTGTTTCTGATAGAGCTCTTGGTAAAGCCAAGGGAAATGGTAACCACATTGTGGAGTTGGATGACTCCAGACCCGGAAGTCAGTTAAGTTTATGGAGCTTACGACAGTGAGAGAGTTTGGGAGACCAACACAGGGTGGTCTTTCTCAGCAAAGAAGGCTTCATGGCAGTTCTGAAAGACAAAATCATTAATATTCCTCCCTCCCTTGTATCTCCCAAGTCTAAGTTGTTCCCTCCCCAGACATTGGGATTGTCAATCAATTTATACCTCCACAAAATTGATGTGTCCTATTCCAGGAGATACAACTTCACCTTTAGTCTACTCATCCTTTACTCAACCCATACATTTTTGCCTGGAAAGGTCAGGTATAAAGCAAGCAAAGACATTTTTGTAAAATTTATAGGGACCTTTTAGGACCCATTTTGACCCACATGGACCACTTTAGAGGGACTCGGTAAGCAAGTGGTCATTACCTTTTAGTGTAAAACCATGTCAGTACAATAAGAGAATCTGGGTGGCTGGTGGGGAATTAAGTTTGAAATCCCTTCTTCCCTGTTTTGGCTGGGCTGCTACCTAGATGGTGAACCAAGCAGGCTAGCCTGAGGTTGCCATTAAGCAGGAGAAATAGAAGCATCACATCCAGGAATTGTTGGGGCTAGAATCCTGAATTTTCAAAAAAAAAAATCTGTATAAGATTCTACACCTTTTGTTCTGATCATTGCCCAGCAAGCATCTGAGAAGAGGTGATCATTCTCCAGGTCTAGCCACGTTCAGTGACCAAACTGCCTCACTAAGGTGTATGGAAGCTGAGTCAGGTATATTATTTATTTGGAAATTTATAACAACAATTTTATTGTGATGTAATTCACATAATATACAGTTCACTCATTTAAGACGTGCAATTCAGTGGCTGTCAGTGTGTTCACAGATGTGTGCAACCATCACCACAGTCAATTTCTGAACATTTTCCTCACCTCAAAATAGAGTTTTCATTATATTAACCTTTGTATTTATCATTTTTGGTTCTTTTCATTTGTTCTTCTGAATTGGAGTTACCATCTGGAGACATTTCCTCGGCCCAATGCAGCGTTGGTCCTGTCCACTTCCTCTGCACTGTTATTGGCAAATATGTTACGTGTCCATATGTTATAAGCTCAAATATTTTATATATATATATTGTTTTATACAATTGCTTTTTAAATCAGTTAAGAAAGAACAAAGAGTTATTTATATGGTCTTTTATAATTACCTAATTACCTTCACCAGTGCTCATTGTGTTTTAAAATGAATTCTCATCACTGTGTGAGGTCACATCAGCCTGAAGAACTTCCTTTAGTGTTTCTTGTAAGGCAGGTCAGCTAGTCACAAATTCTCTCCGTTTTTGTTTATCTGGGAATGTTTTTATTTTGCTTTCATTTTTGAAAGATAGCTTTCTGTTTAGGATTCTTGGCTGACAGGTTTTTTTCCTTTGTTTTTGTTTTTGTTTTTAAACACTGTGAACAAATTATCCTTCTGCCTTCTGGCCTCTGTCGTTTTTGCTCATGAGTCCATTGTTAACCTGACTAGGGTTCTTTTGTGGTTTTTTTTTGGCCATGCAGTGTGGCTTGCGGGATCTTAGTTCCCTGACTAGGGATGGAACCCAGGTCCCTGGCAGTGAAAGTGCCGATTATTGAGTGGCTTTGCTGATAAAGGCACAACAGTATCAAAATGCCAGTGATCCAGAGAACTAAACACATGACTCAATTTGGTTATAAGGACCACAGTGCTGTGGCTAGATTATGGTGAGCAGACTGAAAAAGTAACACCGTAAACCAAAAATTGTCAGCGGTACTGAGGTACCACCCATACAGAGGGGGAGTTAAGGGTCTGATGTAGTGGACCTGTCAGGAAGGGGTGGAGGCCACACCCCGTTCAATGTTACTTTCCTCACTGAAAGACTGTCAGGTCAACCTTTGGAAAGAGTCAGAAGTCTGTCACATGGTGATAACTCTGCCTCCAAGAACATGATGTCTCTTGTTTTTCACCCAGAGTAAGATGGTAGATGTGTTGCCATGCCCAGTATGAGAATGAATTCAGGCAGCAAGGACGGCTATCTGGGTGGTATAGACTCAATCAGCAGCTCGATTCCACTGGTTTTATCAGAGAATAAGCCTTTACATGGGCACCTACATGAGTGACCCAGATGGTTCCATTAGCAGCACAATTTATTTTCACATTTCATGTCCTTAAATAAGATGTCTTTAATCTGCTCGTCTACAGTTTTCCAAGTGCACAGACCAAACAATCAGGCCACTGGCTCCAGTCCAAGAGCCAGTAAAAATATAACATGGTTTATCAAGGGGAATAGTGGCTAGAACTGTGAGAATGGGCTTGAGATAACCCACTGATCGGAGTCAGCCTGTGCATTTTTGTCTCTTCAAAGGTGACAGTGGAGGCTGGGCCGCTGCAGCAGTTCAGTGGACACAGCTGGGCTTCAATGTAGCTCATCTCTCTGTGGACCAGGCCCACATGCAACGGCTCCACTGAGCATCAGCTTTTGGCAATGGAAGGAGGAGTAAGATTTCCCCCAAAGAGATATATGCTGTTTTGGGGGGGATACGACCATGATGCTGTGGGTGTCTGTCCATAGTGGGTGCAAATTTCCCTCCTTTTAGGCACAGGGTAAGTGGATGTCTCTGTAACCATTGTCTGATAGAACTTAGCACTTTTTGTCGCCACCAGGATGAGCTTGAGTGTTGTTTGTTACAGTGGGTCACATGGGAGGCTGACTGCCAGAATGGTGAGGAAGTTCTCTTTTCGGGAGGAGACTCAGCAATAACCAGGACACTGTTCAGCGGACACTGCTGTTTTAGAACCTACTTCTTGGGTGTGGGCCTGTAACCTTTGGGTTGGAGATTGGGGACATTTTCTCTTCATTAACAGGTAATAAAATAGAAGATCATTTGTTGCCTGGTTAACCATACGGCTTGGTCAACATGTTCACTGCCGATTTCCATGGACTTTCCTCAATTCCCATCAATCATTCCACAAGGCCCTCCTGCTTCCTCTCCCAAAAAGTCATATGTCTGTCAGCATCCAATCCTTGTTGCCAAAAGAATCAAGAACTGTGAAGGGTCTGAGATTTCACCCTACTTGGTAGCTACCAAGTAAGCTGCTTATTAATTATTAACTGCTCAGTAACAACAGTACCACTAAATTAGTGGCTCAAAACAACACATCTATTATTTCACAGATTCTTTGGGTCTGAAGTTTAAGTATGGCTTAGCTGGGTCCTCTGCAAGGCTGCGATCAGGATATTCGTCAGGATTGGATTCTTACCTGAAGCTCAACTGGAAAAGGATCTGCTTCCAAGCTTACGTGGTTGTTGGTGACATTCAGTTTCTTGCAGGCTGTGGAGAGAGGGCCTCAGGTCTCGCTGGTTCTCAGCTGGAGGCTGCCTTGAATTCCATGCTATGTGGTCCTCCCCGAAATGGCCATTTGTTTCCTCAAGGCCAGCAAGGGAAGACAGACAGAACTGTACGTCAGATATTACTATATATGTGACATAATCACGTCCATGTAATCGCATACATCCTGTCACCTTTGCTATATCCTGTTGGTTAGGAGCAAGTCACAGCTCTTGCCCACACTCAAGGGGAGAGGACAGCACAGGGTATTAATATGAAGGGATAGGGACCATGGAGATGACTGTAGAGTTTATCCCCCACAGATGCTGCAGAAGACATGAGACTCCCGGGTCACGGACAAAAGACTTGATTTTTCACAGCAATAGGAGTAGCCACAGTATCAGCATTTGTGCTGGTTCCCTGAGCCTCAGTCCCCAAAGGACAATGTAAAGAGGGCCGGATGATATCTATACATACAGTGGGATGTGTTGCAGGACAGAAACTCTGAGCTCAGTAAGCCTGAATCTTTTATGAAAGGAAGTGAGCATGTCCGACTCTGGTCTGAAGGGAGACACTACCTCTGTCTTCCAAGACTGCTCTGTAGCCATCATCCTTGCCAAGATCATCTGAAACAAATGCAGCCAGAGTCTCTGCTTGGGAGATGTGCAGAAACATAAGATTCATGGAGAATTACTCCCAGTGGGCAGATCTCGACTCTGAGGAGCATATCTATGTACAAGAGGAAAATACGGATGTGTACATAAATAACTAATGAATAGTTGAGTCTGGAAAGACAAATCCAATATGGTATGGAAGCTCAGAGGAAGGCGAAGTTACTTCTAATTCCAGAGACCACGTAGCCCTTCACAGGATTTATGTTAAATCTTAAAGCATGACTAATATTTCAGGTGGTGAGGGGAGGTAGAGAAGAAAGGAAGAGCATATGGAAGCAACAGGAAGAGCCAGGGAGTGAAAACACAGAGGACAGGAAGCAGGGTGTAGTTTTCCATGCTGAGCAACTCAATTGGACTTTGGTGCAAGAAAAAGGCAGTGGTATGGAGAAAAGTCTGGAAGTGTAAAATGAGGCTCATTGTGGGTCTTAGGTGCCATTAAAATGTTTTAAGAAGCCAAATTGGTGTCATTAAAATGTTTTGAGTGAATCAGTGTGCAAGCGGTGATTTATTCAGGTTTGTGTTTTCAGGAATTGTAACCTGGAGGTAGTGGAGTGGATTAGAAATGGAAAAAGACTTGAAGCAGAATTCTAGTGAAACAATTGTTGTGAGTGGTACAAGCCAGAAGGTGATGAAAGTCTCAGGTAGTTCTTTGGTGGTGGGAAGGAAGAGATGCAGTGGGATGCACACCTTCTCCATTGATAGAATCAGTTGGACTTGGTGGCTCATTGTAATACAGCAAAAAGAAGCCAGGCAAGAAGTTATCTAAGTAACTGAAAGGCTCATGGCCTTAGAGGAATAGAGACATTATGAGGAGGTATGGACATTGGGGAGAATATGATAAATTTGCATGAGACAAAAACAAGCCTTGAAAATGAACCTATTTGGAGAGTAAGGTGATCTCTTGATGCACATAGAATTAATTCAGCGGTACAATGAAAATCATGTGTCAAAAATAGTCCAGGAGAGGGTGGGGGGGACTCGAGGGAGGGTGGGTGGGGAGTTGAGGGAGGGACGGAATATGGGGAAATGTGTATAAAAACAGATGATTGAACTTGGTGTACCTCCCCCCCCAAAAAAAAAATAGTCCGGGAAAGAAGATTCACCCATCTCAGCTGAGCATCTGGTGTAGTTCAAATTTGATCCACACGCTATTCCTTCAAGATGATCCTGCTTCTAAAGAGTATGTAGTCACTGGGAAGCACTAGAATAATTTTCGTTCCCACTGTAATTTTTTAGGTTTTGCTTTACAGAGTCAGCTTTTCGTGATACGTTTTTTTTTTTTTTCCATTCCAAGAATCCAAACCTATAATTAAGGTAGCTTTCGTGTGATAAGCATAGATACTTGTATGCTTGGACTCACCTACCAGAGAAGAGGGAAGGGGTGGGAGGGGAGAGAGTGATGGAGAAACAGACAGACCTTAGGATGCCTTTCTTCTCATTGTACATCTTAGAGATCAAGATACCTTTATTACAAGAAAGAAGCACTCACTTATTAACTGTCCTTTGTATGCTCAGTTCTTTCACCTTCAATAAAACTCCATTTATTATTATTCTCATTTTATAGATTAAGAAACTGAGGCTCGGGGGGTTTAAAAACCTGCCTCCATCTGCAAAGTTATAATGATAACCCTTCACCCACAAATTTGAACCACAACAGTGTGAATTCCTTTCTCTCTTGGTTTCATAAAAGAGTACATTTTCTTTTTATAAGCATAGGCTGAAAAAATATACCACCTAATTAGCTTCACAAATGGTGACTCTGTTGTTTTCCATGTATTTTGGGGTAGATTTGATCTATATTTATTCAGTCTTGAATTTGGCAGCACTAATGACTGGACATGACCTCACCCAGCCTCTCGCCAGTGTGTGACTTGACAGGGACATGCCACAGTTAGAGACAAGACGTATCTCTGGAATATGAAAGAACAGACAGGTAGGCAGGAGGGGAAAAGTCACCTTAGATCTTTGTTTAAAATACCTCCATAAAAAATGCTACTTTAAATTGTTTTTTTCAACAGAGAGAGTAGCACAGACATATATATACTACCAACTGTAACATAGATAGTCAGTGGGAAGTTGTTGTATAACAAAGGGAGTCCAACTCGAGGATGGAAGATGCCTTAGAGGACTGGGGCGGGGAGGATGGGGGGACTCGAGGTGGGGGGGAGTCAAGGAGGGGAGGGAATACGGGGATATGTGTATAAAAACAGATGATTGAACTTGGTGTACCCCCCCAAAAATAATAAATAAATAAAATTTAAAAAAAAATAGTTTTTTCATAGTGAGAACATTAGCTTTACCCTAAGACCAATCTGCAGAATTGTTAATATAAATTGGAAACCGACACCTTGCTGGCAGCTTGGGAGAGATGGTGAAGTAGGGACCTCAGCTTAGCCACGCCCAGATTCCTGACCTACAGAAACTGGGAGATAGCGAATGATGATGGTTAAAGCCACGAAGTTTTGAGTTAACAGGTCACACAGCGATAGATAACTAATACACATGGTTGCTGGTTTTAACTTTCAGGCAGGGCCACTCACCTTGAGGAAATGTGCCCATTGGCCTTGCTTGAGTCTGTAGCCAAGGGTGTTCTCTCTCAATAGCTTGACCTTCTTTGCATCTGGTGTCTCTTCCTAATACACTGGGAGCTGGTGTTTGTTATTTATTTAAAGAAATCATTTAGAGTCGTAGATTTATTGGAAAAAGAGTTTAGAGTTGCTTTTCTGTTTTTCTTTCTACTTATTGCTTTTGGGTGTTTTTTTTCCCCTGCCGTTATGAAAACAAAAGTACAAGTTTTGTTTTTCGTTTTTTGTTTTTTTTAACTTTAAGAAAAATTTTATTGCTGTTAGATTCGGGTGTACAGCAAAGGGAAACAGTTATATATATGCATATATCCACTCTCTCTTTTTTTTTTTTAGATTCTTTTCCCATATAGGCCATTACAGAGTACTGAGTAGAGTTTCCTGTGCTATTCAGCAGGTTCTCATCAGTTATCTATTTTATGTTCAGTAGTGTGTATAGGCCAATATCAATCTTCCAATTTATCCCTCCCCCGCCTTCTCTCCTGGTAACCATAAGTTTGTTTTCTACATCCATGACCCTACTTCTGCTTTGTAAATAAGTTCATCTGTACCCTTTTTTTTTTTTTAAGATTGCACATATAAGCGATATCATATAATATTCGTCTTTCTGTATCTGACTTACTTCACTCAGTATGACAATCTCTAGGTGCATCCACGTTGCTGCAGATGGCATTATTTTGTTCTTTCTTATGGCTGGCTAATATTCCATTGCATGTATGTACCACATCTTCTTTATCTGTTCCTCTGCTGATGCACATTTAGGTTGCTTCCATGTCCTGGCTATTGTAAATAGTGCTGCAGTGAACATTGGGGTGCATATATCTTTCTAAATTACAGTTTTCTCTGTCTATATGTCCTGGAGTGGGATTGTTGATCATATGGTAGTTCTATTTTTAGAACTGTAGGAAACCTCCATACAGTTCTCCGTTGTGGTTGTTAAAAAAGGAAGCATAAGTTTTGACTTGTGCATTTCAAGGTATATATTTCTATATACCTCCAGAGGCTGCTGCTTTAGGCCCTTGGGATGACAATATGCGAGAAGTGTAACGAACTCTAGCCCAGTGACTTGGGGAAAGCACCTAGCCAGCTTTGTGCTGGTTCCCTGACCCGGCACCTGCCTTTCACTGTTACAGTGTTATATGTTCAGCCCAGGAAGTGGTGTGTTCGGGCTCTGGCATCGGTTGTGTTTTCACCCTAGCCCCACCACTTACTACTGTGGGACCCTAGGAAAACCACCCTCCCTAAATCTTATTTCCCTAATCTCTAAATGATTTACAGTATTGAGAACTAACCTTGATAACATTATGAGGCTGATGAAATAAAATAATTCGTGCCGAGTGTTTGATACAGTACCTGCCAGATGGTAAGCCCTTAATAAATGCTGAGTATGTAAAACATACATTTATTGAATAGCTATTAATTGTCTGACATGGTACTAGGTTATGAGGATGCTAATGCGAGTGTAGTTTGGTTCCTTTTCTCAAGGAAGTCACAATTGTCTGAGTGAAATAGTAGTAAGTAGTTGTATAATACTGTTGATTAAAATCATACATTATCATGTACTTTACTGAGATGACCCTGATAAATTCACCTATGAGGTATTATTCCTGAATTCCTGATTTTTTGGTCCGGTATCACAGTTACTCTTAAATTAGATGACTTTTATATTGCTAGTTCCTTCCAAAGGCCAGCCAAATGAACATTGTCTATCTATCTGACCTCACATCTGGAGTCCATTTAGGTTACTCTCATAACAAGTCTATATATTTTACAAAATTGTGTGGATGAAGCTTTTGGATGTAGGGGCAGCATTTAAATAAATCAGTTAGATTAGTGAGCATGAAGGAAACTACTACCACTGTTATCTCTTTTGATCTTTGATTGGCCAGAGCCAGTAGTTCCATTTGGCTACCATTCCTGCCCCAAACCCAGATCTCATCAGTCCCTGGAGGGTCATCTGATAGCATGTGAACTTGCTCCTCTCCAGATCAGCCCCACCTCATGTGAATATTAGTCAGGGAAGGGGAGTAGAATGGAAAGGCAAGTGAGAAGGTAAGTAAGATGCAGGCAGAGATCAGATCTAGTTATCGTGGGGAGGTAGGTAGCCAAGGGATTATCCACCGCAAATTTTATCAAGGATCGTGGGGAGAGATGGGCATGACTGCTTGAGGGAGCTGCTTTGGCGTAAATAACAAAACCACCAGGCAAATCCCTTCCCTACAGACCCGTTCAGTTTGCCTGGCAGATATACTTTAGTAAATAAAACTCTTTGCACCACCACCCTGCCAAACTCCCAAAATATAAACAATGCCTCCCCCTGTTTGGGCTACATAGTAAAACTATTTAAACTAAACAAATAAATAAACAACAAATAAAACAAAAGCAAAAATCCTAATTATGCCCACTTCTCCTGGGCAGGCATAGCTGAGAGTGTCCAGCAGGAAACAGGAGAGAGCTGGTGAGCTTCTAGGAGTTCCTGGCCAAAGCTGGGGCATCAGATACCCGTGGCCCATTTCACTGGTGTTAATCTGTGATGCCTTTGGTGTTGTCAAATGTATTTCATTAGTGTTTTTCCCTTATTAAATATGAAAATCATGTCAAAGATAAATGTCAAGGGGCTATAAAATTCCCCTTCTTATCTTCTGTACCTTTATCAGTTGATAAATGGAAAGACACTGCTGCCAAAATAACTGAATGAATAATGTATAAATGACTGATACAGCCTGTGTGTTGTTTCAGGCACAAAACAGTAGGACATCAATAATCAAAGGAGGGGAGATTAATTTAGCAGTATTTTGCTGTTGATATTTTTATCTAAATGCTGCAGCCTAGGCTTCTGTGACCAGAGAAACTCCCTTCTGTCATTTCAGTCTTTTACTGGTTTGGGGGTAGAAAGGCAGGGAAGGAGGGCACCCCACCTCTTACCCCAGAGCACCTTCTCTGATAACAAGTACTGTTCACCTGGATGTAATGAGATTTGATCTACTCATCCCCTCTCCCTTCATGGATCTGCCTGTAACATGTAGACCTGGAATGTTAAATAAAAAAAAAAATCTTATCTTGATTTAAAAGGGGCTGCATATCAACCCTGAATTTTAACCTTGCCTAGAGGTCATTTTATTCCCCTTAATTTACATTAAGGCAGTGTTATCTTTGAAACGTTAGTTTCTTTAGCCACAGTTTGTTACATGCGTTTACAATTCTATGACACTGTGAGCTCTGTCACCCTCAAAGTTCCTCTCGTGTGCTGGTAGAGAAGGGACAGAGCAGCACTCAAGTCTATTGAGTTTGGGTACAGCGCCTACCAGCCCGCAACCAGAGGGAAGGCTTGAGGGCCAAGAGCTCAACCCAAATTCTTCCTGAAAAAGTCAAAAGCACAGATAGAAGAAAATTCTGCCGAGGAAATGTGCCTGGCTTTGGAAGTCTTGACGTGGATCTAATTTCCCCCGAAGGGGAAGCAGCCACTTATTTCGGGATATATACTAACAGGGGAAAGGGTCATGCAATTCACATCATGATTTATTCTGACATGACTCTTGAAGGGTGGCCACTTGATGATTTTTTTTAAAATTCCACCCTGTGGCTTCCCCCACCAGGCCCAGGGATCTGCCGTTCGCCAGCCTATATTCAGAGTGGCCTTGCCTCAGGTCCCCAAGCCCCTGTTAACAAGAGCAGCTTCCACAGAACACGGCATCCACCTGGACGTGGTAATTGGGCTGGCTCTCGCGACCGGCCCCTACTGCCTCCTTCCACCCCGCGTGGAGAGATCCCAGCCCTCCAGAGGGCTCCCCAGCCACCCGGCTCTCAGTGGCTTCAGGGTCAGCCAGCTGCTGTGATTGAATGGAGATGGGGAGGCTCTGCAGGGGATAAGAGTGATGCCCTCCCTCCCAGGGCACGGAACTGAGCTGTGGACCTGGCCTGGACCCTGGAACGTCACACACAGCGAGGCAGAAGGCACTGGCTCTCTTGCCTGGACGTTTATTACCTGGAGCAGAATGTGTAGAGAGGGTTGATAATGAAGTACTTGACTAATTCAGTGCGATCCAGCTAGCTGAGCCAGAGGGGCCGGCTGCTGGGAGAGGCCGCGGAGCTAGAGAACTCACTGCTGGCCATTCTCCCTGGGCACCTGGGAAGCCAAAACAAAGGAGCGCAGAGATCAAAAAGCAGAGAGGGATCAATAATAAAGAAGGAGGGAGGCAGGGAGAGAAGGAGGGAGGGTGGGGGCGGGGCCTGCACTTTTCAAGAAAGTTACCTGTTTCTCTCGTTTCATTTCCGAATTCATCCCTTTCCACTCTCTGGACCTTCACATTGTAAACTGAACCAGCCCTTTGGTAACTGACACCAGATTTTTGTTTTTTTGTTTTTTGTTTTTTTCTTTTCCTTTTTAAACTTGCATAGTTGCCAGTGAATTCTGGCAAAACAAAAAGAGACATTCACTTTCACACACACATAGAAACCTAGAAAGCCGTCTGGTGGAGACGGAGGTACGCTTTGGTCCAACGGCTCTGTGACCAGAAAACTAACGTGACAAGAGGATAGCTTTCTCTTTGGCTGCACAGAAGCCACCTGCCTTATGATGCTCTCATCCTTCCGTACCTGCTAACGGCCCGCGCTACCTTCCACCTCCATTCGCCATCTCCTGCCATAAATAATGGATCTTGCATGTTCAAATGTGCTTAACCACTCTGAGGACCATCTGCTTACCAATACAATAAGTGAAATGCTGCGATGACTGCCTTTAGCACTCTGTGGATTGTAATTATCTTTTAAAAATAGACACGGGGTTCATCCTGAGTTCTAAGCACGAATCCTAACAGTCCTGTGGGTTTGCCGTCTTTCATACTCAGAAAAAAAGGGGCACCCTCGACAGCCAGAAACCACTGTGACAGATGAGCTTTGGTGGGAAGTGTACGTAGGTGAGGGAAAGGGGAAGTAGTTCTACCAAATGTGAGCTTCATTTATAGGCCGATCAAGCCAGAGGTTTACTCATAACAAGCGGGAGCAAAGTGAAAGTTTCTGCTAATGTCAGTCTTTACCTGAAACTAACAAGGTCTGATTTTAGGCCGTGCGGTTCAGGTCCCTCGTCTTCCCTCTCTTGTCTTGCTCTGTGCTGGCTTCATTTCACGTTTATTTAGGAGCCCTCATGCTGTCTTTTCTTCGCCCTCAGCAAAAACGCTCCTTTAATCTTACTAAGGAGTAAATGACTATCAGTACTTCAAGAATTAAGCCTCTCTCGCCCCTGGGCTATTTGTATTAAAAGAATCAAATGGTTCAACATGAAGGATGAAGCTATGGGTTTTGAAGCATTAAACTTTAAGGCAGAGGTGTTTTGTGTGTGTGGCTGAAGACCCTTCATTTTCCCCCAAACATCACACGGGTTAGGCAGATACCTGTCTCATTCACTTGTTGGGACCAATACCTACGCCATCATCCTTGAAACTCAGTTATGCACGTATTTTATGGTACTGAGCGTATGTTGATTATATTGACCATTTTGTCTTCCCTCTTTTGCCATGAGAAAAAAAGGCACCAGGAAAAAATATTCACTTTGACTTTTACATCTTTAGAGTAAATATATAAATATCTATATATTTGTTTAAATCAGGGCTTCAGGACATTTTTTTGGTTAAAATGAATAGAGACCCCCCTCAAGCTGAATCAAGCTTTGTAAGGAAGGCACCAGTGTAAGGAGGTGGTTGTTATGGATGCTAAGGTCTGGGGCTACCGTGTGGCTGAGTCTCACAGATACTCGAGTGGGAGGGTGAGTCGGGATCAAGAAACCCAGCATCAGGGGAACACAGGCCATCACCCAGTGCTCTGTTGTTAAAGTGACTCAGCTATGCTTCATATGTCTGTTCACCCAGAGTTTCTGCTCCCTCTCGAGCCCAATGTCCTTATTTCCGATCCCCCAAAAGAAACCGGATTGAACCAGTTGACCCTGAGACCCCAGGAGATGGGCTTTGGACAGCCTGTGGTTTGGGTCTCCCTGGGTCAGCACTCATTCCTCATCCATTCAACACTGGCAGAAGGTGGGTATGGTTACATGGGACAGAATATAGACAGCAGTGGCCTTAGGCAGGGGGTTCCTTTGGGCTATGAGCTGGCAGAAATTCAGACCATTGTTCCACCAAGTATAAATGAATATTATACAGTCTATCTATTCATGTGTGAAATATATCCTCTGTTATTGAGTACTGGGCTATGTAATTTATTCTACACATTGCTGTACTCAGTGGAATTATTACACAGTGAACAACTGGGTATATACTACCCTTAAGTAAGAGTCTTCATTTTGTGATGCTTGTCATGCCATGCCACTCAAGTACGTTCGGGAAACTGATTCATCTGGTGGTAACCTTAAAGGGTTAATGAAACTTGCCTGTGAGATGTGTCATCCATTCTTTATACTTGCTTCTATGTAATCCGTCTCTTTATTATACACTTCCAGGCACCAAATAATAGTTTGCTCATATTTGTAATGAACCGGTTTAGATAGAGGCTGGGTCTGAACTTAACCCTTATGTATGGAAAAAGGTAGATCCAGTGAGATAAGATAAAATGCTTTGTGAGGACTTTTCACAGGTTCGTGTCAAACCCACTTTCCTGACTGTCACATCAAAGCAGCAACTGGCTGCCTTGAAGGATGTATTTGCTTTGAGCAAGTACATATTATATTCTCTTGTGGCATTTCTAGAATTTTACCCTTTGTTCTACAACCTCTTGAAGAACACGAGTCCAAGGAGTATCCATTTAGGAAAGTGGCACGGAGCCCATCTACTCAGTATGTTCAGACACCATTGGTGGGAACAGAGGAAAGGTGTGGGATGTGCAGTATCTGGATGCCACAGAAATTACGTAGGCGGCGTGCAGGACTCCATCTCTAGGTATCATGTCTAGTCATGGATCACGAAAGCAGCACCAGGAAGCCAAAATGTGGTAATGTGGTGCCCCAAGGGCTGGATAGACTACAGCAACCGAGCAACTAAGCAGGAGAGAGTCAGAAGTTAGGAGGCCAGCAGATCTGGGAAGTTTGTCGGCGATAATGGATACAGCACAAGGCGCCTTATAGGTCAGTGGAAAATGAACTTAGATTAGGAACCAAAAGCAATAACTAGTCAAGGTCCATTAGAATGGATGCCCAGCAGATGGGGAGGGTATGGGGTCAGGAAGCTTCACAAAGGAGCCGTGTTACCATAGTGCATGGGTCCCTAATTCCTGGGCCTTGGGCTGGTACTGGTCTGTGCCGTCTTAGGAGCTGGGGCGCACAGCAGGAGGTGAGTGGCGGGTGAGTGAGTGACGCTCCATCTGCCGCTCCCCGTGGCTCCCCATCACTTGCGTCACCTGCTGAACCATCCCCCACCCCACCCCCCTGGACAAATTGTCTTCCATGAAACCTGTCCCTGGTGCCAAAGAGGTTGGGGACTGCTGCTGTCGTGTGTGCAGGACTGGGCGGGGTGGGGAGGGGGAGGGACGGCATGGCCTAGAGGAGCTTGTTCACAGTCAGTTTGACGGGACCAACACGGCACCAAGCCCTGTGATTTGAGAAGTGTGTGTGTGTGTGTGTGTGTGTGTGTGTGTGTGTGTGTGTATGTGTGCTTATGTGTTTGCGTGTGTGTGTGTGTGTAAGTGTAGGTATGGAAAGGGCTGTTGAAGGAATCCTTGCTTCAAGCACATAAAAGAGTCTATGTATTGGCCTAGAGAGTCCTAGCTGTGGCAGATCAAGCCTTACTCTTCTGTCACTGTTAGTCTAGAACCTTCCTCCTCAGTAAAAGGTAATAGCGACTAGTCGAGTTGATATCCAAGGTAGGAGCCATCTATTAATATTAGCCTAGGGCAGGGGCTAAGAGTTTAGCAAATAGCTGGCATTGGAGTGGAAATACACACACGACTAGTTACAACTCCAAGGACATTCGCAGTAACACATGGCCCATTTCTGTGGTATGTATACCTCCTCACTCATTATTGCAGTGAATACGCTACATTCCACCATATGCCAAACCCCAGGACCACGATGGGGAAAAGAAGTCATCCTGTGAAGAACTCAGGAGTATTTGTGAAGAACTCAGGAGTATTTGTGTCTGTGGGAATCCTGGCAGGAAACATGTACGGAGTGCTCAAGGGGGTAACCGAAGTGAGTTTGTTTAGTAAAGGGACCATGTAGAGATGTGTGGGGTAGAGCTGAGAGGTGATGAGGCTTCCAGGGACTAGCAAGAGAGGAAGCTATTACTGCATCTGCTCTAAAGGAGCAGGAGGGGAGGGCGGCGTTCCTGGCACCTGGTGAGAGCAGGAGGTTTGGAAGGGGGCTTCCTGTGGTCAGAGGAAGTCTCTACTGTCAGAATTGTGGCCTTAAGGAAGGAGTGGGAGCATTCATGTCCCAGCCTCTCCCTCCTTCCTTCCAAGATCGTGCTGGTGCCTCCCACTGACCAAACCCACCCAGAAGTTGAGGGCCTCGGGAGCTTAGATGATGTGGTCTGCAGAGATGAGTGACCAGGACAAAGAGCAGGGCAAACAGGAGTGAAGTGTGGGTCTAGGGGGACAAATGGAGAATTATGGCCACATATTTTTATTTGGTGTTACTGGGGGAAACGTGAGCTAAATGCAGGTAAATCTATCAAGTACATTCCTGGACTAAGCAAACAAACAAAGTTGCTCTTAATGGAGAAACTACATTCAGACTGTCAGAAACTACTATAGTTGTAAGGAGGCCTGGTTATCTCACACCAGAAAGATCTGAGAAACTTTGATGAGCTAGTTTTTAAATTATTCAGTAAAGCAGTGGAACTCTTTTTTTTTTTTTTTTTGCTTGTTCCATTCATGAATATAATTTGTTATTTTTATTTTTTGGTTCTCAACTCTATTGTTTTTTTAAAGATTTATTTTTGGCTGTGTTGGGTCTTTGTTGCTGCACGCAGGCTTTCTCTAGTTGCGGCGAGTGTGGGCTACTCTTCGTTGTGGTGTGCAGGCTTCGCGTTGCAGTGGCTTCTCTTGTGGCGCAGCACGGGCTGTAGGCATTCGGACTTCAGTAGCTGCAGCACACGGGCTCAAGAGTTGTGGATCGAGGGCTCTAGAGCACAGGCTCAGTAGTTGTGGTGCATGGGCTTAGTTGCTCTGAGGCATGTGGGATCTTCGAGGACCAGGGCTAGAACTGGTGTCCCCTGGATTGGCAGGAGGATTCTTAACCACTGCACCATCAGGGAAGTCCCTCGACTCTATTTCAATAAAAATAAACATATAAGCAGTGGAACTCTTTAAAGATGAAAGTTAGGTGAACAAGTAATTTTTCTTGTAACTCAGTAAGTTTAATACTATTTCAAGTTACCTGGACCCTTCCACACCATCACCCTTAGTGTATACTCAAAAGATTCACTTTAAACACATCTTGCAAGTGCATTTAATATTTGCCACGGAGAAATATTTTCAGTCTTTTCTGCACTAAGATTGGAAAAGAGGCCTTATCAGGTGCTGAGCTGGCACTGCAAGCCAGTCCTTTCATGGTATCACTTACCCAATCAGTTGTTTTAGAATGTCTGCACATTTTGTGGTTATCATAGCGGCTGGTGAGATATCACCTCCTTGGTGACACTAGGATCATGACAATTTATAATATTTAGTATCATGACAGTTGGTAATCCGTGAAGCACTATTTGAAAGAGCCGAATTTAATCTATATCACATAGCATGAACTTAACTATTGAAGTACATTTAAAAAATAAGTATATGTCTTAGTGACATCTTCACCCTAAATAAAATATGCTACCTGGACCACGTGTTAATGTCATTCAGTTTCCGTGGGCAACACACTTTTATTGAGCACTTACTACATTCCAAGAAGTTCTGAGAAAGGCAATAGAGTGCCCTCTCAAAGCTTATCCTTCGACTTATAGAGAAAGCAAACCCAGGGCTTGCAAACACAATCAATGAGTAATTTTGTACACTCTTGGGAAAAGTGAACTGTAGTGGAAAAAACAGATTCTGGCCACTCAAACTGGGTCTTAGATGGAGTTGTTATTTCTGCCTATCTAAATTATAAATCTTTGGTGGAGCCTGTTTGGCGGTTGTGCTTTGTAAGGCTTAATGAAGGTCAAATAGTAATTATAAGTTTATTGTATTTGATGATATGGCAATAGAGAGAGTCATCAGTGTTTGTGACTGTGCAATAGTGGTGCTTGTGGTGCCAGGAAAGAGTGGTCCAGCAGCAGGTGGATTGGGCGGCCCGTCTATCCCCTCCTCACCAGTGCTGCACCCAGGATGCAGCCACACCCTGCAAAGGAGAGAGGCACTTTTCAGAGGACACTGTGAAAGCAGAAACTGGGACTGCTTTGTTTCCCGTTGTAGTCCGAAGACCCAGCCTGACATAAACTAGGACCTCACACATTCATATACATTTCTAAACAAAAGATAGAAGAAGAATTTCAAAGCTTCAATAACAGAAGAAGACAAGCGTATTCAACATCCCTCGAAAACCTTTATCATACACTCTCTGTTCCCTGGGAGTCAGTAAGATGCAAAACCTATTTTTAACAAATCTTTTGCTCATTGGATATTTATGCTGAAAATGGATTAAAAGTTAGAGAGAGAAATCTCCTGGAAGAAGTTCTTCCAAAAGGGTATTAACCTGTGTCTATAAAATTTTTCTCTCACAGTATTTTATTTTCAGGTGCTCTTCATCTTAGAGTAGGGGCATAAACAGTAGTGAAAAAGAAACCACCATTAATAGATCTCAGTGAAAATCAAACTCAGTCTATGGTTTTGAACCGAGGTCAATAACCAGTTTAGGCTCCACGGTTTTATGACCGTGGGCAAATCTTTTACTACAGAACATGAGAAATTCTTTTGTCTGATTATAAAGTTGCCAGGTCATTGAAGAAATTCTAATGACGATGTAATTTTTCTGTACGTCTTACCTCCTAACTAAGCCTTTGAGGATTCCTCTCTGGATATGAGCTGCCTTTCGTTAAAAAAAACTGGGGCCTTGTCGATATTATCCCTCATTAAACTGTGACTACACTGGAGGCTTGTACACATTTCAGGCACCCACGTCACAAAGCCCTGTGATTTGGGGGCCTCCCAACAACCAACTTGACTACAGAACAGCTACCACTAAACCCTTTGGATACATGTCTTTCTTGGACCCAGTGCGGATGACTCCTACGCTTATCTACTTTCTGGGGCTGTTAAGGGGATTAATTAGTGCTTATGAAGAGCTATAATCACCTTGGATGAAAGGAGGAGAAGAATAATGACACTCCAGCGTAACGGGGCGCCTTTCATCTGAGGATCTCAAAGCACTTCACAAGTCGGAATTAATGAAGCAGGGGTAATTGCAAGGTAAGGTGACAATAACAATAGTGATTATAATTATCCTCGACATTATCCTTAAGAACCTGATTTGAAGTCAATTCCTGATGCTGTCTCTGCCTTGGTGCCGGTCAGCCCCTGCTCTCCTGGGACTGCAGGAGGAACGGCAGGTGCCCCGTCTGCCCTCTGCTCACTTGCCCCTTCCTCGCCAGCAGTGCCCCTGGCCGCTGCCCTTACTGCGGGATGAATGCGGGTTTCGTGCAAAGAGGGATTTAGCATCCTGGACTAGCACCTGGATTAGTGGTGAAATTTTGGAAATGTCGGAATATGCCATGGAAAGGAATGTTTACCGTGTAGTCAGGGATCGTCCTTGAAAGCGCGTTGGATGAACTCTTTCTCACTTACAGGTTTTAGTACTAATCGTTTGTGCTTATACAACATTTCCTACGTGCCTGGCACTGTTCTAGGTGCTTCTCTTATATTATTTTATTTGACCCTCACAGTGACTCTGGGACGTAGGCACCTTTCTCATCATTATCCCTGTTTCACAGATGAGGACGCTGAGGTACAGAACAATTAGGTACCTTGCTCAGGTCACAGAGTTTATCATGTCCAAGCCACGGAGCTGGTAAGTGGCAACTGGGAATTTGGGACATGAGTAACATGCTGACAGAATTTGTACTTTAAACCACTGCATTTTACTGTCTCCATTAAGAGGAAATAGAATTATAATTTTTACACAAGAAAAGGGGCCAGTTCCTCGATCTCTTATATTTCTGCATTTTCCAGACCTTTCCCTCAGCGTGGGTAAAAACATGGCTTCAGAACTGGATTACCTGGATTGAAATCCCCATTCTGCTACTTATGAGCTGTGTAACCTTATAAAAAAGCTTAGCTTTTTAATGCCTCAGTTACCTCATCTGTAAGATGGGGACAATATAGTTCTTTCCTCATAGAATCATATGACCTCATCATATGAAGGGCTCAAAGCCATGACTAGCAACTATAACATGACTAGCTGTTATTATCATCCATTCTTTAATAGATAACAGATAATTTAAATAGTCAGTGTCTAAGAGATGCTAACATTATTTGTTGCATTAAGAAATAAATAAGGAGGCTTCCCTGGTGGTGCAGTGGTTAAGAATCCGCCTGCCAATGCAGGGGACGTGGGTTCGATTCCTGGGCGGAGAAGATCCCATATGCCGCGGGGAAACTAAGCCTGTGTGCCACAGCTACTGAGCCCACGAACTGCAACTACTGAAGCCCACGTGCCTAGAGCCCATGCTCATTCTATGAGAGCATGATTTTTTTCCCCCCTAATGCTGCTCTGGAAATCTCCCATTAAAACTGTCACCACATCATCTTATAGCAGCGGCTAACACTGGTGTCCTGGAGAGGTAAAATTTCCACTGCTCTTTTTTTTTTTAAGTTTAGAATTTTGTTTTAATTTAAAAATTTTCATTCATTTATTTAATTAAAATTTTTGTTAATTTTTATACAATGTTAAAGGTTACTTTTAATTTACAGTTACTATAAAATATTGGCTATATTCCCTGTGTAAGCCTATCTTACACCCAATAGTCTGCACCTCCCGTTCCCCTACCTCTATGTTACTCTCCCCTCTCTCCCCCCAGTAACCAGTGGGTTGTTCTCTATATCTGTTAGTCTGCTTCTTTTTTGTTTTATTCATTAGTTTGTTGTGTTTTTAGATTCCACATAAAGTTGCATCATACAGTGCTTGTCATTCTCTGTCTGACGTACTTCACTTAGCACCATGCCCTCCATGTCCATCTGTGTTGCTGCAAATGGCAAAATTTCTCTCTCTTTCTATGGCCGAATAGTATTCCATTGCATATACCACATCTTCATTATCCATAGAATTTTATTTCTTAAAAAAATTAAAACAATTTTTAATGTAATAAAAAGTAAAATTCCTTGTTCAGTCATCCTTTTGGGACTTCTTTCTGTGTCTCTCATGAAGGTCATTTAAGTTAATGGGAAGAAAGAAGAAGGAGCCCAAGTCTGAGATTATAAATAATAGAAAATGAAAGCCCTTTCGTCTCCTGTGGGGGATAGATGAGTGGATGCGATGGGCAGGGGCAGAGCAGGCAAGAGCCCAGATAACACAGGTAGAGACCTAATTATTTAAATGAACCTTGGGCATGCCCATGGTGAGATCATGTCCAGAGTTTTCACATTGTGTATGTGCGTAACACTCGATTAATTTGACATTGGCTAGAGTTTATTTTTAACCTGCTTCACTTTGAGAGGAGACAGTCACTCATCTTCCAGTAAATGAAGTTGCAAAATCCTGGTCTATTCTAGAGTCTCCTGAATGGGGCATCGTGTGAGTACTGTGGGAAGCTGTTCTTTAGAAGTTAGAGGGTCTTGGCCATGGGATTTTAGTGTGTAGGAAAAACCCGCTCCCTGGGGAGGAGTCTCCTTTGAGAGTCCTCTGGAAGCTGCCTGGCAGTTGATGCTGAACTTAACATTGGGTTTGAACCCACTTAAGAGGTAACGGGCACTATAATCTCTCGCCCTCTTTTTCCCCCTCTTCTGTTCCCTTCCCGTCCAGAGTAGGGGAGCTAAAAGGGATTTGGATGGGGAGAAAGAGAGAGAATGGACAAGGTTCTTGTAGGATCGATCAGAAACTGAAATGGAGACACTTTGGGGAGATGGAATAGGAGGAGAGTAGGGGTGAAAGGTCAGTTTGTCCTTTCCTCCCCTGTGAGCTCTTGAGGTCTTCCCTGTGGGTTTATGACTTGGGACCTCCCCCATGCTTGCTTCTCAAAGCAGTGCCCTTCCTCAACCCTGTCAGCATATGCTTGTAGGTCAAGCCTACACAGCACAAGGTAGATGTTCAGATGTTAAGAAAGTATCTGGACAGAAAAAAAAAATTTTTTTAAGCAACAATGAAGTTGAACACAAAGGAAGATGAGAAGGTCTTTGCTTCCCTTATAAAACAGAAATATTTGCCTAGGGAAACAGGTTTTAGTTTCTACCCAAAGACTTTGGAAAAAGAATAACAGTGATATAAAAATGCTTTGTGAAACTTATGAAAAAATGTTTCTGTAGAATATTTGGCAAGGATGTTATAGTTCATACAAAACATATTGATTTCAACTCCTAAATTTCTGAAAGAATGATGGAATAAAAAAAGAGATTTTTCAAGAAATAAAGTGAGCCTGAATTTCTAGCTTAAAATGGAAAAAGAATAGAAATGTCAGCAGTTATGAAATGAGAAAAATAGCTGTTGATCCTTATTCACTAAAAAGAAAGGAACATGTTGCCTTCCCCTCACCTTTTTCTTTGGAAGCTGCAGAAATCGTAGACTTTTGAAAAAACTTCCTTACCCCAAAGGATGTCAATACGAAGAAGGGCATTTTTTAAAAGAAAAAGTCATATAAAGTAGAAAAATGATTGATATGGGAAAATGTCTTCTGATGCTGTACTTAAAAAGTCCGAGATGAGATCACCTCTTATCCCAAGCTTCTGCGGAAATTAGTGTTCCAGAGACAAGCAACACCTTAGGAGAGTCATTTCTGTCCCTCACCTTCATGTGACGAAGGACCAACCGCAGCCCCAATACATCTGGCACTGATACCCAGCCTTGGATACGGAGGCAGGCCTTTCATTTTAAGCGGACCATCTGTCATGATCAACAGATGTAGTGGAGTGGTTCCTGTTGCAGAAAATGTATTATTTATGTGATCCTAAAATAGACCAAACGAATACAAAATAAATATGAAAAAATAAATCCCAGGCTATCTCTATGAAAAGGTAAAAGCAATTTAGGGTTATTTTGTAGCCATGACCTTCAGTCTGGTCTCAAATAAAGACAGGCCATAGAGGCAATGTTTCCCCTCTTTTGTTCTGAAAAGTACCCAAGATTCGTTGCTGTCCTTTGCAAAAATGGAGTGACCTGTGTCCAGAGGTCTCAGGTAAGTCGAATGATGTCTTCCCAGGGAGGCCCGGGAAAGGAAGAGTGTGCGGTGTTGGCATGGCTTCATCTTTTCTCTCTGTTCTTTCTTTGATGGTTCAGTGGCTGTTGTCCTAGATTCTGTTTCCCGAGCCAGGAGTGTCTTACAGCAGTGTCAATTTTATTTTATTTTATTAACCATCGTTTTGACTCTATGGACTCACAGAGATTGTTAGTGGTAAAGAAGGCAGTTTGTTTGTTTGTTTGACCATTTTGTGTTGGCCGTGGACAAACTGTATTTCACTGGAGCCTCTGCGGTGTGGATGGTTTTCTCTGATTCTGTTTGGTGCAGAATCTCTGCCCTGCTTTGGCTCTGGGAGCTGCCTGATTCCCCAAAGTTCTTTCCCCATCAGCTCTTGTTTATGAATAGTGGGCTTCCATCGGCTCCTGTCTATGAATAGGGCTTTGTTGACAAGCTATGTCCAAGAGAAGTTGTGAAAAATGTGCAAAGTACTTACGGGGCACTTTGGGCGCCTTGGAAGAGAGGCACCACGTACACGGCAGGGAGCCTTAGTGCAGAACTAGTCTCTGAGCACCGTTCAGCTTTCCAGTAGAATTTTCTCTCTCCATCTATGGATGGTTGGTGAAAGACAGACTTTCGGGATTGCATAGTCTAGACTGTGTGTGTGTGTTATTGTGCAAAAGGGCGTGTCTCCAGGTATGGCCTCCTCATGACCTAGTCATGGAAGACCTCATAGAGGAAATGGGGTTTTAGGAAGGCTTTTTAAAAATAAGAGGAAGAGAGCTGGGCAGCAAATGCAGGGTGGGAGAGAAGCTTTGGGAATGAAGGGAGTGACTTTAAAAACAGGGAGAGCATGAATGGGAAACATCACGGATGGAAGGAATGAGAGTGAATTGTGTTCACTTCGGAAGATGAATTTAAAAAATCTTTCCAGGAATGTGGAAGGGAGGCTTTTGCTCACTTCATAGCTGTGGAAATTATTGTTATTCCTTTGAGTGACTCTGAGAAGGAAAACCTCAATTTAAGAAATACAGGCAGGTGTTGGGGCAAGTTTGTAATATATTCCAGACAGTTCTCTTTTTCTTTTAACTTAGTGGATGATGATCAGTTGCTACTTATGGGATATGGGATGTGAGTCATCATAAAATAAAACCTATATAGTTCTGAACATATTTAACCCTTCCTAAGTTTTTGATTAATCAAACAAATGCACAAGAAACCTAAAGCAGAAGTTGCTTGGGGACTTATTTGATGGCAGTGATGATACAAAAAAATAAATAAAGAGAACAAAAACACGCACAGTGGAAGTGGCATTTCACTTTGCCTTAGCGCTGGTCCCGATAAATGAGTGATGAATGAAAAATGAGACAAAGATGGATTCACAGAGTATGATGAAAAGCCGGACTCTGTTGTGGGCATGGATACTCTGGTGGAGAACAAGCTACCCTCTCTGCCATTAGGCCAGTTTGATTAATTCTCAGGCCCAAAGGGGAGGGTCTGTCCTGAGCAGGGGCTAGTCTGGCCCTGCACCATCTCTAGACCAAAGGAGCTAGGGAAAATGGAGAATTTTCAATGCAAAGAGGAAAATTGCTCTCTGGAGTCAGAAGAGCTATGTTTGAATCCCATTGCTACCATTTATCAGCCAGGGTAACTGCTATCTTTCTCCTCCCAGCCTCATATTACACACCTGCAGAAAGTAGTTTCTCACCAGAGTTGTTAGAATCAAAGAAAAAAAAAGTTGGAAAGGGCTTTGAAACCTATTTTTTTTCTATTCAAAATGCGTTTAATTCAACATTGTTCGGTTCAAAAACACGGATGAAGTTCCAATCAACCACTTTTTCGCCTTGAAACTTCAAGAAAAACCTGAGAGAAACATAGTACAAATTATTGTTTGACTCAGTGATTGGGGGAGCAGGCCAATATTACCATCACTTTGAGTTCTTTAAGATAAAAAAAAACAGATGTTATACATTTTAGGTCCGAAAACGAGCTAAAATGGAGTCCTCTGAGAGAGGAATCTTTAAATAAAAGGTACCAATCCAACTATTTTATCACATTTCTATAATTCTGGCAGAATGTTGGGTTGGACTCTGCAAAGGCTCTTCCAGTTTTTTGTCTGAAGTTCTCCCAATTCCCAGCCCTGGTGAAACTGGGTATAATCATCCCATTATGACACATGCTTCCCTGTTCCATTAAAGGCAGCAAAAATGAGTTTGCCAAGAAAAAGCAGCTTTTCACAGAGGGTGTAGCACATGTTGTGGGAAAACTAGTCTGGCTGGTTCCACCTCAGCTCAGTCTTTCGAGTGCAATTTTTGCTGTCAACCGTACCAGTGAATATTACAGCAAACATTGTCCTAATGGCAGTCCCTCATTTGGACACACACACACACACACACACACACACACACACTCAGAGTCACTGGAAAATTATAAATTGACATAACTTCCTAGATGGCCCGAGGTCTTCAAAGAGTTAGAGAGGCATCAATCAGATAAAAACCAGTGTGAGTTGCCTATGCTTTAAAATGTTACAGTCACGTTTAAATAGCTGGCAGGTCAGTTTTTTTTTTCCTTCCTTTTTTGAGTGTGCAGCAAAACAAACTTTGACAGACTGGCAAACTATCATTCTTTTCTTTCTCTTATTTTTTGTTTTTGTATTTTTGCCCTTCCTCACAGTCTGGTCTTGCACTGTCTCCAGGATGCTGGGCGGGGGAGAAGCTGCACCCTGTCTGCCTGCGCAGGGAGAGCTGAGGCTGGGGCTGGGGGTAAGAGCAGCAGGCTTTCCTCACCGACCCCCTGCTCTGTGCCTGGATGCGATGAACACAATCTGCAGCACACCTTGTCATTGGAGGAACTTTCTGGAAGCCAGCCAGCTGCAAGGCCCAAGGTCAGGCAACCACCATGACTATCAGCATCAAGGAGAACCTTGGGGGACCCAAGGAGGTGAGGCCGGTGGAGCGCTGTTAGTGAGCTCCACAGAGCTGCCTGTGCACCGCTGTGGAGTCGTGGATGCCAGGGGCTGCTCTGACTGCTGGGATGGTCTTATCTACTGATCAACGCAGTGTGTCAGAGGGCTGGTGGGATGGCCCACTGTGGCAGAAGGTTCCAGTTGTAGCCGGCAACAAGATGGCAGAAGGAAAAGGAAAAAAAAAAAATAATCTAACAGCAAACCAACGGGATCAGGTCCTCAGAGCACACACACCAGTCGCCTGCCTCACCTGCTCCATCCCTGGCTCTTGTAGCCACGGCTGCCTGCTTGCATGGTTTATCTCTTATTCCCAGATGCATTTATTCCAAACTACCTTTGGGGTTCAAAGTGCAGGAACAAAATAACTTGGGTTGAAAGCAATTAACAAACAGGTTATTTTAAATTAACAGACACTTCATCAGTGGGTCCAAATAGCTGGTTCAGGTTTCGGCAGAGGTAGCGACACTGTGTATCCAGTGAAGAGTTAGAGGGTGCCTTTCTCTTCCAGTGACGTTCATTAACTTTATTTTGAGATTTAAATATTGTATTGAGACATATTTATCAGTGAGTTAATAAAACTAAAAGCTTACATAAACTTCTCTCTAATAGTAATCTTTGTTCGTATATAAAATGTTAGAGTTTCTGTAAATGCAGTTTGAACTTGTCAGGTTTTACTTTTTAACTTTGAATTTTCCTAACATCTCTATAATACTGAAGTTGTTACAGTTTTTGGAGTACATCCTTTTTCCCTTGTGCTTTTCTCTCCTATTTTGGAAGGAGAGAAAAGGCATTCTGTTCTGAATGGCCTCATATATAGTGGGGAATTTAACATTGTTGAATGAAAACAACGAAGTGGTTTACAGATTTCAAAATAGGTGATTATAGGAGAAAACTCCAGAATTTTATATCAAATTTCTATAAGTTAATAATATGTGACTTTTTGCTTCATAGAAGAATTCTCCATGCGGATAATGTGTTGCACGACAGCATTTAACACTATTTGATTCACATGTGACTTTTCAGGAACACTTAATAATATAAAGTGAGAGAAAGCCCATTGGGTTATTGTGGGTTGTAATGACACCTGGGACGTAGCTGTGTTTTAGTGTCATTTATAGCAGCAGTAAATGCATATTGATTAAAATATATTCACACGTGCAACCTGCTCGTCAATCTATTATTTAGATAGGCTAAGGAGAGGTGGTGTTCTCTTTCTCTTTTGTGTAGAGCCCAGAGCACTGTTGACACTCATTAAAAGTTAAGGATGAGAACGTCTGGCTAGCACGCGATGCCAATTTTCCATTTTACAAACCATTGAAGAGAAAGGACAAGGCATGAAATGCCAGGTGAAATGCACAGAAACATTACAGTGTCTTTACTCTGAAGAAGACAAGTGAAGTGTATTTGGTAGAGTTTTTTCATTGAAGGTTTACTGCTCAGCAATACCCACTTATCACAAAGAACCAAGATAAAAAACTCACAGGGTCGTATGTTGAGATAAATTAAACAAGCGTCTCTAAAAAATTTAAATTCAAGGGTCCAAACAACTACGCTGTCATGAAAAATTGAGATGCAGGAAATCTAACATAATAAGACATTAAAACTGGTTATAACCAAGTTGTTTCATCGGGACATGATGATTTTACCATGAACCTATTCCTCTATTAACCCATTCAGCATTTTGTTTTACCAGCTGGATTGTCACTGGGGTAAAGTTAGATTCTTCGGAAAATGCATTGACTCTTCCAGGCCCAAAAATGGCAAACCGGGGGACAAGTTTCTAAGATAAAGTCTTGGAATAAGAAGACGTAGATTATGACTTGGTGCTGTTGCTAATAGACTATCAGACGTTGAAAGAGTCTTTACTAGTTTGCTTTGCTTTCCATTCTCTCCTCGGTAGGTGAATGACATTCTCCTGCCACGAGACCCTCTTGGATCCAAGAGTCTATGATCCTAAATAAGCCACTTTCTACAGAGAAGTCATTTGCCAAGATCACCAGTGACATAGATAGGCTATTAGCACAAAGAGTAGAAGTTAGGAGACTTGGCCTATGCTTCTGCCCTTATTTCTACCCATATTTCACCTTCAACTTTAAAATGTGAAGCAGAGCATACCTGTTATCTAATTTGCCTGGGTGCAGTGGAAAAAAATACAGTTTCCTATTGGAAAAAAAGTTTACATTCTATTGAAAAAATATAACCTAATTATACACACACACACACACACACACACATAATGTAAAAAAGATACCTAGGTTTTGGTCCTCTAGGGCACCTTCTGTTGTAGCTATTTGCTTCCAAAACACAGCAAATCTTATTTAATTGTCTTATGTTTTCCACAGCAAAATACTTTAAACTTAGTAAAAAAGAATGCCCCCAAATCAGGCTTTGATTTTTATAAATCACACCAAAACCTTTCCAATCAGTAATACATGATTGTTTTTCCTTGTTTCAGATAAATAGAAAACAAGAACACTGACTGAAATACAGACAGAAATAAAATCCACCATTAGTATAAGAATCGTTGATCAGATTCATTTCAACGTTTCCATTTGTGTGGCAATGTTATTAAAAAGCGTCTCGATGACTTAAACATACAAGCTGGAATGGTTGCAACACTATGGTTTTTGAAAGGGAATTACATCCTTTATGGGTAATTTTCCATATCCCACGTACACGAGATACCACCTGACTTCAGGGCAGTCCTGTTCTACCTCTCCCAACAAAGTGAAAGGAGAACAGAACCTACAGCACTGAAAGAAATGAACAACCAAGTGAGTCACGTAGTACCTGGTGTTATTAATGGGGAAACCGAGACAAAATATGTCAATTTCTCAAAGTCAAACATCTAGTGAGGGCTAGTCTTGGAGTTGAATCTTAGACGACAGGGTCTGGGCTCTTTGCACTGCACCTGCTGATCCTGATGCAATGATGTTGACATTGGGAGAGAAAGAGATGACTAGGGGAAAAGGTCAGCACTCGCTGTGCTCTCCAGATAATCCATCTGCAGGCAGACTCTCTTAGTGGGCCTCCAAGTTTTACCAGTTTGTTTTGCAGATGACGTGCTGTTCCTTCCCACTGGTCATCAGCTCCGCTGCTACACCCTCACCCGTCTTCCAGGTGCAATGTGGCTTTGGGAAATTAAACAAATGACTTCATCCTGACACATTTGGAAATTCCTGCTCTATGTATTTTCAGCCTGTCTATTCTGATCAAGCAGGAAACACATCCTGATATCAGCAAAATCTATTCTAATTTTCCCAAGTATCTTTCCTCCCTCCAGACTCACCACCATTACTCACCTCCAGGAAACCAATAATAAATACACTTTCTGAGGAATAAATAAATTCCTTTCTCATCCAGCGCTTGCTCTTTAAACAACAATAACAACATTCACTCTCTCCTGCTCTAAAGAGGACATCAGTGCAGCAAGTTTCCTGTGTGACCCACTGGCCAAGTCCTTGGGAGGCTACACCCTACATTCCAATCTTGAGGAGACACCTGCCATGCTCCAAACCCTCTGCATTTTCTTAAAGACAACCTATCATAAAACATTCTGCGTATGAAAATCAAGAGTTGGAAAAGTGGAAATACTGAGTCTCTTCTTCTGGCACCTTGAACAACAGTCCATTTTGTATAATCAACTGTTCAATTCTGTTCAGGGTTTAAAATTTTTTATTTATGTATCTATCAGCTATCTATTTATTATACTTCAGAGGACTCCAAGAAACTAAGGATTGTCAGAGCGTTAAAAGAATGTCAAAAGAGGCAACCATGGAATAGTGTTATAAAAAACAGAATTCCAAAGTTCTAGGACAATGTCATTAGTACTTCTAAACATTCTCTGAGAATGGACTGGAGAACTCGAGGTTTGGCAGGGGATGGGGGGTGAAGGGGAAGATGAGACGAAGCGAGAGAGTAGCACAGACATATATATATTACCCACTGTAAAACAGATAGCCCGTGGGAAGTTGTTGTATAACAAAGGGAGTTCAACTCGAGGATGGAAGATGCCTTAGAGGACTGGGATGGGGAGGATGGGGGGGACTCGAGGGAGGGTTGTGGGGGAGTCGAGGGAGGGAGGGAATATGGGGATATGTGTATAAAAACAGATGATTGAACTTGGTGTACCCCCTAAAAATAATAAATAAATAAATAAAATTAAAAAAAAAAAAAAACAAAACAACATTCTCCGACATCAGTAGGTGGTGCAGGAATTAGAAGTCATGAGACTGCTAATTACTAATAGGTGCTGGAAATGTCAACTATGAAATTAATTTGGCTGGTATTCATAACGTTGGTGCTAATTGTAGGCTTAGTAAGCACAATACATTTTATTAGCACAAACTACGCTATTGTGTAATTATTATTTATGTGTAATGGACTCATCCTATCAATTTGCCAGAATTTTCTCTCCTCTGCATTTTTTCCCCTATTACCTATGAATATCAATACTGCATCTGAACAGTAAGCAAACTAGTATGTTTGAGAATGATAAATAACTGAACAGGAGAAAATGTATCTTAGTTTTTAAATGGTGGGTTTTATGCTCTAGATGCAAAAAATGCTAGAAAAAGCAACTGTCAAAAGCCACCAACAGAATTTTAAAATGATACGGTTTTGAAACTGATCTCAGAAGAATAGTTGCTTTTAGACCTTGACTGGAAGAGCCAGCATATGAAGTATAAAGTGGTCTGAGCCATACTGTATAGTGAACAACGTTCTAGGCTCTCTACCCATCCTCTGGCAGGACTGGATGGGGTGAGCTTCAGAACTTAGTCCTCTAAACAAGTCTCTTACAGCTTTGCTAGCGTAGAAAGGAACACTGAGAGGAAGGAGGCTGTTAAGGGAGACTGCAGAAGGGTCGTGAGTTTTAACTGGTACGAGGGAGCTGGGTTAGAGATCCGTTTTCTGGGCTTATTTTCAATAAAACACAGTGTTCAAAGGTAGGAAAGTCTAATAATTGAACTTCTTGGTTTTGCTGAGAGCCTGAATGCATTTTATGAACTTCAACCAAAAGCAAACATAGTGACGCTGAGAAGCAGAAACACAGAGCTGCACGATTTAGTCTGAGGACACCCACTACCAGAAAGTGCCCAGGTTTTTGATTTCAGGACAAATACCATGCGTAGTAGAGTCCAACGGCACTGCTGGTTTTGAACATTTTGCAGCTCTTACAATGCAGTAGTTTCTCTTATTCAGGTGTGTTTTGATTTCAAGGCACACACAGAATGTTTTTCTAGAAGGGGCTGCAATGTTCGCCAGGGGAGCAGTGGTGACTCTTTATGAACTTGATAACTATGGGGGTAAAACCGGAAGGAAGCTTCAAGGTTGCTAGTCTCTGCTTTGGCCTTTCTGGAAGTAGATAATGACAATGATCTAATAATTGTCAACTCATCTTTTAGGAGTAGAGCTCTCAGAGAAAATAACTGTTATTTCTGTGACAACAACCAGATATCAAATCAGAATACACGGAACTATTTATATTATTTCCTATTTGCAAAGCTCTTTCTCTTTCGTCTTTCCCGCCCGGCTACGACTGGATACAAAGTCAACTTTCACTTTTCCAAGCTGAACGGAGCGTCTGTCCAGTTTTCAATAAGCATCTCTCTTCTCTTGCCTTCAACAAGTCAGTGAGCATCTTAACTCCAACAGGAGGACTTAGAGATGAGAGTCCAGGTTGGACACAGGGGTCGCTTGCTGATTTCCATTATAACACTGCCTCTCCCCATGGGGCTGTTCTAGATAAATGTGGAACTGCTCCGTTGGCGGGATGGAAAAGAAAAATATTTATTTGAAAAATGGAGATCTATTATTTATATGTACCTCAAAGTTAATAGAATATTTTATTTCTTTATGTCTATCAGATTTACATTTACATGTATATTCATATACACATATATATGTATGTAAACTCAAGGCAAAATTTTATTAAGGAGTAATTCCATTTTTTTTTAATGCAATAAGGTGTCCATTCCCTTAATGGCCTAAATTATACATCACTCTTAACCAAGCCTGAATATCAAGTCATCTCAACTTCACTGAGCGGAGTGCAAAAATTTTGCAGTTTTCAATTCAGTGTCTTTCTGGTGGGCCAAAGCTCTTCTTTGGTTGAGAAAAAAGCAGAAAAGAGATAAGATCCTCCTCACCAGATTGGACAAATTCTCTAAGAATCAGGCTGGAAAATGCCTCCTGGTGCTGTCAGAATCAAATGGAAATAAGTGTTACATAAGGGCTAAAAAAATCTTCTGAAAATTACTGCACCTTCCCCACTGCATTCTTAGATACAGACCGCAGAAACAGTCAAAATCCACAGTATGGAATAAAAGCTGAAATAGTCCATGGAACAAAATCAAATAAAATGTTTAAATATATATGTAAAAAAAATCCAACCTACTGTTTTTTATCTGCATTCAGCTTTAGATTAGTGACATCTAATCTGTGAACTTCATGTTTAGAGGCTGGAAAAAAAGAAAGACTTTAAGCTCTTTAAATTTTAAAGTTAGAACTGTGGTTTCTTTTTGAAAATCTTAAAAATCCATAAATTCTTCAACAGAGACAAAGGTAGATTATTAAGTTGGTTAGTTTATATTTTGCAGTAGCTCTATTCTTTATGAGTGTATTTATTAAAGTGCTTCTATACTTTAATAAGGAAATTCTTTCTAGTGTAATTATCCCTTTAAAAGGTCCATCTGAAAAGGAGGACTTTCTTGCTGTCTCTCTTTTTTTTCCATCCTATTACTTTGGTGAGTATATTCCTTTCCTAAATTAACAAAGATAGGGGTTGGCATAGATTTGACAAACTTCTTTGAAAAATAAGTTGGGAAATTTCAAAAGAGACATATGTGACATTCTAACCCATTTTTTGTTTGTTTGCTTTCTTTTTAAATGTTTATTTATTTAAAAATTTTCTATGCATTTAAAAAATTGAAGTATAGTTAATTTATAATGTTGTGGAACCCATGCTTTTTAATTAAGACAACATGGAAGCAGAAGTAGCTTGAAATATACACACTCCCCTTTGATGAACTGAATATTTTCACTGTTGCATGTTTTATATTCTCCCCGCCCAGGAATGTGCAGTATTAGCTCACTCCCTTGGGCCTCTCCTTATTTGGATCCTCTCTTTCTTTCTGAAATTACCTAACTCCATTGTGTGCCTGGTGAAAAACACCAGGCATGAAACGCTTCCCTTCCTTGGAACCAGGACTGGAGAGGGTGGGAGGGAAGGAGGGGCCCTGATTTCTTCCCAGTTGTCTTCCTCTGTTGCCTGGCACCGTGCTGCTTGCTTACCACATGCATCATGGCCTGTCTTGTACCGAGTTATTTACGTGTCTGTTTCTTCACCTGGCAGACTTGAGCTGAGCTGGAGTCAGTAGCCCTGGCTGGATCTGCTTCTGGAACAACTACGTTCCTTGCCTACAGTCACTCCCTGAAAGTTGACAAAAACTCACCCCGTTCTCAAAATTTATGAGGATTCTCAGGCCAACGGGCTTGGGAACTGAGAGTGAGGGAGGCAACCCCCGGAAGAAAGATGTCTGCTTCTGTTCGGAACAAACTGGCATCGGGACCAGCCATAGCCCTTTTCACCTATGCTGTCCTGCAAGAAATCTACCCCTGTAGGCATTCCGATCTTACCTGGATTTCTCAAAGCTAATTTAGATCAGGGTGTGAGTAGGAAAGAGTGTTCAAAAGAAGAGGCCCCTGAGGCTTCCAGAAACTTTCTATTTTTAGGATGTCAACTTTGATGTTTCCTGGAGTCTTGAAGCAAGCCAGCCTTAGAACCAGGAGCCAGTGTGGAATGGGGTAAAGGGCGGGCTCAAATCCCAGGTCTCACACCAAGGAGTTGTGTAACTCTGTTGTTTAACTTCTCAGTGCCTCAGTTTCCTTATCTGACATGTGACTATAATAATAGTACCCATCTGGTGGGGCTGTCACGAGGATTAAATGAGTTAATAATACACGTCAAAAGTTTACAACAGTGACTGACATCAAAGAACCATGCAATTTTAATCTAGTTGCATTTATGACACCATGCCTTATTTGCTTTCAAAGTTTCTTGACTTTTCCTTCAATTCTAAGAGATTGAGCAAATGCTTAAGTGCCTCATGCGCCCTTGTTTCTCAGGTCAAAGGATACTAACAAGTCTTGAGGTGGGAAATAAAGAAACAAAACAATATAGTTCCTTCACGATAGTGTCTGTGGGTACCTCTGCTTTTGATGACCTAATGATCCCTGGGTTCTTCCCCTGTCTACTTTGAATTCCTACCGAAAAACTGAAACAAACAGGTTTCCTTTCCAAAGTTATTATGTGACCTTATTTTATCTTTGGGAACTGCATTCAGGTGAAAAATTGAGACGGTATAGCAGCAGCCTATCAAGGAAAACCCCTCTTACATTGTTGGGCTAATGTCAATACTCAGAAAGGTGAGACAAGTATTATTTGTCTTTTCGTGTGCCCACCTGAATTGGGGAGTTTAAACAGGGAAAAAAAAATTTATGCACGTGCATACCTGTGTAGGTGTGCACACACACACACGCTTTGAAATGGTAAGGACAATGAGACATTTAAAAGACAGGAGAAAAAGTTCCAAGGATACGTGAGTCTCCAGATGGTCACATATTTGAGACGAGGAAGAAGCGCACTCTGCTACTTTGATGATTATCTGCAAATGTATATTTTGCTTTTACAAAATTAAAAGGAGAATCATTATGAAAGACTCCAGGTGCTTTTATTTAACAACCCGGCTTCCTGGGTGCTGTTCTCTGAGTGGTCGCAAGCAGGCTGGGGCGGCCCGCTGAAGGACAGGAGGACATGGGCTTGATCTGCAGAAGGATGAGGGCGACATTGACCTGGGACTGGAAGAGACTCTGAATCTGTCCTCAACTGATTGTGTGATCTGGGGCCATGCAAACAGCCTGCCTCTGTGCCTCAGTTTACTCCTTGTGAAATGAAGGAATTGGGCTAAGTGACCTTAAATGTCCTTCTGCACTGGAGAAGGAAATAGGAGAGGCAAGTTTACTACGTAGACCTTGGCCAGATTCCACAGGGTGAGATGATTTGGTGCCTCTTCCCAACTTTTTCTTTTGTTTGTTTTTGACAATTTCATCATCTGTTATTCCTTACCCTGCCAGAGGGACCAGTCAATTGGGAGAATGATTGAATTAACCAAGCCATCATTTTTGTATTTTTCCTTGAGGGTAGCTGTTGGATAGTTCTTATGAGTGAGGGGGTTTATCCCAACGATCTGTTTATTTATGTATTGAATATTTCCTTCTTTTAGTCTTTCTGATCCTTTCTTCATTAGCAATGGAGAATAAAGAATTGCTTATGATTCAGATGTGTGTGTCCTTTTATTACACAAACACATACACTATGAGGAGTACTGAGAATGAACATAGAGACAGACGGTGCTTTTCTCTTCAGTCGAGTTGTTTATATGGATAATAACAAAAGGGACTGCATATAGTATTTTCTTAAACCATCTTTCGTCCCCCTCCCCTCAGCTGTTAATGAATTGAAGCCGAAAAGCAAGTTGAAGGATGAAGTTGTCAGTAAATGATAAGTCATTGACTCATGATGACACCCTGTTCATAATGGCTATTATTGTTGCAGGAGGGGCTCATTAGTTCCTAGGTGTGGTCTTCCTACCAGTGCCAGATCAGTTTATCAGGGACCACATAAATGCATGTGATGTAATTAGACATGTGTGAAAAGCAAAGCAACTACTCTTCCCATTTGAAAGAAAACTACTCACTTTTCCTTGGCAGCCACACCTTCTAATTACTTGCAAATGTTTAAGACTCATTATCTTCAAAGTTTGGAGAAAGAAAAAGAAGGGGGAGAAAAAGCACTGATAGTGGATCAAAGGCCCTGGTTCACCAGCGGCTGGGCTTTGTTTTGGGCAACTCAGAAGCCCCAAGGCGGAGAGGATGAGGTGACAGCTATTTAGCAATCCAGGTGGCCTGGAGAACGGGAGGTTGTGTTCAATCCTATCGCCCCGACCCACTCTTTACCCATCTCCTGTGACGCACCATGTTGAGCAAGAGAGAGTGATGGTGGTGTGGTGGGGAGAGAAGCGTCGAGTTTTCTAGAACTGAGGTGGTTAAACACTGCCACCTTTCTTCCCCTCCGTCATCTCCCTTCAGACTCATTCTTGAAGGGTTGAGACCAACTTCTTTACCTTCAGACCTTTCTCCCTGGGAGTCCCTTTGGACCCAAGGTCCTTGCTACAGGATCTCAAACCCACCAAGGGAGAGCCTGCTGAGAATATTTACTAGCACTGCTGACAAGGCCCACGGCCTTGTTATTCTCTGTAGGCATTTTGTGTACATTCTGCAGGGATCTGATATACCTAGTGTCTCCCTGTTGAGTGTTCAGCAAACAGGAGACAGACCAAGACTTTAAAAAGAGGTAGTGTCCAAACAAGCATGAGGAGAAATCACTTCAGCCCAGTGACTTTCAGCATGTCATCTCCAGATGACATCAGAATTGTGGTTTTAGAATGAGATTGACCTGATGCACTCAGGCTCCTGTCAAATCTCTCTCAGATGCACAAACTGCTGAGACGTTAATATTTTTTTCTTTCTTCTGCTTCCCCTTCTTCTTGCATCTTGAGAGATTATATTCTTAAGAAGGGGAGCTTAAAGTAACTATACTCCAATAAAAATTAAAAAAAAAAAAAGGAGAGCTTTTACAGTCTTAGGGATATAGGTACAAATAAGCTAACAGATCTCATTCCTCATTCCTGAATACCACCCTAAGGGGATATCTTTAAATCTTCTTAAAGGATTTTGACCTTTGGACAAGGGTGTTGTGGAAGTTGCTTTGACTATGGTGGCCCATGTACCGGTGGAAATATCTCTGGAGGGTTCATGAATGTATTAAGGGTAACCAAGGTGAAGAAAGCAGGCGCTCTGGTCTGTGGTTCATTCCATAGTGTTTCTTTCCTGGCCTTTTTGTTTCTTTGCTTTCCATCTTTCTCTCCCTCTTTCCCTCCCTCCTTCCTTCCTCTTCCTCCAATACCATGCATCTCTTTCCCTTATAAATGGTTTAAGGAAATATTTTCTCAGTTGTGAAATAAATTCTGGTGATTACTCTTTCCACCTTCTATTCTTTAGAAAGAATAATAAAAATTAGAAGACACTGTACAATGTTGAATTCATTTAGAGAGAAATATTTCCATGGGCTTTCCTCTATCTCAGGGATTTTCATGCTCAGGATTATCCTGTGAAGGCTGCCATTTTGCCACTTAATGTTCAGTCAGCCGTATCAAAGGTTTTACTAGAAGATGCTCTAATTGACCAAATAGTACCTCTATGCCTTTGAATTTTTATGCTACCTTAAACCCTTTAAAATGGACTGGATTTTTTAAACTTCTTCTCTCTTTAAGTTAAAAAACATTTTTAGTATCTGTTAAGTGTTCATGTTGTGCTCAGCACTTAACCAGTGCTATAAATGTTGCACTATATGAGAACCATATGATACAGGCGTCCTGTCAAAGGTTTTGGCCTTCTAAAGCAGAGCAAGATACTCAGCGTCTGTGTGTATATATACATGTATATATAATATCATATATACTCAAACATGTATAGAAATATGTATAAAATATATATCATATATATATCAAACACATATACATACCTACATATACACACCTATATGTTTTAACCCAACACAGTGCACACGCATACACACAGAAAAAGACACGTTTACAGTTGTCTCTTCAAATTCTGAAGTCCTTAAACCTTAAGAAAAGTATATGGTTGAGGAACTGAAGTCAAAAGTGACTTTTACAATGCCATGAATTTCATTAATATAAACAATAAATACCAACTGTGATATTGTGATTTATAACAAGAAATACATATTTGATCTTTGTCCCTGTTTTTGGTACAGAGCTTTTAAAACCTTTGGAATTTTCTAAACCTTGAGAGAGATAAGATAAAGGTGCCTTATTTATGTTAATGAGGTGACTTTTGGGAAGCACCCAGGCAACCTAAGGAAGGGGATGGTTGCCTGGGGAGCCAACCAGGTGATTAGAGGCCTGGAACTTTCAGTCCCATCCCCCGACCTCCTGGGAGGGGAGAAGGGCTGGAGGTTGAATTGATGGCCCGTTGTCAGTGACTTAATCAATCATGCCTATGTAATAAAGCCTTTGTGAAAATCCCAAAGGAGAGGGTCCGGAGAGCTTCCGGACTGGTGAGAGTGGTGAGCTTGGAGAGGGCAAGGAAGCTCTGTGCACTTTCCCCATAGCTTACCCTATTCAGCCCTTCAACCGGGCTCTTCCAGAGTTTTATCCTTTTATAATAAACGGATGATCTGGTGAGTACAATGTTTCTTTGAGTTCTGTGAGCCATGTTAGTAAATTAATTGAACTCAAGGAGGGGGTTTGGAGAACCTCTGATTTATAGCCACTTGGTTGGAAGCACAGGTAGTAACCTGGACCTGTAACTGGAATCTAAAGTGAGGGAAGGCTTGCTGGACTGAGCCCTTAACCTGTGAAATCTGATGCTGTCTCTGAGTCCGTAGTGTCAGAACGGAGCTGAATTGTAGGACTGGAACATTGTCGGCTGGTGTGAGGATTCTGCCCCCACCACCCGCACACACATTGTGATAAGTGACCAGAACTTTACTAACACGAAAGAGATTCCAAAGCAATGATATTTCATAATACAGCATGTTATAAATTTATTCATTTGTCATCCTTTGCTCACCTAGAAACTTTTCAGCAACTCTCTTCACTGAATTTTTAATGAATTGCGGCTTAGCAAATCATTTAGCTTTGTGGAAGTCAATGTGCTGAACTTTTATCGGGCCCTCCATCCAAATGTTCAGTGTCTTCCTGAGTTTAGGCATCTTATCTCTGAGCATCTTTTAGGGCCCTACTGAGACCTTGGGGATATCCAGTAACTTGGCTGCTCCACAAAAATCTCACACCAAAACATGAGCCATTTACCCCTCTACACCCTTCTCAGCTATCTTTCCCTTGACAGCAGTTAAGGAGAGCTGCCTGTGGCCAAGATCTTCTTCCCATCATCTTCCTTTATCTTCCCCAAGATTTCATTGCAAAAAACCAGCACCCCTACTCTGCCCTCTTCATTACTTTCCTTTTTCATTTCTGCTGTTTTTTCTTCTAGTAATCAGGCCTAACAGGAGTGAGTCACAACTTCAAACACTAAAACCAAGAAAATATAAAAAAGTAAAAAAAAATTTTTGCTAGAAATCTATATGGAAGGATTGTTATCTTACTATTACTACTTGGTAAGTTATTTATAAAACTGTGCATATGTCATGTTTTGGTTTCTATGCAACATCTAAGAAAATAACAACTATCAATTCACATTAATTATTTAGTTAATTATTTAGTCATTTAATAAATATTTATTGAAGACTAGTCTGTGCCAGACACACTGAACAATGAAGGGAGAAAATAAAAGATATGGTTCTTCCCCACGTGGAGCAGTGTGTCAGGCCCGGTGCTAAATGCTTTGGGTACATCCTCCTTTTATCCTCATAACAACTCCGTCCATCTTATAAGGGAGGACTCTGAGGCCAGAAGGCAGTGCTATGAGTCAAGCTGAATGAAGTCTGTGTGATGCCGAAGTCATTTACTTTCAGCACTAAATGGTACCACTTTCACCCTACTATATGTAGGTAAGCTTCTGCCACTGGGTACGTGGGAGAGAGGTAGTATGACCCTGGAGGTAACCATAGAAGGGATGATGTTGGACTGGCCATGTGGTAGGCAGACCTCTTAAGATGGCCCCCGATAATCCCCACCTGTATACATCTGGTGTGATCCCCTACCCTTGAGTGAGCAGAGAACCTGTGAATATGCAGGGCTGCCACTCTTGTGATTAGGTTACATTATATGACTGACGTGTCAAATGTGAAGGAATTTTGTAAATCAGTTGCCTTTGAGTTGATCAACTTGGTCAGCCTCACCCAATCAGTTGAGCCCTTAAGAACAGGGGCTTTCTGATGTCAACAGCCATGATATGAAAGGGCCTGGAAGCAAGAGGCACCTAGGAGCTGAAAACAACCTCCAGTGTCAGTCTGCAAGGAAACGGGGACCTTATTTAATCCTATAAGCGCAAGGCAATCAATTCCGCCCACAACCAGTGAGCTTGGAAAAGGACACTGAAATTCAGACGAGGTCAAGCCCCGGCCAACAACTTGCTTTCAGCCTGGTGAGACCAGATTCCTGATTCACAAAAATTGTGAGATAATATACTTTTGGTGTCTTAAGCTGCTAAGTTTATAGTACTTTGTTACACAGCAGAAGAAAAACAATACAACAGGCAAGAAACATAGAGATGGAGTAAAGATCAAAAGTTACAATCTTCCCAACAAAAATCAAGAAAACTGATTAAACACATATTTCAACTCTATTTTCTCTCTCTTTCTAAATCTCTGTGATTTATTTCTCCTGAAATATGTTCATTAACTTGGGATTTATTCTTTTGATATCACTCGGTGAATTCATTTGTTGTGAACTCAGTCACAATTTGTTTAACTGTTTATTTATCTATTAGTTTGTTTTTTCTTCTTTTTTAAAAAAATTTATTCATTTATTCATTTTTAGGCTGCATTGGATCTTTGTTGCTGTGCACGGGCTTTTCTTTAGTTGCGGTGAGTGGGGGCTACTCTTTGTTGTGGTGCATGGGCTTCTCATTGTGGTGGCTTGTCCTGTTGTGGAGCACCGGCTCCAGGTGTGTGGGCTTCAGTAGTTGTGGCTTTTGGGCTCAATAGTTGTAGCTCGCTGGCTCTAGAGCAAGGCTTAGTAATTGTGGCGCACAGGATTTGTTGCTGTGAGGCATGTGGGATGTTCCTGGAACAGGGATCAAACCCGTGTCCCCTGCATTGGCAGGTGGATTCTTAACCACTGTGCCACCAGGGAAGTCCCTGTTTAACTTTTTAAAAACTAGCATCTGGAATGAGTTTCTCTGATGACTCCATGCCTTTTAGAGTGATGTAAAATTCTCTACAAGTTTCACTAGGATGTAAATTCCACAAGGATGTAGGTTTCGTGATGGCAAGGATTCTTGTCTGGCCCATAGTAGGTACTAAATAACATTTATTTAAACAAATGAGTCATAGAAACCCTTTCCCTCACCTGAGCCTTCTGTTACCACTTGCTGAAGATTCATCTATCGAATTCTAATTTCAAAGTCTGAACTCCTTACTGACCTGCCCACCAACAACCATTTCTGTTTGAAGCATTCCTCCAACCTTCCACTTCTCCTAGTTTTAATAGGTCATGCATTCAAAACCCTTTTGTGAAAGAACCCTCCAGAATCCATTGCTGTGATTTCAAAACACAGAGAATGCTTTCGTGTGCCGTAACAATAATTGTTACTTGATCATCTTCAGTTAAAGGATCGTTACCTTTTAGTGAGCATTTCCAGTTTATGAAGTCAGAAACAAGCTGGAAAAATTCAGATATATGCCCTAAACCTGGAAAAGAATATATATACAATGAATAATAATTAAAGGAACTTGGTAGGTTTTATAATAGTTGTAAGAATCTATTTGTAAGGATAGATTATTCAAATAGCTTGATTGTTCTGATTTTTTCCTGTGCTTGGTATTTTCTTTGTTTATTTTTAATTTCTTTTTCTTTTTAAATTTTTAATTAATTAATTAATTAAATTTTTTGGCCACACCACGCAGGATCTTAGTTCCCTGACCAGGGATCGAATCTGTGCCCCCTGCAGTGGAAGCTTGGAGTCTTAACCACTGGGCAACCAGGGAAGTCCGCTGTGCTTGGTATTTTTTTTTTAAGATTTATTTTATTATTTATTTTGTTTATTTGGCTGCGTTGGGTCTTCTTTGCTGCGCGTGGACTTTCTCTAGTTGTGGCAAGCGGGGGTTACTCTTCGTTGTGATGCAAGGGTTTCTCATTGCGGTGGCTTCTCTTGTGGAGCACGGGTTCTAGGCGTGCAGGTTCAGTAGTTGTGGCACATGGGCTTAGTTGCTCTGCGGCATGTGGGATCCTCCCACACCAGGGCTTGAACCTGTGTCCCCTGCATTGGCAAGCAGATTCTTAACCACTGCGCCACCAGGGAAGCCCCTGTTCTTGATATTTTAAAGCACAGTACTCAGTATCATGCCTTCCAGTGGAAGATGCCATTGCTACTACAAGTTACAGAGCATTGGCACAAACACTAATTTGACAATATGACTTCTGTTTTGTTCCCTAAATATCCCAAACTTCTGTTTGTCCCTCCTCTTAGTGGCTGCCCTGATATACTGACTCACAGATCCACAACTGCTGTCCCTATGCCATTGCTCTAGCTATTATGAGGGGATTTAGCTGGATTCCAAGCAGGCTTAATCTTCTCTCAGGCCTGGTACTATAATTCCCCAAAAGAAGCAGCAGCTTTGTTGGTTGGTTTGTTTTGGTGTCTGTAACAACGTGGTTGTTATGGTTTATTTTCACAACAGTAGTATTAGTCATGTTCCAGAAAAGAAATTTTAAAAAAGCCTCTTGCTTCCTAAATATGTTTCTAAAAATTCCAGCAAAAGACACATCAAATATATTTTCTTGTAAATATGTAGGAACCACTGAGCTTCCTTCCAAAATAAAAACCTGATGTGTTTTTTCCCCAAGTGCATGCACATTTTCATTCATTGAAACAACATGCCTGCAACAAAGATATGGTTAGGAAATCCATTCATAATGAGTTTTCAACAAATATTGTGCATATAAAGAAACCTACTATTATCTGAACTCAAAACTCTCTTGGGAATTTATTGAGCATGGAAGATCGAATTTTTTACTGTGGATAAAATGGCAAAACAGGAAGCTTTAAAAAAAGCTTTTCTACCTCTAATCACTATGCCTCTCTGGCAGCTACCTCTTTGGAGAAAACTATCTAATGAACTCTCTTTACCAATCAGATCATTAACATAATGGGTTCATGTCCTAAAGACATCACATTAAAGAAGAAGCAGTAGCTAAACTCACAGATTTCCTGGAATATGAATTTAGACATTTCTCTGCCTTATACAGCATATTTTACAATAAGAAAACATCATAATCTTACACACAGACACACACACGCACTTTTTTTTATCATGTAATATTTACATGAGGCAAGTGAACTTCTTGTTCTAAATGTCTCTAAATCATTATAGTTTTCTAACCCACAAACAATTCAACCTGGAGGAACACAGGAAAAATGTAGTCAAGAATCAGATCTGTTTAAGCAGTTTCACAGACATATGGCCAGTATAAAATGAGAAAGGCAAGTGGTATTTATTCTCTCTGGGATGCAGCAGGGATGTGGATGGGGAATGTTTGGGAGCCTTGCAAACTGGTGAGATGGGGGAAGGAAAAATTGGAGAAAATAAAGTCTGTCCTTAAGCACCTGCACTACTTCTGTCTAAAACAATATTGAACCGTAGACTTGAATTCATCCTACTCCCAGCAACACTTTCCAGATAAATTTGGCTGCCTGACTGCTGACACTTGTCAGTCACAAGAGGAGATATGATCAAAGGTGGACAGAAGAAGCATTCTCTCAAAGACCACTTTCCATCTTTATTATACACCTGTGAGCCATTCTGGTTTGTAACTTCCTCTCACTGTGACTAAGAGACCAATTCGGAGAATTCATTTTGCTGAATTAGCTTGCTGCAGCACTCAGGTTTTGCCGTTAAGAAGCTAGTGTCTGCACCTGAATTTGTTCCTTCTGGGACCAAAACCAACTGTTGTTTACAATAGATCATGGGAGTTAGAAAGAGACATTAGATTAGATTACACTACCAGTGGAAAACATATACTCATACATGTATGTGTAAACACACACACACCCCTGTATATATGTATACATGTTCATATGCATACACAGTTGTTACCTACTGATGATTTTGGTTTCAGGACTGACCTAGACCACAAACAAACAAAAAATATGGTTTCACTCTAGGAACTTGGCCCCAAAGCCTTTTCATTCAACATAATTTTTATCATCAAAAGCACTTCCCCACAGAGGTATGTATCCCAAAATGAAATGGAACACCCAAAGTTTTAAAACTCACTTATGGTCAAGTCCAGGGACATTACCATAGCTCTAGGTGCAAACAGGTTTGCATATGAAATTAGCACCATCCACAAAAACAACTTCATCAAAAATGCAGAAGGTCCACAGGACTCAGGATCCAAGTTTCGAAAGACTCCTTATTCATAGGTAAAAAATTTCTTTGCTAATGGATTAAGAGAATCTGGAGAATCTAGTATTTTTGACCCAAATATCTTCCTGTGCTTGGACATATAAAATGATAATCTTAACATCCACAGGCAAAGAGGGAAGTTAGTGAAGCATAAACACACTGAGAATTTCAGGGACAATTCAGGACATTCAGGCACAACCCAAAGAAATGTCTCAGTTATATAACTATTTGGTAACATTCCCCATTTAAATCTGCCCTGTCTGTATTCAGAACACTCTGCCTTTTCATCAACCTTAACAAACTACTCTGTTTCTTTTTCCTCAGCTAGCAAACTTGAAAAAATGTGATTCTTCCATAGCTAAAAATTAGACTGCTGTGTGAGCTGTGTGCTGTCTCTGAATTGGTCCCATAGGGTTAAAAATGTCTACATATGTATAGTTCTTGCTATAGACTGAATTGTGTCCCTTCCAAATTCATAAGTTGAAGCCCTAATGTCCATTGTGACTGTAACTGGAATAAGTGAGGTTAAATAAGGTCATAAGGGTGGGGCCCTGATCCGAGAGAGCCGTTGTCCTTACAAGAAAAGGAAGAGACACAAGACTTATCTCTCCCTCTGCCATGTGAAGACACAATGAGAAGGCAGCTGAGTGCAAGCCAGGCAGTGAATTCTTACCAGGAACGGAATCAGCCAAAATCTTGATCTTGGACATTCAGCCTGCAGGTCTGCGAGAAATACATATCTATTGTTTAAGCTACTGCACCTGTAGTATTTTGTTATTACAGCCCAAGTGGGCTAGGACTGTTCTTTTCACTCTTGAACAGGCCTGCAAATGGGTCACCAATTTCCTCTTATAATAGTTCTGAGACAATCCCATATTGAAAGGACAATAGAGGCACGCAACTATTAAATGATTGCCCAGGGCCATGTAGCCCAGATGTCTGGAGTTCTCCTTTCAAGTACCCAGGATTCTGGAGATTCTGGGGGAACCCTCTGGTGCTGGGTAGCAGGCAGATGACCTTGCCAATCTGCCCCATCCTATAGCGTTTTGCGTTAGTGCACCCAAGTCACCCACCACTGCTAAGAGGTGTTGGCCAGATCCTCTGGGACCCCAGGGCAGGACAGATCTTTAAGAAGCACTGAGGTATCCCTGAAAATATTAGCTTTAGGGCATTTGTCATGGAGAAGGAAGGTTGCCTCTCATTTTCTTACTGCTTTGAATCCAGAAATACATACTCACCGCTACCATGTCCCACCACCAGCTCCACCTCCCTGCCTTCTTCAACAGCACAAACAGGCATGACTGAACCTTTCGTGATGCCCCAGGGTTGTCATCACATGGATCAGTTCTGTTTTTTTAATTTTATTGGAGTCTAGTTGATTTACAGTGTTGTGTTAGTTTCTGGTGTATAGCAAAGTGATTCAGTTATATATATATATATATATTTATATATATATATATTTATTCACTCTTTTTCAGATTCTTTACTCATATAGGTTATTACAGAATACCGAGTAGAGTTCCCTGTGCTACACAGTAGGTCCTTGCTGGTTATCTATTTTATGTGGTGTTCAGTTTTTGCAGAATCCAGAATTCAGTGATTTCAGAGAAAGACAGATGTTTGTAGGACTGTTTCTATACTGAATGGAACCAGACAGCTTTTTTCTGTTGTTTTTATTTTTGCCCATACCGGCAATAGGTATGGAAATTTTAAAGCGCTTTCTTTGTCTTAATTAGATGGCATTATGATACTCATTATAATAGATAATAGTTGACGTTAATCAAAACAACCAACTTTCTAATTGAATTGATAAACCAATCAGTCCCCTAAGGCGCTTTATAGCATACAATGTAGAGTGAGAATAATTAGATGTATTTGTACAATATGGTGAAAATTAAAAGTAAAAAAATATATATGATTTGTAACTGTAATTTAAAGTGTTGGGATTTTTCTTAAATGATAATTATCGTCAGTGATTCTCTGGGGGAAATTGCTAGTAAAATTCACTTGGACTTTTATAAACTGAAGAGCCTACACCAAAAATTAAACAAACAAATATGTGTCTATTTTTTCAAAGACCAATACGCACATTTGCTCATTTTGTTAAACTGGATTGTCTTTACTTATCTAAGCAGTAGAAAGATGCTGTTTGAGGAGGGTTTTGGCCTGCAACAAATCTACATCTCCTTCTAATGCCCAGAGATTAGTCTGTTTGATCCTTTTAAACTTAGCTTTTTGTGTCTTGTGAACAGAGAGTTCCGAGCAAGTTTCAATGTGGAAGGTTGGGGTGGGGGCGGGGTGCATGGTTCAGGGGAAAAGTTTGTTAGCCTTGGGGCATTGAGGAGACTGGAGTGGTCTTTACTGGGGCTGGGGGGGTGCCTGGGGGCTCAGGTTTCTGCTAAAATACAGCTTCCTGTGGAAGGAAAATAGCTATAGTGATTCCCAATCAGAGCCCCCAGGAGTGCTTCTTGGGTCCCATCCCCATAGTTTCTGCAGGTCTTGGGTTGGGCTGAGAATGTGCGTGGCTAACAATATCCTATGTATTGCTGCTGGCTGCTGGGGTGTGGGGGTGGGGGCACCCTTTGAGAACCTCTACTCTAGTGCTGATGTTTGATGAGATGTAGAAGTGGGTCCTTTATATTTTCCAAGGTCAAGTAAAATGTTGGAATGGTCAGTCCTTTTGTTAAGCACAAGAGGCCTGCTTGCAGAAAAAGCTTCAAAGAGATCATACAAAATCTATGTAAATACAACTTACAAGGTCTTAGAATAACACCCTCAAATTTTAAGCTTAAAATTTGACTTAAAAAACTATATGTATAGTATATGTGTATGCGTGTGTGTATATATGTGTGTGTGTGTGCATTTAGTAAGTGAGATGCCTTTTCATGATTTTCTCCCCCTATAAATTATCTGATGTAAAAATGTGCTGAGATGAACCCCCGCTACCCTCAGTCCTATCATGGTCAATGGTAGAAGACTGGTCAAGAAGGGTAAAAAAGTTGTTTTTAAAGTCATGCAGTAAGAGATTTAAGAATAGAACCTAAATTTCTCATCCTGAATCTCATTTCTCATCCATATTCCAGCAGAATCTTTGAAAATAATTATATTTACTATAGGCCCTAAAATCAAGGATCTTAAATTGGTGTTTTTGTATGTCTAGGAGGTCCAAGGGTAGGCAAAGAGATACTTTAACTTTCCTGAAATCATATATAAAATATTGTATATGTAAGTATGAACTGTACATTTTCCAGAAATAATCTCTTTTACTTTCAAGAGCTTCCCAAATCTATTCAGATAATAAATATTTTTTAATTTTAGAAATTATACCTATAATATAGAGAAATCTTTATATGCAAATACCAGCTATTTTTAAGATCACCAGAATATTTATTAAAACTATTGATTTAAAATATCCACTTGGACATGATGCTAGGCTGTGTCCCACAAATAAATCAAAATGTGGTAGCTGTTACCTTACTTTTATTTTATTTTATTTTTTAAAATAAACTTATTTATTTATTTATTGGCTGCGTTGGGTCTTTGTTGCTGCACACGGGCTTTCTCTAGTGTGGTGAGCGGGGGCTAGTCTTCATTGTGGTGCACAGGCTTCTGATTGCGGTGGCTTCTCTTATTGTGGAGAATGTGCTCTAGGTGCGTGGGCTTCAGTAGTTGTGGCATATAGGCTCAATAGTTGTGGCTTGTGGACTCTAGAGCACAGGCTCAGTAGTTGTGGCACATGGGCTTAATTGCTCCTCTGCACGTGGGATCTTCCCAGACCAGAGAACAAACCTATATCCCCTGCATTGGCAGGCGGATTCTTAACCACTGTGCCACCAGGGAAGCCCTGTAAATATTTAATGTATACAACTTGAGGGGTGTGAGGATAAGAATACACACATGAAGTAAAAGGTGTTATGATACCACTTTTTACAGAGGGAGAAGATGAAGTTTATAAGAAGCAACGAATTTGGGTAATGATTCCACGATAGTAATTAAAGAGCTGGAATTTAAAACCAATCTGCACAGATGTGTGCTTCTCTCTCTTTCCATATATATGTCCATTCCGAAAACAACTATTATCTGATGTTCAGAGACAAAATCCACTTGATAGGTCTTTATGGAGCTCAGATCCCAAGGGCATGACCTCATGACATAACATTTCTATCCAGTGGGTCAACTGACAATGTCCAAAAGGAAAAAGTTTAGAATACAAATATTTTGTTTGCTGACTCTACAACTGTTTAAAATGTCAGGAAATTTGTCATTTATTTATTTTATTTTTATTTATTTAAACATACAATAAACTGCATATATTTAGAGTGTACAACTTGGTATCCCAATCTCCCAATTCATTCCCCCTCAACCCTCCCCACTTTCCCCACTTGCTGTTACCTAACTTTTAAAAATAAATTTGGAAAAAGAAAAAAAATCACAGGTTATACAGATGACAATATAAACAAACAATGGCTCAGTTCAGAAGCCACGTAGGCATTTAACACGTCTCCATTAGAGACAATGGCACCACTGTATTTCTTGTGATGGTTAAAGAGGCAGGGATGTTGCTCAGACAGAGTTGTGTTGAGTAGAAATCAACACCCCACTTCCAGTTTGTCAAGATGGCTTCATGGGGACTGTGGGGTTTTACTCTTCATTGCTTTTACCCTTAAGTTCTCAGTTTGTTTTTGAAAATGGTTCAGAGGATGGTTGTATTAAAATAACAGAAGTTTCAATGTTTCCATTTTATTCAGTGACATCTTTGATATAAAGGGTTTCAAATGAAAAACAGGTTGGTAATAGGTTTGAAGTGATGTCAAAACAAAGCTCACCTTCACGTGGAAACAGACTGGGAATTGTGTGCCTGAACTTTGCTCTTGTCACATTGTCATCTACAGAATGGAACTCAAAACCAAGTGGTGGGAGAGGCTGCTTATACTAAAGATTCAAAAAGGATATTATTGTAAGGAAGGTGCCCATAAGGCAGTTCCACAGCATCAGATTTACCCAGGGAGGTGGGCATTCAGTGGATGGGAAATTTGCCAGGCTTTTAAAAGCCATGAGCAATCTTGGAAGGGTCAGTCCTGTTGGTCAGCACCAGAGGCTTGACCACCAATCCTGTGGAACCATAAGAAAATCACCTAGTACACTTTACAGACTCTCAGAATAGCGTCTTCAAACATTAAGGCTCCCCAAGGCACTTATCTTAAGATTTAAAAAACCTGATGAATTTTTCCTTTCTCTCTTGTGAATCAACAGCCAGTTAGTTTACCATCAGAGCAGCTCATCCTACTCCTCTACTTACTGTGAAAAGAAACTTCTTATGAAAAGAAAAAGTTATTTACCCAATCTGAGCCTCAATTTTTTTTCATTGGTAAATGGGAGGAGTAATAACAGGGTTTTGTTTTAAGAAATGAATAATAGATGCAGGGCGTTTGGCACATTATCAGCACTCAAAGATATTGCTCCGTTCTTCATTCTTAGGGATTTCAAAGATGGCACTCAAGTGAAACTCCTTTGTACTTTAGTCTGGACCACACTGTGGTGGTATTGATGAGTGAAATATTCAGTTACCTCAATTCAAGCATTGTTTCTAATTTCGGGAAATCATCTACCTGTCAGCGTTCTATGAATGTATTACAAAGATAGCCCTATTATAATGGAGAGATTTTTTTAAAGAAATATATCTTCTCTACAAGCACTGCAAATGTAATACGTTCCAAAAAATAAACAGGAAATAGGTATCATTGCTTAGCGTTTTCTGGGCTGGGATGTTATTCCTAATTTGAAATCATTGGAGTGGAATGTTATTCTCTAGGTTGGAGAGTAGCCTCCAGGGGTTATTTGTACACTCTGATGTTTGGGGGACTATGTTATTTACCACCTGTAAGTTGCCTATCTTGTGATTTTTGTCAGGAGTAAAGCTGTAGCCTTTACCTCCATTAGGTAGTGTAGTTTGGATAATGGATGGGTACCAGGAAAGAGTGTAAGGGGAAGCCAATGTTAATGTGAACTCCTGCCGTTTTTATGATAGTGGCACCCGCAATAGTTAAGGTTGAGCAGCTGTTTCCATTATGAACTCCTATTTCAGGGGTTTATAACTGAGCTGTAAAAATTTGCTCCAGGCTAAAACTCTGCTCATCAGGTCTTAGCCTCGGAGAATTTTTCCCCTGCAATTTTTTTTTTTTGAAAAGAAGAAATCAATTTAGCTATTTTAAATAATCTAAAATCAGAGAAATTTCAAAAATGTTGAATTTTCATCACATGAAGTCCAGATGTTGAAATTGATGGTAATTACATTCCTACCACGCTTAACGAGAAAAGTAAGTCTCAAAATTGGACCTTTCAAATGTACATTTCGAATGTCTAATACAGACTGACGTCGTAATTCAGCAAGACAAACAATTTCTTAGGCCATGAAAATAATCATTATTTGTAAAAATTTTTACCAATGAGCCTCTTTTCTTCACAGTATTAGTTTACTTATTAATCAGCTCTGGCTATAGAAATTGGGGTAACCCTTTGTAGAACTTGTTAAATTACTTTGCATTTTGGCAGAGCAATAAATTGACAAAAACTAATGAAAGGTTACTGAAGACGTCGCTGGCATTTTTATTTACATGTCTAGAAGCCCTTGTTAGATAAAAGAGGGCTTATGTACCTGGCCGTGGAGAGCTTTGTGCACACCTGATGATAATAGGAGTCTATATGGTGCAGTAGAAAGACTACAGGTATTGACATCACAGCATGTTTAAAATACAGGTTTTATCATTACTCAGTTATGATGAGGCCAGCAGATCAGGAGACAACTGAAGAGATAGTTGGTTATACTCACAGATCCCAAGAGAAGAGATATGCTGTACCATGAAGGGCCCCACAGGGAAGCACCAGGGTGGTCAGAAGGTGGAGGGAGAGAGGGAAATTGTGGGGAAGGTTTATTGTGGTTTCTATGGGAAGGAACAAAAGAGGCAGAAAAAGCAGTTTCAGGACTGTCCGGTTTGAATAATTTCAGTAGGCTCTGGGGCGTATGGGCTGCCCCTAGTTGTCTGGCTCCGCAGTGATTAGGGCAGGTGGCTAGTGGTCCAGTGCGTGCAAGCCCATAGAGGAGGTGGTTGGGGGTGTGAACTCTGGATTCATTGGTTTGCGTTTGAAAGATACACTGACTGATCGTTGTTTATTATCTCTAGGGACTGGCTAACCCTGGGAGAGACAGTCTCTCTAGGGTCAGCAAAGTTCAGATGTCAAAGTGTTAGAATATAGACAATAAAATGTGTGGTTAATACACACTACTTTGGTGTAACTCCTGGGCCTGCCATTTCCCGATGTGCTCTACTGAATACTGGACAAGAATTAACATTTGAATCTTGGGTTTTATGTCATTGAAGAGAGGGATGATGATATTGCCTATAACCTCCTCTTAATTGGAAGCCAGACTTCTCCTCCTCCTAGGCTATGTGCCCTGGAGCAAGTTTCTAAACGTCTCTGTGCTTCAGCTTTCTCATCTTTAAGATGGTGAGGATGAAATGGTCTATGCCATGGAATTGCTGTGAAGATTCAATGAAATAATCCATGCAAAACAATCAACATAGGCTGGCATGCAACAAGCACTGAAAAAATGGTAATTTTACCACGAATGCAATTTTCTTATAAACCCAGCTCTCCATTGTACACATCTGTGGACTTGGAGTACAGTGGTTTTGAAAAACTGCTCTAACAGTGTAGGGAGAAAAAGCATTTTGACTCCTGTTTGAGCCATCCATTGGTTACTACTCCTTGATTACCTTAGATGTTACCTTTTAGTATAACTGTGTACCAGGAAGGGAGTTCCAGTGAGTTCCAAGGATGCTCAGTTGATGGCAAGACATGCATTACCCCGAGGCCATCTTGTTTATTGTTCTCTGCCCTCTCCTCCCTGGTCTATCCAGTTCTGCCACTGACCACAGAGGTCACGGATCCAAATTCCTCCCACACATGGTGAACATGGCCACTTAGAATGGATAGAATACATATAAGGAATACATTCACAATATAATGAATATAATACATAAATCTGTGTAGCCTGGACAACAGGAGGGCTTTTAAAAAATTTCTTATTATAGTTTGTTTTAAGACAAGGACAAGTTCACGTGCCACTCTCATTCTCCTCAAGGCAAACCAAGGAGAAAATCTCCCAGAGAGATAAGCCAAGACTAGCCAAGACCAGAGTAATGTACAAAACTACAGACATTCTGCTCACTCATTTTGGGACCTATTACATACATTTTCCTAATAGGGAATAATAACTGTTGATGCAAAATATATGTTATTTGTGCAACATAGAACATACATGATGGTGGCCCTATTCTGCATTTCCCATATTTATATGGAGTTATATGGTCCAATTATTATTTTTTTTCAAATGATATGGCTTTTATAGGGATGTGGCTATTTGAAGTTAATGGAAGAAATAGGTACTTTTTTCTTCCAGATAAAGGAAACAAAATTCTTCCAATAACTGTGGCAAAAGCAAAGCCTTTTACAATCAAACAAGGATAAGCCAGTTGTATCAAAGGAACCCTTTTCTAAATTGTGTTCTTAGCAGCCCATGAGCTAGTAACATTGATATTCCTAGGACCCCATAGATATTCATAGATTGACCCATCAATCAATAAAATGATTTCTGGTAAATAGGCTTGGAAACTGTTGGGTTAAAAGTAATCTCTTCATTATAGGAGTAATGCACTGAAGTGCATCAGGAATCGCCAAGAAAAGGATGCAACATGCAATGTTTCTCATCTTATTTAACTTCTAACTACACTATTTTTAAAGCGTGTTCACAACAGAGTGAGGATCCTTCTACTGATCAAAGTTTGAGAAATACAAAAATCAAACTAAAAAATCCCATGATTAGACGATCGCCTTATCCTCTACATGGAATTAGGTGATAATTTCTGTCTACTCTTATCTCTACGGAATATTTATGACACCGATCGTGTAAAAGTCCACAAAATAACTTCAACGAACTTCAAAAAACTGGAAACATGTAGGTCACAATCTCTGATCTCCATGCTGTGAAGTCAACATTAACAACAAAAAAGTCAATTAAATCTCTACCTGTATCTTTGAAAACAAATAATAAACATGGCACTAACAATTTCTTTTCTTGTCTGTCTATAAAATTTCTTTAATCTATTACCAGAAGTCTAATTTTATACCACATTTTTTTTTCTGTTGACTCTTACCCCTGGTAGATTATTTTCCTAGGTGTTTTGTAATTTTTAACTGCAAGAGCGTGTTTTTTTAGGCTTTTCCCTTGTAAGTACAGTGCAGCTTGAACTGGGGGTATGTCTTTTCAGAGAGAATTTACTTTTGCTGTTGCCAGCTTCCCCCAGTGTCTCATCAGTCTGGGAAAAATTTTTACGTTAATATCCCTGTTTGGATGTCCCAAGAACATGCTATAAATTTGAATCTTGAGCTTGCATAGGCCTGTAATTATAGATTTCAAAGAAAGCTTTTACTTTTTCACCTAGAATCAAGGCAAAGAGGGTTGAGGTTTCTTGTTGTCCCTCTTGACAGATGATAAATTTGTTTCCTTGCCAGACTTCCATTGAGCCTGTAGATATTTGAAGACTCTGACTTTACCATGAGTCTAGGTTTCAATTCCCCACTCCCTCCCCTTGGTGGACTCAAGGTTTTGTCTTGTTCATCCATGGTTATCAAAACTAGAGCTCCTAGGCTACCAGGTCCAACTTACCTTCACCTCTTGCAATCCCCTGCCAGCCTATAGGATAACTGAGTCATTGGCCCATCTCCTACCCCTTCGGTTTTAAACTTCCTCTTTGCTTTTTGCCCTTGAGGATTTGTCTTGCTTTCCTGTGAGTTCTGATCTGCTTTTACTAGGATTCCTGGATGTCTAGTAGAAGAAAAATTGTCAGATTATTTAGCATACACCACTATATAATGCAAGCCCTTTAGAAGTTTTCTCTTAAGGCATGCATTGAAGTGTGATGCTTTTAGCTGATTGATATTCTTTCAGGAACAACTTGCTGAACATTAAAAAAAAAAAAACATTTAAAATGATACAAAGAGGAGAGTAACTGCTACATGAGAACAGATTTTGTTTATTCTTTCAGAAAGCATGACAGTTGAAAAAAGATGATTGAAGACTATAAAAATTTTAGGTTTAGGTCATGGGAACGTGGATGTCTTTACTAAATTTTAGTACAAGGGATTCCTCTGTTTTTAAGAGAAATGACAATATTTTGGTTTTCATTGCTAATCACTGAGACCATCCTGAGGAGGAAGATTCTGACCTCACAGCAAGTTTTCCTTGTTATCTCTAACAGAAACTGATTTATGGTTGAATGAACCCAGAATAACAATTGTTACCGTCTCAATTTCTAATAAAGCAAAAATTCCCACCCTCCTGGTGAACACAAAATGGCTGCCTCGGTTACGACCAGTCCTGACTTGCCCTCTTTTTCCTTCCTCCTGGTTATGTCTGTTCGTTAGAGGAGCTATTCTGTGCCTGTCCAATTCTCGCCTCTGCGACTCTTCTGGTCCCACTGGTTTCTCTTTTAAATTTTATTTATTTTATCATGTCTCTGCTCCTCTATTCACATTGTACCGTGTGTTTCAGTGTAAAGGAATATTATTCATTGGAATTCTTCTCAGGGAGAGCCACCTTCGTTATTTGTAATGACTGTCTGGTCAGATATTTTGGGTCAAAACTAAGGCCTGTTTTGAGCGTGGCTGTCACCAAGGTTTCTGAGGATGGAGGAAGCTGATAACACTGTTATTTAACAGAAGCAGAAGATTTGGGAACTGATTTGGGCTGGAGGAGGCAGGATTCTGGTAGGAAAAGAAGGCTACCGCTTCTATTGTGACCTCTCCCAGTAAGTCGAGAAAATTTGAACATTCACTTAACACTTGTTGTGAAAAGAAACAGATAAAGAAAGAGTTTAGTGGTTAGGAATATGTGAAGCAAAACAGAGACAGCTCATATGGTGAACAGCTGAGGGTGAAGGCAAGGGTCAGTGCCCTCTTGGTTACACCAGTATTCAGAATTCTGTGGTTACTTGCTGGACTCCCTTTGTCAAATCTTCTTAGATTTGTCCCATGTAAAGCTGACTAATTATACAATTTCCCTGAATTTTGTAGATATTTGTTTAAAATTTAGATGTCTAGATATTTTCATCTGCATAGTGACTTTCATCTTAAAGAAAAAACTTTACCCATAGTTCTGGTTAATTGGGAGCTAATAATGTATAATTTTACTCTATTTTGATACCTGATCTTTGTACTTCTACATACAAAATTCTAATTTCAATAAAAATTTCTGCAATCTAGAATCTTTATAAGTCTTTAAAGAATTATCATTCATAGCAGCACTATTCACAGCTGTCAAAAGGTGGAAGCAGCTCAAATGTCCATCAAGGGATGAGTGGATAAACAAATTGTGGTATATTCATACAGTGGACTATTATTCAGCCATCAAAAGGAGTGAGGTACTGATACATGCTACAACATGGCTAACTTAAAAACACGATAACGGAAAGAAGCCATGAAGAGGAAAGTTAGAAACTTACACTCAGCTAAAAATAACTCCATGCTTGCTTTGCTTTTGTGAAATATGCTTGCTGTGCCGAGAAAAATAGAAAAACAGGATGACCTAAAAATCCAATGTAACTTTAAGATGTTTTGCTAAAAAATGGAATGCTCTGCACCTGCTCTTGTAAGTTTCTGTCTGGAAACTTCCATGATCTGTAAACATGCACTATAAAAGTAAAGCTCACCCTGAGTTCGGGGCCCAGAACTTTAGAGCGTTAGCTCGTCTGGGGCCGCTGGCTTAATAAACCTGAGTTCTCCAACCCTCTGAGTGTGGTGCTTGGTTTCTCGACAGACTGATTTCTGCAACAGCCAGACATGAAAGGTCACACATTGTATGATTCCATTTACATGAAATATTGGATCAGGCAAGTCCTCGGAGACAGAATGTGGATTGGTGGTCAACAGGGGCAGAGGAAAAATAAGAGCTTTTGCCTGGTGGATATGGGATTTCTTTCTGGGGTGATGAAAATATTTTAGAACTAGATAGTGGCAGCGGTTGCACAACATTGTGAATGTACTAAATGCCACCAAAATGTTTGCTTTAAAATGGGTAATTTTATGTTATATGAATTTCACCTCAATAAAACAAAAAAGTTTTAAAAGATCATTATTCTCAAGACGTATATAGACTTGAGTTCTGATACTGGTTGTTCCATTCACTTGTTGCATTGACCTTGGCCAAGTCATTTCACTTCTCTGAAACTCAGATTCATTATCTGTAAAAGAAAAGGAATAAAAGTACCTAGCCCATAGAGTAGGAAACTAGCAAATACTAGTTCTTTGCCTTTAACACATTGCAATCTGAGTTTAGCTAGCATAATTCCATTGGACTCATTAGAATCAATTACTTAGAAAAATGCATTCGTTTTCTGATGATAGAAACACTACACGTCTTACAGGAAATATAAAAACCCAAATGAGTATAAAGAAAAAAATAAAAATGGCCTGTGCCTACACTGCTCCAAAATAAACAAAATCGATATATTTAAATGTTTTTCATTATGTTTGCCCACTTTGCATGCCCCCAACCCCTGCTCATCTCTTTTTCTTATCCTATCTCCTCCTCCTCCTCCTCTTTCTCCTTCTTCTTTCTCTTCCTTGTAATTAAATAATATATCTATAATTTTTCCTGCATTTATCCTCCAATCATCATTATATTGTAAGCATTTTCCATATCATTAATATGCTTTAAAGTATATTTTCATGATTTTTATGATATAATTTCTATGAATAAGCCATAGTTTATGTATCTGTTCTCCTATAGCTTTACATTTAGATTATTTTAAAATTTCTGGTATTATAAATATTGCCATAAGGGAGTAATATGTAATATTTTAAAAATAATATGCTATGGGGTCAAATTTATTTTGGGTAAGTTATTTAACTTGCCCATCTTCAGAATTCTTATCTGACAAATGGGCATAATTATGATATTTACTTCTTAAGGTTGCTGGATCAAATGAGATATCTATTATAAAGCAATTAGCTTAGCAATTTCAGATGAATTTAAGAATCATTGTCATGTTTTCTCCACCAAAACAAAATAAGACAACAACCTTATTGGCATGTGAATTCAATTTCATTAAACCATAGATCATCAGAAAGAACTGACTTTTAATTAATTCAGTTTCCCTAAAAATGTGGTATCAGTTTCCATTATTGAGATAGATTTCATTCTCCCCACTGCTACTGGGGTCATCTTTCTAAAATCTAAACGAAATCTCATCACTTCTCTATGAAAACTGCTTAATGACTTTCCGTCATTTTCTCAGTAGTGTGTGTTCTCACAGTTGATTCGCAAATCTACTTTTCTGGTACAATGCCCTGTAGAGTCTTCCTGAATTTCAGTCATTCATAATTACCTACGGCTCTATAAACATTCAAGGTCACTCTCCTCGGGCATATTGTGCCTTCTTGCCACAATGTTCTCCTTCAAATAGTATATCTGCCAAATTCTTGTTGGTTTTTCAGATTTAGACTCAAAATTTACATCACTGTAACGTCACCTCTGATCACTTTCCCAGTTTTACTACTCTGCATCTATAATGTAATTATTTCTTTTGTTTATATGTCTTGTTCTCTCCCAATAGATTTTTGTCTCTTGATAGCAGCGTTCCCCTGGGTCTAGAGGAGAACCCAGACATGCAGGTGTTCAAACAATTTATCAAATTGACGATTGTAGGGCGCCTGTTACAAAGAATTGGCAAATATTCATGTTTCTAAACCTGAGAAAATGGATTAAATAGCAAGTTTATAATGTGAATAACTTTAAAATAATATACACATTGAAATAAAGAAATATAAGAAAAAGTTGTTACAGTCTAATATCTTTGCATCCAAATATATGTCATCCTTTCAAGAGTTTATGCTTGGAACACAAACTTTATGTCAACAAGGAAACCCTCTGGAAATGCGAAGGAAAACTTTTTAACAAGTTGAAAAAGGAATCTGTCTCATAATCCATCGCAGTACTTATTTTTTTTTAAAGAAGTTATATTGAGATATAATTGACATTCAATAAACTGCATATATTTAAAGTGTACAATTTGATTTTTGTACATATTAGTAACGTATTAGTAACGTATGTATGGCAATCCCAATCTCCCAATTCATCCCATCTCACCCCTCCCTTTAGTACTTACTGTTTTTGATAATCTCACGGTGAGAAATATGTTAAAGCACATGGTCAGTGTTCTAGGTTTTGCCACATGAAAACCAGAAAGAAACGAGTAGCTGGCTTCTTGGGTATAATTTCACGGTGTGCTCAGTGAAATGAATTTGTGTTGATGGCATTCTCTTTCACGTCACATCCAATTAAGCAATTAAATGAAATATTGGAATTGTTTTGCAAGGAGTTTGCAGAAGGTAAATCTACTTGTGCTTTTTAGCTTGTCCTCAGTTGAAAAAAAATTTGTATATGCTGCCTTCAAAGTTTATTCTTATTCTGTATCTGAAAAATAACAGATCAGTCTATTGTTTGTAATGCCTTTTTTTTTCAGGGTTTTTCTTCTGACCTGCATAGAAAGAGAAATGCATCATTGTCCATACATTCTACATGGGAGTTCAAAACTTTTGTGTTTAGAGCAGTTTTCAACTTTTTCCACCAGACACAGATGAGAGGAGACAGTCACATATCTGACACCTGTGGTCTGTGATGCAGATAAGCTTTCTTGTTTCCCCTGCAAGTCCCTGCAAGCATATTGCCTCTCCATACCCACTTCTTTTCCTCTCAGAAAAGCATATTTACATATTTACTGATCTTAATTAAAAGGACAACCTTGAATATAAACTCATTTAATAAAGAATTCATTTGTTTGCAAATTTTGTGGATTTTTTAAAAAATTAATTGTGGATTATAGCTGACCAAACAGGTGTTCTATATAGTGGGTCTGAGTGAGATTAAAAAAAAAAGATCAAAGGCAAAATTTTACCAGATATTATAACAAATTATAGAAATAGTTGAGAAGCTTAAAAGGTAGTTTTTTTTCTCCTTTCAAAAAAGCATAATTTTGAAGGAAATTCTGGAAATTTTTGAATAAGTTGTGATTATGAGAAAAAGGTTGTAAATTTCGTAGGATGTAGGAACTCAATCTCTATAAGGCAGTTACTTCATCTATTAAGTGAGCCTACTCTAAAATTAACATTCCATTGGACTAAGGAAAGAGAATAATGGATTAATGCCTTTTAGGGCCTAATTTTTGTAAAGTCGGTTAAATTATGTTATAAAAGAAAATACATTAGTGGCTAATGAAAGAGCAGACCCAATATGTTCCTGCTTTAGTGTGATTACAAATTTCTTTCAGTCCCCATATATTAAAATCCTATAAGTTCTTTAGGACTCACTTCACAGCTCACCTAACTTTAGCCTTGAACTCACCTCCCAGATCAAATGGTTTTAGCCTTGGTCGATGTTGAGGGCTCTTAATCGGATATTAGCCACGTATCTACTCTCATCTCCACTCCATGTCTCAAAGGCAGCTCAAAGTCAACAGGTTCAAAATCAAAGACATAGCTTATCTTCTTCCTGCAAAATCTGGTCCACTGTCCCTATGGACCATCCATCTGGTTCTGAGCCAGAGTTTCATTCTGAACTGATTATCTCGGGCCAGTTTTTCATCACTTTTTACCTGGATCAAGGCACTAGCTTCCTATCCAGTCCTCACATGTAGTCTGATGCCCACTTCAATTTCTTCCTTGTGTGCCAGCCAGGATGATTGAGTTGAAGTGCTTGTGTCCTACGCTTCCTCCAAAGCTTCCAAATACAGCGTGTACATGATGCACTCAGCCCAGCACACACAGTGCCACAAAACCTTCCAGTGGCTCTCAAGTTCTAAGATAATGACCCAATCTCCAATACGACAAGCAAGCCTCCGTGTGCCCTGCCAACCTTGCCTTGACCTAATTTTGTGTCATTTTCCCTCAACTTTGTGTACTCCAACCATATGAACTCTCTCTTGGACACATCATACTCCTGTAAGCCTTGGCCTTCACAGATACTTTGCCTCCAACTGTAGAGTTCACATAGCTTCTCTTCCCAGCCTCTCCCTTGGTTAACCTTTTGTCTGGCTAACTCCTACTCACCTTTCAGAGCCCAACTCAAATATTATTTCCTTGTCTAAGTCTTCCCTGACCCTCTATCTTAGTTTACTCTGTACTGTGTTCTCATACACTATTCTTAGTTCACCCTGTGCTGTTACTAGGTACACATTTTGATTAATATCTGCCTCCCACACTAGACTGTAAGCTCTGTGGAGGTGAAGGTGACATTACACTGTTCAATATCACCAATCATACTCAATCACATCCGATTCCAAGAACTACTTTTTTTTCCATTCTATGTATTTGATTAAGATATATTTATTCTGAGACTAGTGTAGACAATTAACAACCTCAAGGAGTATTTTGAATCTGACATCTACTTTGCTCACTTTTGTTGCAGACAAACATTTTAAAACTATACTGAATGCTGACATGAACAAAAACACAGTATTGAGAGATGAACACAATATTTAGAGACTGGGTGTCCTCGCCACGGCTCAGGTAGGAAAAAGTAGGACTCAACTCACCCCACTGAACAACTATAAATGATAATGGTGGCATTATTCTTTTGTCTCCTCCTTTGCAGCTGCTAATGTGCTTTGACAGTTAGCTTTGCTCTTTTATGAACTCTCCACCAGCTATAATCAGTCATGGGGAAGTCAGGCAGCAAAATTTGCATGTGCCAATTCTCACCCTTGATTTCTGGAAAAAAAAAAGCATTTGAGTGTATAAAACCTTTTTGAATGAGATTTTTTCCCATGTTCCAATTTCTAATTTCATCTTTCAATATAGGCTGTGAATGCCAAGTTAGTCTTTGCGTCAGAATAAATTGAGAACATGCTATTCCTATAAGAGAATGAAGGAAACTTTTTAAGAAATAAAGATATTACAACACAGTGTCAAATAACTAATTTACTTTTGTGTGCATGTAAATATGCATAGAACATCTTACTGCTGTGGAAATGTATAGGTTACCCTTGTTGTTAGAGAGTTTAGCCACCTGTGAGCTACCCACATTCTAATAAGAAACCAAGTAGGAAAACAATGTTTTAGTGAATGCTGCCAGCACTCAGCCTCTCATTTATTTGCTCTGATGTAAGGTATTAAAACTTGGGCAACTAGTGTGTTATTTGGAAGTTGATGGTGAAAATGGAAGTTTCCTTGAAGAAAAAAGGCGTAAGGGAGGTCAAGTCCTCAACGTGACCTCAAATGTAACTATTACCCTACTGGTTAGTTGAAACTGGAGATCAAAGACTCAATGTGTTAAATGTATTTGGCTGTGCATTGTTTCATGAAAAGGGTAAAAAGAAGTATTTGATGGTGTGGTTTTTCTTTTTTTTAAAAAAAATTATTTTCAAGGAAAATGCACTTACTCACTTAAAAAATACAATTGTGGGACTTCCTAGGTGGCGCAGTGGGTAAGAATCTGCCTGCCAATGCAGGGGACACAGGTTTGATCCCTGCCCCAGGAAGATACCACATGCCGCAGAGCAACTAAGCCTGTGCACCACAACTATTGAGCCTGTGCTCTAGAGCCCCCGTGCCGCAACTACTGAAGCCCATGCGCCTAGAGCCCGTGCTCTGCAACAAGAGAGGCCGCCGCAATGAGAAGCCCGTGCACCACAAGGAAGAGTAGCCCCCGCTCACCACAACTAGAGAAAGCCCATGTGCAGCAACGAAGACCCAACACAGCCAATAAAATAAATAAATAAATAAATAAATAAAATTACAATTGTGTGTTGCATAATAAAGTAACACTTCATGAAAATGGACTACTTGATCTTTTTCATTCTTCTTTGCAAGTTAAATGATCTATGCAGATTCTATTAAAATAGATTTTTTTTGCTATCTTATAGGGAATTTTATTATTGTTCTAATTTGCGTCTATATTCACTCCTCAAACTAAAAGTTTGAATGGTTTCACCTCTTAAAATGAGTAAAATAAAGTAGATTTTTAATACAAGTGTTTGGTTCATAGCTACCTGAGTTTTTAATTACATTTTGGTTTTCTCTCTTTCCTGAATGATGAGGGTGTGAGGTGGAAAATTCCTAGCTTCTAATCATTGTGTGGTCTTCCTGGTGACCAGTGCTCATCCTGAAGGTATTTAGGTCCCCCTAAGTATTGCCTCATTAGAACAAAAGACGCTCCTATCACGCAGGAAGTTCCAAGGGATTTTAGGGGCTCTATGTGTCAGGAACAGGGATCAAAGACCAAATATTAGAAAAAGATGTTCCTAATGTTCTCATCACTTAGGAAATTACAAGAATATTAAGAACTTTGTGCCAGGAAGCGGGCAGGGCGGGGGGGTGGAGATCAAGGTATATATTTTCTATAATTTCATCCTCCCTCCCTTCCTTCCTTCCTTTTTAGAAATTGGTAGTTTCATTGTAGACCATTCTTTTAAAACTATAGGAAGAGATTACTTGGATCAGAATCATGACATACAGGGCTTGTTAAAAACCCAGATTCCTAAGCCTCATGGAAGACTTGTTGGGTCAGCATTTCTGAGAGAGACTTTGAAATCTGGTGTTTAACCAGCTCCCTTGGGGGTTCTTATACACATTTAAACTTAAGAACCACTCTTATAGAAGATGCTAGGAAAATTGGATGAAGGGTATCATAGTCTTGGTGATAAGCACTATTCCTACATGATTCTTCTTTGCCTTTCTCGCTTCTCAGATTGTCATTCTTGCTCACCTAGCACCCTTTGGGTCTAAATCATACTCTTTCTTCTGCTGACCATGACGTTGGCTTCAGCAGAAAGGGAGAGAGTACTATTCCAGGAGTCTGGAAGAAAACCTGTCCTTAGGTAGATTCTCATTCTTTCTCTCTCCACTTCTTGTTCCTTGTTTTGCTTTATCTTCTTTGATTCTATTTCTGCTCTTGGGTATCTGAAGGAATGCCATTTGCAGCTGGTCACTGACACTCCTTCATCAATAAATACACAGAATACAGCAAAGGTTGAATAGTCAGGCAATGATATCAACAAGAAAGTTAACGCTGCCTGGCTGCAAGGTGCAGGTAGAGTTTTAGTAGTGAACTGAAAGGCAGTCAATCAGAAGACAAAGAGGAAATTGATAAGAGGAAGAATGAGAACAAATTAGAGATATTTCCCTGACACTCTTTTCCAAGCCCTCATCTATACCTTGACTAGGATGGCAGGATATTAGTTAGAATCATGACTACAATGCCTGTCAAGGATGAGTCTTTATAATTGTGTATTAACTTTCTAGTAACCTGCATACATTCCAGATGTGGATGTCATTTTTCTCAATGTATTTTTTTTGTCTTTATAAATTTGCACATTAAAAGGACCCCTCAGGCATGGTGAATACATGAGTGACACTGATGGTCCTTATCTTGATGCTCAGAATTGAAAAGCCAGGTAAGTAGCAGGAACTGTACACGGTGTCTGAAAAAGAACTGTTCTGATTTAGGTTGCTCAGCCCATTCATCTGCATTTCGTAAATGTTAATGCAGTCAGAAGGGAATTAGATTAGCAGTCAAAAGGATTGGCCTCTGGTCTCTCTGGCATGGAGAGAACCCCTAACCCCTTGGAGCCTCAATTTCTGCTGTTTTGAATCGAGGGTGATGGGTGGCATGGAGAGACATTGAACAATGATGTTGGATGAACACAGAAGATCTCAAAGGTCTGTTCCAGTCCTAAAATTCTTTAAAATCATTTCATTTCCTTAGGTGTTCTATAAATAAAGTTTTTAAAGGTTAGCACTGTTCAATCTCCTTCCAGTTCTTTGCCTTAAGAGTTTTGATGGAGTGCCATGGTTCCTACCTTGTTCTTTTAACTCTGTTTGTTTACACCTGGGCCTGGCCAAGGCGGGGCTGGAACTCATTGCCTCGATACTGGCATGTTCCCCACCAGACTGCGGGCTGCTATAAATCACTTTAGTAGGTTCTATTTCCTGAAAATTTCTTTTAGATAGTGGGGGAAGGGTGGGCCATGGAATTCAAAACAGATTTATAGAAGGATCTTTGAGAATAAAGTGCAAGGAATGACCCAGGTCTGGCTGTTCCCGCATAACTCAGTGAGGGACTCCCAGCAAAAAAGACTAGTAATTTGTTTCATTTGTAGGTGAAAGAAGGTCTTTGAAGATGTCTGGCATTAATTATAATAGTGGTCACTGTTGCCATTTCCAAATCCTGCTTTTTAAGATCATGAACTGTCAGTTTAGAGAAGGCTTAGCGTCTCCTCTTAGGAGGAAGAGAATACTTAATGGGGGCATAAGTGGTAAACGTCTGAGATGAATAGCATGGACAAGATTAAATAACACGTCCTGTCTCATTCTTGGAAAACTCATTCCTGAAAGTCAAGTTACAGGCTCTTTCTTTTTTGTAGAATAGGGACTTTTACTCTTTGTTCTAAGAAACGGGCCGCTATTCCAAGTGGTAGTAACAGTACAATTGTGCTTCAGCCAGCTCTTGCACTTCGTCATTGGCCTAACATATGCCTTGTTTCTCACCACCTTGTGGATTTCATATGCTCCTCCGGACCCAAACTCCACGCAATCTTGGTTGCCATTCTTCTCAGTAGACCATGTAAATCACTGTGAAATTCTCAACTCGTGCTTCGTAGGATGAGAAACTCCAGATGCTCTACTGGGTGACTTCACTGGGCCACTGGGTGCTCTGCTGGGCTGCTGGGTTATCTGCAACAGGAAATCTCCATGTCCCATGTCCTGGGCCCATGGAGTCTCTGGGACCCATGTGACTCTGCAGGCTCCTCTGGGTCCCGTGACTTTAATGTCTTCTGGTGGGTCCCAGGACCCAACAGCATTCAAAGTGGTACTCTTGCAAAGCCTAATTCTACTCCTTTGGCTCTCCTACAATTTTATTGCTACTACTGCTCATTGTAAGAATTAGCATCTCTTGAGCCTTCACTATGTATGAGGAACTAAGTTAAGCACTTTGCACACAGTATCACTTTTAAGCCTCACAAGAAAGTTGTGAAGTTTTTTTTTTTTAATATTTGCATTGTACACATAAGGAAACTGAGGCATAGGGATGCAACATAATCTGTACACGTTACATAGCAAATGTCAGAGTTAGATTTTTAAACCCAGGAAGTTTTGATTTCAAGGCTTAGCTCTTAACCACAAGTACCGCCAGCCACGTAGAGCCCCAAGAAGCCCTCATCGGATGTTCTATTTGCCTTCTGAATTAAAAAAAATATTCTGCTTCTCTTTGTGGTGTCCAAGGCTTCAATTATGGGATCCTAGGCCCCTGTCACCACCCTTTCTTAATTTATTTACCCTGTTTCTAAGAATCAAAGGCTCTGACAAGCACATTGTATTAGTTATCTATTGCTTCACAACAATTTACCGCTAAACTTAGTGGCTTGAAACAACAAGCATTTATTATCTCAGAGTTTCAGAGGGTCAGGAATTTGGGGATGGCTTAGCTGGGCGCCTCTGGCTCAGGGTCTCTCATGAGGTTGTAGGCAGGATGCCAGCTGAGGCTGCACCATCTGAAACTGTGACTAGCTCTTCTGAGAAGGCTCATTCACATGGCTCTTGGCTGGAGTCCGCAGGTTCTTACCACAGAAGGCTCTCCACAAGGATGCCTGCGTGTCCGTAGGCATGGTAGCTGGTTTCTCCCAGATTGAGTGATCAGGGAGAGAGCCCGCAAGACAGAAATTGCAGTCTTTTAAAAACCTAATCTCAGAAGTGAGATTCCTGCCGTATTCTTTCATTTCTGCTATATTCTCTTTGTTAGAAGCAAGTTGCTAAATACAGCCTACTTTCCAGGAGAGGGGGATTAAGTTCCATCTCTTGAGGGGAGAATTATCAGATAGTTTATGGATGGACATAGTTTTTAAACCACCTCCTACTGGAATTTGAGAAGTTTCTTCATGCAAGACTCTACCTCAGTTCTGAACTTCATTGATGAAGGCACCTGTGGTATCAAAAACTTTCAGTCAAGCTGGACTGTTCCAATCCTGGCCTTACCAGGCATTAGCTATAGGAGCTTTGGCTAGTGCTTTATTTCCTAATGTGAAAATGGAGATAATAGTCTTTACTTCATTTTTATGTTATTATGATAATTTATAACTTAGAATTTCTATGAAAGCGCTGTGGAAAAACTATGCGAAAAGAAAGTATCTTTGAATAATTTTGAATATTAAAAAGCTCAACATTGTGTTTATAGCTCCTGGATAATATAGAAATAACAATTTTAGAGCCAGGACTATATCTAAAATTCTCATATGATTCTTCATTCAGCAGAGTATTTATTAAGTCACCAGAGCAACTTTCTAATAAACCTGTGTCATGGGACCCACTGGATGGAAGGAAAAGAATACTTGAGTGTAGAACAATGCACACATTTTGATCAAGACAAAGAAAAATAAACAGAGTCATTAAGACAATAAAAATGAGCAAGCTTACAGAGAGTGTAGCAAAAGATTTGAATCTTCAGAGGAAAGGCATCAGTGCTAATTAACAAATTATGAAATTCACACAGTTCTAAAGATAATTTTATGACACCTATTTCTTGTTATAAGAATATTGCTGTCAACAGTTCCTGTTACCAAATACTTATTAAAACTTTCTCCATCCCCTTCTACAAAGTAAAGTCAACAGCAAAAAAAAAAAAAAACCACAAAAACAAAAAAACAAAAAAGTTGTGACTGTAAGGATTTAATTTGGAATGTCAACACAGTGAAATTTGCATAAATTCTAATAAAGCAAAATTAAAATCCATTAACACTTGTCTCTGGTAATTAACAAAAGCTTGCTGTTTTAAATGACTGTGTTTCAGACATATGGAGGGAAGGAAAGATGGGAGAACGTGGAGCCATGGAAAAATATGAAGATTATAAACTAAGAATGGTGTTATTTAGAAAGTCCCCAATTTTAGGAAGGAAATAAAAGTTATTTAGGCTTTTAGAAAGCATTGAAAAATGCTTTCCATTTTATAATGTATAGATTCACTCAAGAATTTCACCAGATGTTTATTTTACAAGATACATATGACACTTACATTTATGTACATTAATGATAATTTACTACTCAATTCTAATTACTACCCTCTGGAGAGAACAGACATGTTGACAAATATTGATTATTTAAGACAAACTACAGAAAACCCATACTTCCTGATTTAAAAACACATGAGAATTAAAATTTTCTTTTCCATAGATTCCCAAATATCTGGAGAGAAGAGAATTAAGCCATCATGCGTTGAAAATTACTATTTGAAGTTAGTGGTGTATTACTTTACATTTTGGGGTAATTATTCGAGATTAAATACGTTCTGCTAAAATAGAAAGTAAGTTTTTCTGGATATAAGATACGAAACTTCCCTTTAAAACATCCTTGTTTAGGATCACTGTAACCAGTGCACCTACTCTGGAAACAAAAAGTGTGACAAGAAAGGCAGAAATAAAAAAAGAAAGGCATCTCAGTGTTAGGATGGTGACAGTGGTGATGCTTGTGATGATGGTGACTTGCGGTTTACTGAGGGCTTACTGGAAACTTACTGGGTACCAGGCATTGTATTAATACGGATCATCTTATTCCCTATTTACCTACACCACTACATTATTTACATATACTTCTACTAATAAATTAATAATAGTTACAGTTTATTGAATATCTACTATGTGCCAATGTTTGGGTACTATGCTTAGTACTTCACCCAAATTATTTCTAATTCTTACTATAGTTTTGTAAAGAAGTATTATGTGTGCTGCTTCTTACGTGAAGACATGGAAGCTCAAACAATAAAAGTACAATTTTCTAGTCACGTATTTCATAAGTGCACAGACCAGGGTTCAAATAGATCTGTCTTTCTCCTTAGGCTTTTCTGTTTCACTGCTCTGCAGTCTCACGACATCCTAGATTGGATAATGATATTAATAACAACAATAATAGTAATACCACCATCACTATCACCACCATCACCAATAGAAATTTATATCTGTAGAGTGCTTTCCAATTTACAAAATCCTTGGGGGCAGGTGATTGTTACATGATAGAACGTAGTATTTATTGGAAACAAATTCTAAGATGACTCGCACAGTTCAGATCTCTGTTGTTCGAGAGTCAACAGTATTTAATTTAATTTTATTATTTCTTTTATTTTTCCATTCATTTATTTTATTTATTTATTTTTCTTTAAGAACTTTTATTGAGGTACAATTGACATACAATAAACTGCATATATTTAAAATGTACAATTTGATACTTTTTTTCTTGTTAGTAATGTATATATGGCAATCCCAATCTCCCAATTCATCACCCCCCAAACTCCCCCCCGCCCTTCCCCCCTGCTTTTCCCACTTGATGTCCATATGTTTGTTCTCCACATCTGTGTCCCTATTTCTGCCTTGCAAACCAGTTGATTTGTACCATTTTTCTATATTCCGCACATATGTGTTAATAAACAATATTTATTTTTCTCTTTCTGACTCACTTCACTCTGTATGACAGTCTCTAGGTCCATCCATGTCTCTACAAGTGTCCCAGTTTCATTCCTTTTTACAGCTGAGTAACATTCCATTGTATGTATGTACCACATCTTCTTTATTCATTCGTTGATGGACATGTAGGTTGCTTCCATGTCCTGGCTATTGTAAATAGTGCTGCAATGAACATTGGGGTGCATATGTCTTTTTGTATTATGGTGTTCTCTGGGTATATGTCCAGCAGTGGGATTGCTGGGTCATATGGTAGTTCTATTTTTAGTTTTGCAAGGAACCTCCATACTGTTCTCCATAGTGGCTGTATCAATTTACATTCCCATCAACAGTGCAAGAGCGTTCCCTTTGCTCCACACCCTCTCCAGCATTTACTGTTTATCGCTTTTCTAAAGATGCCCATTCTAACCAGTGTGAGGTGATACCTCATTGTCGTTTTGATTTGCTTTTCTCTAATAATTAGTGATCAACTGTATTTTATTATATTTGACGCTGTGGTAAATGGAGTTATTTCTTTAATTTTGCTTTCAGATGTTTATTGTTAGTATGTAAAAATGTCACTCATTTTTGAAAAAGGAATCGTCCTACACTGTTGGTGGGAATGTAAATTGGTGCAGCCACTGTGGAGAACTGTACAGAGGTTCCTTAGAAAACTAAAAATAGAGTTATCATATTATCCAACAACCCCACTCCTGGGCATATATCCAGGAAAGACAAAAGCTATAATTTGAAAGGAAACATACACCCTAATGTTTAGCAGCACTGTTTGCAATAGCCAAGACATGGAAGCAACCTAAGTGTCCATCGACAGATGAATGGATAAAGAAGATGTGGTATAAGTACACAACAGAATTTTTAAAAATATTTTTTCTTCTTTTTCTAGTTCTTTCAGTTGTAAAGTTAGGTTGTTGATGAGAAATTTTTTTTTAATGTAAGTGTTTATAGCTATAAATTTCCCCCTTAATACTGCTTTCATTTCATCCCATAAGTTTTGTTATGCGGTACTTTTGTTTTCATTCATCTCTGAGTGTTTTCTAATTTCTCTTATGATTTATTCTTTGATCCATTGGTGTTGTTTAAAAGTGTGTTGTTTAATTTCCATGAATCTGTATATTTCCAGTTTTCCTTCTGTTATTGACTTCTAACTTCATCACATTTTGGTATATATGTATAACATCTATCATTTAAAATCTATTGAGACTTACTTTGTGGTCTAACATACGGTTTAAGCTGGAGAATGTCCCATGTGCACTTGAGAACAATGTGTATTATGTCGTTGTTGAGTACATTGTTCTGTATATATCTGTTAGAGTGAGTTGGTTTATTGCATTGTTCAAATCCTATATTTCCTTACTTACCTTCTGCCGGGTTGTTTTATTTATTATTGAGAGTGGGGTACTGAAGTTTCCAACTATTATTGTGGAATTGTCTATTTCTCCCTTCAATTCTGTCAACTTTTTCTTCATGTATTCTGGGCATCTGCTATTTGGTACACAAATGTTCATAATTTTTAGACTTTCTGTATTGAACCTTTTATTAATATAGAATGTCCTTCTTTGTCTGATAAGCATTTTTAAAAATTTAGAGTCTATTTTTTTCTGATATAAGTATAGCCATCTCTGCTCTCTCTTGGCTACTATTTGCATGTAATATATTTTTCCATCCTTTCACTTTCAGTCTATTTGTGTCTATGGATCTAAGGTGAGTCTCTTGTAGACAGCAGATGTTGGATTTTTTTTTTTAAATCCATTCTGCCAGTCTCTGTCTTTTGATGGAAGAGTTTAATCTGTTTACATTTAAAGTAATTACTTATAAGAAGGGACTCAGTTTTCTCATTTTGCTATTTGTTTTCTACATGCTTTGTAGCTTTTTTGTCCCTCAATTCCTGTGTTATTGTCTCCTTTTGTGTTTAGTTGATTTTTTTATGGTGAAATGTTTTATTTTTTTTAAGAACTTTTATTGAGATATAATTGACATACAATAAACTGCATGTATTTAAAGTGTATGATTTGATATTTTTTCTTATTAGTAGTGTATATATGGCAATCCCAATCTCCCAATTCATTCCATACCCCCACCCCCCTTTACCCACTAGGTGTTCATATGTTTGTTCTCTACATCTGTGTCTCTATTTCTACCTTGCAAACCAGTTCATCTGTACCATTTTTCTATATTCTGCATATATGTGTTACTATATGATATTTTTTTTCTCTTTCTGACTTACTTTATGGTGAAATGTTTTAATTCTTATTTCTTTTTGTGTATATTCTGTAGCTATTTTCTTTGTGGTTACCATGAGGATTACATTTAACAACCTAAAGTTATGACATTCTAAGTTGAATTTATACCAGCTTAACTCAATAACATATAAAAACTCTGATCCTATACAGCTCTGTGCCCAATCCCTTTTGGTTATTCATGTCACAAATTTATATCTTTATATATTTTGTGTCCAAAAACATTGACTAATTTTTTAGATGATGTATCAGTCTTTCTTAAATCATATAGAAAACAAAAATTGGAGTTACAAACTAAAGTTACCATGCTAGCTTTTATAATTGACCTTTTCTGAGATTTTTATTTCTAGTGTTATTTCAACCTGAAGGACACCCTGTACCATATCTTGTAGGGCAGGTCTAGTGCTAACAATCTCTATGAGATCCTTGTTATCTGAGAATATCTTAATTTCTCCCTTACTTTTGAAGGATAGTTTTGTCAGATAGAGGATTTTTGATTGATAGGTTTTTCTTTTAGAATTTTGAATGTATTAGCCCATTGCTCCAAGGTTTCTGATGAGAAATCTGCTGATTACCTTATTAAGGATCCTTTGTTTGTGAAATATTGCTTCTTTTTTGTTGTTTTCAATATTTGCTCTTTAACTTGCTTTTGACAATTTGATTATGAGTGTCTTGGTCTAAGTCTCTTTAATTCATACTAGTTAAAGCTTTTTGAGCTTCTTAGATATTTATATTCATGTCCTTCATCAAATTTGAAAGGGTTTTAACCAATATTTTTTTAAATAATCTCTTTCCTCTTTCTCTCTTTTTCTTCTGAGACTCTCACAATGTGTGTATGTTAGTCCACTTGATGGTGTCCTCCAGGTCCCTTAGGCTCTGTTCACTTTTCTTCAACCTTTTTTCTTTCTGCTTCTCAGATTCAATAATTTCAGTTGTCTTCAAGTTCACCACTTTTATCTGAATGCTCAAATCTGATTTTGAATCCATTTAGTGAAATTTTTATTTTAGTTGTTGTAACTTTCAGCTCCAGGATTTTTTTTTTTTTTGGTTTCTTTTTATGTTTTTATGTCTTTATTGATATTTCCATTTTTCTCATATGATGTTTTCTTGACTTTTCCCGCATCTTTTAGTTCTTTGTCTTTAACACAGTCTTTTTAAAGTCTTTGTCTGGTAAGTTTGCTCTCTAGTCTTAGGTACAGTTTCTGTGATTTTTTTTTTCTCTGAATGGGTCATCTTTTTCTATTTATTCATATCCTTTGTAATTTTTTTTTTGTTGGAACTGGATATTTGAATCTTATAATGTGATAAATATGGAAATTAGATTTTTTTCTTTTCCCTAGGGGTTGCTGTTTTTTGGTTTTGTTTCCCATCTCTCTCTCTCTCTCTCTCTTTCTCCCTCTCCCCTCATTTTCACATTGTCTCTGTGCTGGGGATCAGCCTGAGGTATAAACAACATCTTTTTAGGTCTTTTCTGAGCCTGCATTCTTCCCAGGGCATGTACAGTGACTTTTTAAATTCCCCTCTTTGTGTGGTTGTTTTTGAATGTTTTCTGGCTCCTAAAAGGGGAAATAGAGAAAAAAGAAGGGGGAAAATGTGCCAGCCCTTTAAACTCTTTGGAAGTCACTTCAGCAGGAAGAGGAGGGGCTTGCCACACGGCTGCCCACTTCTGTGCCTGTGCCTCTGCGGTCAAGCAGCAATCATTGATCAGAGCACAGACCCTTGGTATTTGTAGGGCAGGGTCCACCCTAGGTGTAAACTGCCCCAGAAACATGTGCACAGCTGCCTGCCACTGGACTAGAGGGTGGGAGATGGGTAACTGCTACTTTGCTAAGAACTTAAATTGACCAAAATCAAGCACAATTTACCAGTGAAGGCTTCCCCTGGAAGTTATAAGTCTTCAGATAGACTCCAGAGTTACCAAGTAGTTACATCATACAGATACTGCCAGCACAGTTGTTGTCTAGTTGAGGAGACGGATTCCTGGTCCTTTCTATTCTGCCATCTTCCCTAAACCTTCCTTCTTTCACATTTAAATGAGTGTGAGAGAAAAGCTGATTTATAAGTATAGAAATTTTCTGTGTAATATTGGGGGGATCATCATTTACGTGGGTATTACCTGAAATTTAATGATCCATTGGCTCTAGAATAAAAAAAGAGGGCTATATTACCTTTTTCTGAATGATAAAGAAAGGACTCCTTCATGAATCAGATGTGGATTTGAAGTTCAGAGTGTCTTAAAAGAGTTAATATTGAACGAGTCTGGCTTCTCATTAATCTACACATTCTTTTTTGGAGGAAAAAAGAATTGAAATAAAAGTCCAGAGCCCAATTCTTAACAGCAGCTGTGCTTCTGGTTAAATGTTTTGTGGCTCTTATTGTAGATTTGGACTTGTTTATCTAATGATGGCTGGGTTTGTGGCTTTACACTTTAGGATCTCATGGTCCACATTCTACAAATGGTTATTTCTGCACCTGTGGCCAGCTTTAAGATTTTCTTCTGCCTTGCAGGTGCCTTAAGAGTTGGCTTCAAAAGTCACAACAGGCAGCAGAGTAATTTTCTTTCCAGAAACCATACCAATTGTCTTTTGGGCTAGAAATAACATTACATGAAGCCATATTTCTGTTAGTGCTGAAATACCAAAGTGCCCAAAGGGTCACATGAATACAGTACAGAAGAGCATCTCAGACAGTATTTAAGAAAGTCATATTTTTGAAATGTAATCCAGATAAATAGAAGGCATATCTGGGACATTTTAATATTTAGAGAAACATATATATGTATCCTGTAGTTTTGAAACCTCACTTATACTCTCTCTTTCTATTCTTACAATGCCAAACAATTAGTACTCTTTTATATTTCAAATAGGGATTGGTCAATGAAATGCGCAGTCCATGCAATGAAGAACTGAGAAAATAAAAACATAAAAAGATCATATATATGTCACTATTCAGGCTTGCATACACACATATTCACACACCAGCAATAGTCCACTTTGGGTCTCATGAACTGACTGAATTATTCTACGTTTTGGGATTTGCAGTGTTTGCCAATTTGATTTTCTTTTCGTCCAAGGATGGGAGTTAGATTTTGTAACATAAAGTTAAAGATGATCTATTTGCTTAAAAAACATGTGCAGCTTAAATTACAAAAACTTGCTTGAACAGAGTCAAGGATATTTGGAATTATTCTGATCATTTATTCCTGATTTTCTGTTTCTTTATGAGTTCATCCAATACAGAAAAGCAGTTGCTTCATTCTAAGGTAGTTTGTAATGTCTTTTCCTCGTGTCTGAAGCAGTATCAATGACAAAAAAAATAGTTGTCAATCACAAACATCCTCTGACTATTGTCTCTGCTCCAGGCACTGTGCTTGGTCCTGGTGAAGGAAACAGATATAACTACTGCCCACTTGGAGCTTAGTGAGAATGGGTAAACACATGCTCAATAAATAAGTAAATGAATGTACACATGGTGCACAAATCAAGAGGGTGTGCTGAATGCCTGTCTTTCTAGATTTCTCCTGTTTCGCTGCTACTGGTTCTCCCCTCTAGAATAACTGTCTCTGATAATGAAAAATAGATTCTACTCTGAGGGGATGAACGTGAAGTGGAAAGAGACAAGTTTGCAGTTTCTTCCTTTGGAGAATCAAAACCCATGATAGGGACCACGCAGACAGAAGAGTTTTAGGGTGTGAGGGAATGGGTTTTAAGGGACTTAAACAGTCACTTCTGAAAAGACTTTCTATTCACTCATACTTTCTAAAAGTACCCATTGGGTTCAGACACTTTATGTTTCCTTTGAGAACAGCTCTGAACAAAATACCTTCAGGAGACCGGGGGCGCAGTGTGGAGGAGAGAGCATTGTAAAACAGTGTGGTAAGGGCTACATCAGAAGGAAGCATGGAGAATTATTAGGGCACATGGCAGAGTATCACTCTTAAGAGGTTGGTGGCCAGCAAAGGCCTTTTGGAGAAAATGTTGCCTTAGGTTGAGATAAACATGGATAGACATGAAGGAACTGACTGAGAATAGCATTCCAGGAACAGAGAGCTGGAAAATCCCTACAGATCATGTCAAGAAGCTTAGGTGGCTTTTTAGCTGACATGGGATATTTGATAGGTCTCTGCGTGTGTGTGTGTGTGTGTGTGGTGTGTTTGTGTGTTGGGGGGTTGTGTTGTGTGGTAAGAAGCATACTAGACACAAACAGAACTAGTTCATGAAGGCCTTTGTTAATCCTCTTAGGTTTTGAGCTTTTGTGTAAGGTTAATCTTTCAAAATTTAAGCTTGGATAAATGTTCATCTTATCTATTTTTTATTTGATTCAGTAATAAAAGGGCTACTATTTCAAAATTATTATGCATTTTATTATAAATTAATATATTTTACTCACAGACAATTGAACAGAAAGGCATAAATATAAATAAGAAATCCCCCTGGGGCTTCCCTAGTGGCATAGTGGTTAAAAATCTGCCTGCCAATGCAGGACACATGGGTTTGCTCCCTGGTCTGGGAAGATCCCACATGCCCCGGAGCAACTAAGCCTGTGCACCACAACTACTGAGCCTGTGCTCTAGAGCCCAAGCTCTGCAACAAAAGAAGCCACCACAATGAGAAGCCCACACATCTCAACAAAGAGTAGCCCCCGCTGCCCACAACTAGAGAAAGCCCCGCACAGCAACGAAGACCCAACGCAGCCAGTAAATAAATAAATGTATTAAAAAAATCACCCCAAAATGTCACTGTTAACATTTTATTTATTTATTTCTTACTCACACTAGTTATGTTTTATGTGATACTATTTTTATTTAATATTTTCCTTTGTAGGTGAACACATTTGTCTTGAAGTAGTATGTCTCATGGAATTGTATGACTTCAAGGACATTATAGGTCGTCTCCAGAAGATGTCTACTTTTCCAGGTGCCAGCATCTGAGGGATGTTGGCTTAAGTAAAGTGATGTTCAAATCAAGAAGGGTGGAAAATATCGCTTTGAAGAGGAAATATATTGGAATCAAAGGAGACTAGGTTTTGAAATAATCCCACTCTCCCTCTGCAAACAAACTAATGACCATCTTCCCCTCTTGTCTCCACCCTCCAATAACAACTTGAGAGACCATAGGTTAGGGCAAATCTTCCTGTTTACCGTGGAAGAATGGGTAGAAGCAGGTGTGGGATCAAGATCTGGCTCACTGATTTTTCCACTGATCCTTGTTCTCCAGTGTAACTAGCAGAATGGCAATAGTTCCCTACTGCATTATTCACAGGGCTTAATTTTTACCTTGACTCTGTCTCGCAAACATGGAAAATCAAGTTGTCTTTGAGATGCAAGTATAAAGATAGGGCTAATTTCTTTTTCCATCTTTGACAATGTTTCCTCTTGGTTTCCGAAGTTGTTTGGTTAATTGCAGTTTTTTTTTTCTTTCTTTCTTTTTTTTTTTTAGGAGAAGCCCATTTGTTCTGTATCATTTAAAGAACTTAGCCAAACGCTACTTTCAAATATATGTATGAAGTTTTGAATGGTCGAACAAATGCTTTAAAAAAAAAAAAAACTTTAACTCTCTGAAGCTGGACACTCCTTTTCAATATATTGGAAAAGTGAATAATCCTTTGAGATTTCAGATATTTTTACTGGGCCTTGATTTGTTAACAAAATGTGTAATCTTTGTATCTAATTTTAGTCTCTAATTTTCTGTAAGTTGTTATTATAGCAAAATGCTGTGTCAGCCACTTGGGGGCTACAGAAGATGTAAACCAAAATATTTAGGTTGAAATTACTTTATAATAATAAGCTAAACAAACATTTGCTCTAAACCTCAATCCTTTTATTGTTGTAATTGGAAGCAGCTAGGAAAGTCTTCCTTTGGGTTCTTTGCTCTTGGCATGTAATGAGGCTGAAATATAACTATTTCTATTTATTAAACCAATAATCCACTTCTCAAAATAAGATAAATTATTTCCATAGAGTTTACATTTTCTCTGTTCTGGCAAACCTTGATCCTAAATATTTTTTTTACTTCTCAGGAAAGGAACTAAAATCCATTTTAATGGGCCAGTTGGATAAATAGAGATTTCAACATGCCTACTAATGAAATAGTTTCTGAAATACTCATCAATAGTCATGATCCTGCCAGTTACCTGGCACCCAGACCCCTTTATCTCAGAGAACTTGGAAATTTGGGCATGAAGCATTCAGCCAACAAAAAACAATGATAGACACCACAAAAATATATTCATAGTAAAGGCATTACTGCATGAAATATTAACTATCATCTTGAAAATTCAGGTTTTGACACAGTAGTTATGATTACTTAGATTAGTTCCGATTAGTTAATATATCAAACATAGCTAAGTAAGGCTGCTTCATACAGCTGCTCAGGTTGTGCACTGCACACCTCCAGGGGGCACCACTATAGAAGACTGTCATCTTCTATTGCAAGCCAACACCAAGTATTTAGAGCTTTGAATAAATTAGTGTGGGTTCTTCCTGTTGTTTCAAGAGTGTTTTATTTGTTATAATTCTAACTGTCTGCATGTGTCCCCTGGGGCAGCTTTGTAAAGGATAATTTCAAAAGTTGCAAAAATAAATATGTGGAATGACTAGGCATGGGTGATAGGACTCCTGTTTCAAATACTTCCCCTGATTTGCCAGTGGATGTTGAGTAAGTTGTTTTGACAGTCTTTCGCCGGGTTTATCCTTCAAGAAGCCATGGCTGGTGAAGTTTGCTTCATACTTCGAACGGGATGCTTGACAACATGTGCCACACAGTTCACCGTTCTCAGACAAAATCGGACATCATCAATATCTTCATGGTAGGCTTTAACATTCCCAGAGTTAACACCAGCACGTGTCTGCTGAGGGCTTCAGGAAAAGTACACTGAGAGTATGAATGTGTAGTATTACCATGAGACATTCCTTCGGTCAGCTATGCCACTTAATGACTTCACTGATTCCCTTAAAGCCAGGGCCTGGGAAGGATGATGATCAGGGCTGGGAAGATTTAATTGAGGTTCTGACCTGTCGTACTGTGAGGACTCGGCATTACCGTGAATCCTGTCTTCCCTACTCTCCCTTTCCAACAGGTGAGGACCTCTGATAGCAAAATGGCTTGGTGATGCTTTGAAAGTGAGAGGGTGAGCGTGGTCCAAGGGAAATTAAACAAGCGAACACCATCCAGAAATTAGAGACCACACGTTACACATCTTTACGTGCTTTGCCTCACCTGGCTTGGGGTCTTTCACCTAGTCTGAGTTCAAAGGTGCTTTTATTAATGTGCCAGTAAACCTGTTTTATTATCTGACTGAAATGGTAGGTCCTTAATCAAGGCTAATAAATTTCATCATGCTTATTATTTAGGACCCTTTGCTGTAAAAGTGAAAGTCAGAAACACTATTCAGGATAAATTTTCTTGATTTTTAAAATTATTTCCTAGAGACTTTATTCTTTCAGAGTACACAGTATATCCTATTTGCAGAATTCTGTTACACAAATGAATATGTGTGTATGGATGTAAGTATATATATGTTACAGTTAGTAAGATTTTTTCAGAGCCCGTGATGAAATTTCAGACAGAGGGGGAAAAATGTCCACGGAACTGTCTTTCTTTATACTATAAAGGCTTGAAAAGTTTTAAGGACTTAAAATTTTCTCAAGGGGATGTGTGTATGTGTGTGTGTGTGTGTTTGGGGGGCGTTGAGTGTGTGTGTGTGAGTGTGTGCGCGGTTGACTGTGGGTAAGATGTTTCTTCCTGCTACTCTGAGTTCCATGAGGAACTTACTTGTAGAAACAGGTCTCCTTTTCATAGGATGTTAACATGTTGTTACGTCTAATACAAAGGCAATGACTTTGAATATAATGACAAATCAATCTGAAGCTTCAAATGAGGGCTTTTTAAGGATTTTACTCTGTCAAAAAAATATCCGGGTTTGCATTAAAGTCTGACTGAAAGAAAACACTGTAAAGGCCACATACCTTCATCTGCTATAATTAACACAGAATGGAACCTTTGTCACACACACTGCATATTTGTCTTTTTCTTTTCAAATGGGCTATTATTTAATATTTGTTGAACCAAATCCGCACAGTGCACGAACGGCTGTCTGTGATAAGTTAAGCATTTTTGTTTGTGGAATTAATGTGCACCCACAGGAGAGCCCTTTTAGTTACTGAATTACAAGACCTGAGCACTGGGAGAACTGCAGCAGGTGCTGCTTTATTTTCAGAAAAACCCCAAAAGAGTGAAATCACTTTACATAGAGATTTCTCCTCTGCGACCTCAAATCTTTTTCTTCCCCTTGCCATCCTCCCACCCCATTAATTTCCTTGGAAACTTCTTTTCTCAATTACTTGATGAAAATTCAGAAAATCAGCAGTTTTGCACTGATTTTTTTTCATCACCAGTAAGCCACTGAATCCATAGAGTTGCTTAGAAGTTGTTTGCTCAAGCAGTGATTCTCAAGCCTTTATTTCCGCAGTTGTCCCTGACAGGCAAGGTTCACTTGTGTGTCATATTCCTTAATTCTTTCAGTTTTCTTAGTATCATTTATGACACAGAAGAAGAAACAGGAGGGGGAGGAGAAGGAAGAAAAATTTTTCTTGGTGTTCCTGATTTTTTATTCAACAGAGTAACTGCACACAGAAACATATACTTTTTTTTCTAAAGATATAATCCAGCATCTGATATAATCCAGCATTTGAACTTGTTCAAGTCAGCTGAGATAGAAATGCTAACTTATTTGTTGGACATGATTGGAATTCCTTTTGTCTGTCTCTCTGTCTCTCTTTGGATTAATCACACCCTTAAAGCTTCAGTTATGATTTCCAGCTCATGTTTTTTAACATGGAACAAAATAAGTGCAGGAATTGTCTAGATTTCTTTTTCCGATTTTTGATATTTTTCCCTGTTTTTACAATTTTTTCATCTGTATTTAATTTGACAACAATTTTTCCTGGTGACTTGCCTTTATTTAAAAATGTTTTCACCTCAGTTTTCATTGAAAGTGCTCCTTCTCTTTTTGCACCCATACTTAATTTAGTAAATATTTAAATCAGATTGCCCCATTTTAGGTATATCACATGTGACATAAACAGGAGCAGACCTGACTCCTGTTGAATCATCCACTGGCCTGGGGGACGCAGAACTGTGTGGGTGACTGGAGAAGAAACAGGAGCATCTTGAAGGTTTAGGATGAAGATCAGTGAAGACAGAATTTGTGTCATATTCTTGGGAACAACTGCCATCCAGAAAGTACTACTGTTATAACTGAGTGGGACGTTGGGTAGCTCTAGTGCAGTGGTCCCCAAATCTGCGTGCACTCAGAATCCCTAGGGAAGCTTTTAAAATTACTGATGTCCAGGCACCATCCAGACAATTAATTAGACTCTCTGGGGCTGGAACCTGGACATTTGTATTTTTAAGAAGGGGAAACCTGACATACGGACAAGATTGAGTCCTCAGCTTTAGTAAAACTTGATTCATTGAAATGAAAAGTGATATCTTTTGCACAATTACCTTAAAGTGTTTTCTCCCAGCAGAGGAAAGGCAGAAGGACATTTTTGTTCAACTGTCAAAGTTTTAGGGTCACCATGGACTAAACTTGATAAGGAAAGGCTGCTTGTCACAAATGGGGTAGAAATGGCTAGAAATTGAAGCCAAACCATGCTGGGTAGAAAGCAGCTGGTAATGCCTGTGTGATGGTCTGGGCAGCCTTTTGGCTCTTTCATGATGTTTAGGAAAAAAGCAACCTGTCACTCAACCAAAAAAAAAAAAAAAGTTGCAAGTTTCTGTGGCAAGTACTCAGTGCATTTGTTTTTTTTTTTTTTTTTTTTTTTTTTTTTTTTTTTAATTTTTATTTTTTTTTTTGGGGGGTACACCAGGTTCAATCAACTGTTTTTATACACACATCCCCATATTCCCTCCCCTCCCCGACGCCCCCCCCTCGATTCCCCCCCACCCTCCCCGCCCCAGTCCTCTAAGGCATCTTCCATCCTCGAGTTGGACTCCCTTTGTTATACAACAACTTCCCACTGACTATTTTACAGTTGGTAGTATATATATGTCTGTACTACTCTCCCGCTTCTTCTCAGTTTCCCCTTCACCCCCCGCCCCCTCCCATACCTCGAGTTCTCCAGTCCATTCCCTGTATCTGCTTCCCTGTTCTTGTCACTGAGTTCATCAGTACCATTTTTAGATTCCGTATATGTGAGTTAGCATACAATATTTGTCTTTCTCTTTCTGACTTACTTCACTCTGTATGACAGATTGTAGTTCTATCCACCTCATTACATATAGCTCCATCTCATCCCTTTTTATAGCTGAGTAATATTCCATTGTATATATATGCCACATCTTCTGTAGCCATTCATTTGTTGATGGGCATTTCGGTTGCTTCCATGTCCTGGCTATTGTAAAGAGTGCTGCAATAAACATGATGGTACAAGTTTCTTTTGGGATTATGGTTTTCTTTGGGTATATGCCCAGGAGTGGGATTACTGGATCATATGGTAGTTCTATTTGTAGTTTTTTAAGGAACCTCCAAATTGTTTTCCATAGTGGCTGTACCAACTTACAGTCCCACCAACAGTGCAGGAGAGTTCCCTTTTCTCCACACCCTCTCCAACATTTGTTGTTTCCAGACTTTGTGATGATGGCCATTCTGATTGGTGTGAGGTGATACCTCATTGTGGCTTTGACTTGCATTTCTCTGATGATGAGTGATGTTGAGCATCTTTTCATGTGTGTGTTGGCCATCTGTATGTCTTCTTTGGAGAAATGTCTATTTAGGTCTTCTGCCCATTTGTGGATTGGGTTATTTGCTTTTTTGGTATGAAGCTGCATGAGCTGCTTGTATATTTTGGAGGTTAATCCTTTGTCCGTTGTTTCATAGGCAATTATTTTTTCCCATTCTGAGGGTTGCCTTTTAGTCTTGTTTATGGTTTCTTTTGCTGTGCAAAAGCTTTTAAGTTTCATGAGGTCCCATTCGTTTATTCTTGATTTTATTTCCATGATTCTAGGAGGTGGGTCAAAAAGGATGTTGCTTTGATGTATGTCAAAGAGTGTTCTGCCTATGTTTTCCTCTAGGAGTTTGATAGTGTCTGGCCTTATATGTAGGTCTTTAATCCATTTGGAGTTTATTTTTGTGTATGGTGTTAGGAAGTGTTCTAATTTCATTCTTTTACATGTTGCTGTCCAATTTTCCCAGCACCACTTATTGAAGAGGCTGTCTTTTTTCCATGGTATACTCGTGCCTCCTTTGTCAAAGATAAGGTGCCCATATGTGTTTGGGCTTACTTCTGAGTTCTCTATTCTGTTCCATTGATCTTCCTTTCTATTTTTGTGCCAGTACCATACTGTCTTGATCACTATGGCCTTGTAGTATAGTTTGAAGTCAGGAAGCCTGATTCCACCAACTCCATTTTTCCTTCTCAAGTGCATTTGTTTTTAATGAATATATTTTTATATATGCGTTTGGATATAGGCTTCCCTGGATGTATTTGTTCTGTCTTTAATTTCTTGTTAAATGTTTTATGCTCTTTTCCTAAATGTATTGAATCCAATATACACACAGTGAAGGGTTCAGAAGGGATTTTTGTCCTTGGGGTGTTTTCTTTTATGAATTTTTATGCCTTCTGCCCAAATAATTTTTAATAAGCATAATTTATCGCTCGTCCCCGATTCTCTGTACATTTTTGAATTGTCTATAACTGCAAAGAACTTGTATCTGTTTTACAATTTAAAAAAGGAACTAGATGAAAGCTTAGCTGTGCATGTAAAAAAGGTAGAATTAGAGTGCAAATCTATTTCTGGCTTTTTAGTTTGACATTGTTATATTTACATATATGTACATACATATAATAAAACAAACATATGCATATTTTTTAGGTAAACAAAACAATACCAAGAAAAGTTCTAAACTCAGCCTGCAGTGATTCTCAAGAGCGGTCACTGTTGGAAGATTTTTGCTGTTTTCAAATGTTTAATTGCTTTTTCTCCTGTATCGATGACACTAGGTGTAAATATAACAGTTCCAAGGGAGAGTTGAGGATTCCTGAAGTGGAAGAGCCAGATTTCATGTAAAAGGCAAGGAGACTATCTACATGGTGTGTATGTGATTCTTCAAATTTGGCCCCAAAGAGGCTGTTTGTGTTTGATCTCCACAGATAGAGACCATGTTTACATTGTCAACTTCCCTGGCATCTTTGTGTGTGTGTGTATTTGTGTATTCTTCCTAGATCAGCTTATTGTTTTGATCAAATTATTTCCTTGACAATTTTATTTTTGGTTAAATCACCTCTAGTTTTTTATGTTGGTAGTAAGTGGTAGAGATGGAATTCAAGCTTTGGATTCTCTGGCTTAAAAACCCATGTGTTTCATAGTACAACACAGATGAGATGAGGGTATATGGTAAGTGAATGTTCCAGTCACAAAATTCAAATACCGTGTGACTGCACTTATATGAGGTGTCTACAGTAGTCAACTTCATAAAGAGGATAGAAGGGTGGTTGCCGGGGGCTAGGGGAGTGGGGGATGGGGAGCTCTTGCTTAATAGGCACAGAGTTATAGTTGGGGAAGACGAAAAAGTTCTGGAGATGGATGGTGATGGTTGCACGACAGTGTGAATGTGCTTAGTACCACAGGACCATATGCGGGAAAACGGTTAAACGGATGAATTTTATATTATGTATATTTAACCACAGTTTTAAAAATGAGAAAAACGTGTTTTCCAGTTTAACGGTCTGACTCTTCTTGGGCCTTTTACTTTATTTTCTTTATTATAGGTTAAAAAATATGTAATTAATTTTTATTTCCATATAGTCAATTTTAAATAGTTGTGAAAATAAATCAGTAGCTTAATTCATAAGAAAATTAAATGTATGGCCCAAACTTAACATAATTCCTGAAAAGAGGTGAAACTTGGCTTGAAACTGTATAAGTAGTATACATGCTCAAGTCTGATTCCTTACTTTTCTTATATGTGAATAGTTCTCACAGTTTATAAAATGCTTTTAGACATAATTTGTAAAATTCTCACAATAAATTTATAAATATTATCCACCAGAAACTTGAAGCTGAGAGATAAAACACCTACAGAGATGAGTCTCAGACTCTACAACTAGCTGTTTGCATTATACCGAAGAGAACACAGACCAAGCTTTATCCATAGGAACACCAATTCCAGACTATTCCTCTCTTTAGGGAATGTCACTCCATGCTGCAGGCATATTAAAGATATTTGCAGAACAAGGCGCCTGGGTACAGGAAGACAGAAAATACACAGAGATGGGGAGCGTGAGGGGGATATACACAGGGTGAGTCCATGTCAGTTTTGATATTTGGTGCTTCCAGCTTGTAAAACCTCTATATTTGTTGTGTTAGGCACAGGGGAGAATTCATGAAACTTGAAAATAATAACCAGCAAACTCTGCTTTCTTACCCTGGTTCCTTAAATTTTCAGTGCCTGTAATCTTGCCTCTCATTCTTTTACACACACACACACACACACACACACACGCACACATACACAGCTCTAGACAACAAAAGCTAAGAACCTCCAACACAGCCAACATAAAACAAACCCTCCCTTTTGTGTTCGGATGGAATGTCTCCCATTCTGTGTGGGTCTGTTGTCTTAGTGTTAGGATGTAAGTGCCCAGTGGGCGGAGACCCTGTCATTCTGGATTAACCCTCCCACGGGCTTCGTGAATCACCACGAGCAGGGGAGTGCTTATTAAATATAACTTGAGTGAATGATAAGACAAGTAATTGTACCAGAAGAAATACTAATTTTAAAATGTTGGTAAATTCCTGAATTTCACACGTGGGAAGTCCAGTGACCTGGGGCCGCTCTTAGGAATTAGTAATCTGATACAGAATCTTTCCCCTTTGTGTCACCTGTTACAATTTGGCCTCCCTTTGCCAGGATGAAAATCATTACCAGCTGACAGCTCTCCCAAGCTTGGTGTCTGCAACCAAAGTGAAGTGTAGAATGCTGCTGACGTTGGGTGGGTGAAAACCTCAATCCGTAAATTAGCCTGGGTGGCTTAGATAATTCCGATTGCTCTGTGGAAACTTGGGACTCCATTTCGGTGGATATTCATCTCGGTACGTAACAGACTGAATTTGAGGACAGCAAATGTTTCGTTTATCTGAGGCAAGGACTATAAGGGTTAGTTCTGCCTTTTATTAATGTTATAAAGATGAAATCTCTATTTTGATTGGATGCTCTTCTCGTAGAAGATCTATTTGAGGAGACAAGAGGCTGACTTGTTCTTAGAATGAAGATATAGTGGATCCTGAGTAAACCAGAGTCTCCCCTATCATATGCTATACTTTAAAGGAGAGTTTGGAAACCACATGGACCCTTTTGGCTACATTCAAATGATACCGGCTAAAAGGTATTTCAGTTGCCAACTGAAAACAAGTCAAAAGCTGAGGTTCACGTCACCGGACTCCTCTTAAGACACAGGGCAAATAATTTTATCTAAATAGAGATGCTGTGGTGTCATGGGAAAAATGAATGGATTTGGAATTAGAAGGGATGCTTTCACGAACTAGCTCTGCTATGTCCTCGCTGTGTGATTTGGTCAGTCTGAGCCCAGTCTTCATCTATACAATTGGAAACAGTAGTACGTGCTTTAAAAGGGATAAATTGGGAGATTGGGATTGTAGTGTGTATATATACACACTGCTATATATAAAATAGATAAATAAGGGGACTTCTTAGGTGGTGCAGTGGTTAAGAATCCTGTCAATGCAGGGGACATGGGTGCGATCCCTGCTCCAGAAAGATCCCACATACCATGGAGCAGCTGGGCCCGTGCACCACAACTACTGAGCTTGCCCTCTAGACCCTGTGGCCACAACTATTGAGTCCATGTGCCACAACTACTGAAGCCCACGCACCTAGAGCCCACGCTCTGCAACAGGAGAAGCCATGGCAATGAGGAGCCCGAGCACCACAATGAAGAGTAACCCCCGTTCACTGCAACTAGAGAAAACCCGTGTGCAGCAATGAAGATCCAATGCAGCCAATACATAAATAAATAATTAAAAAATAGATATCTAAGGACCTACCGTATAGCACAGGGAACGAACTCTTCTCAATACTCTGTAATGACCTATATGGGAAAAGAATCTAAAAAAGATTGGATATATGTATATGTATAACCGATTCACTTTGCTGTACAGAAGAAACTAACACAATTTTGTAAATAAACTATACTCCAAATTTTTTTAAAAATTTAAAAAATTAAAAAAAATTAAAAAATAATAATTCTTTTCTATAGAAGAATTCCAGATGCTATATGTAGACACACACCTCCTCCAGGACTTAGAGCTTAATTCTTCTCCCTTTAAATATGGACTGTACTTAAAGACTTGCTTCCAATGAATAGATTAGGGAAAGGTAAATATATAGTGGGGAAAACTGGCAAATACAATCTTAACCAAGCGATCAAAGTCAACATCACCAGTGATAGGTTGTTATGACACACCCCCATGAGATTATGTAAGGAATCTGGCACTTCACCCTCCTTGTATTCCTTCTTGAAAAACATAACCCCAGTCTAATCATGAATAAACATCAAACACAGTTGAGGGACATTCAATGAACCACCTGATCCACTCTTCAAAAGTGCTATGTCATGAAAAACAAGGAAAGGTGGTGAAGCTGTCCCAGTCACGAGGAGACGAAGGAGGCATCATGGATACATGCTGTGTGGTGTTCTGAATTGGATCCTAGAACAGAAAAGGACATTCGTAGAGAAACTGTTGCAATCTGGGAGAAGTGTATTTAGTTAATAGTATTGTACCAATACCAGTTTCTTAGTTTGGACAAATGCGTTGTAGATAAGTAAGATGGTAACACTGGGGGGAGTTGGGTGAAGAGTCTACGGGACTCTCTGTGCTATCTCAGTGACTTTTCTCTAAATCTAAGTTTATTCCAAAATAAGAGGGAAAAATAAAAGATTGTGATCATTGAGATAATGTACATGACAGGATTTTGTAGCTATACAGGATTATAAAATTGTGCATGGTCTTATTATAAGAATAACTACACTTAAAGCTTAACAAGCCACAAGGTCCCTCTGTGAAGTCGTGAGCTGACAAATAGTGTCTAGTTTCTGTTTTTTCCCACATCTTTTTTTTTTTTTTTTTAAATCTGTTGGCAGTGCCACATGGTATGTGGGAGCTTAGTTCCCTAACTAGGGATCAAACTCACACCCCCTGCATTGGAAACATGGAGTCTTAACCACTGGACCACCAGCGAAGTCCCTTTTCCCCCATCTTTAATCTACCAAACAAATGAGTTTTGGGGTAAAGATGACCAGCACCACCAAAGTGATGAGTATTTTGAGGAAGAATTAAATTACTATCCTTGTACTGTATTTGTGGGTAGCTTAGATCATGATTTATGCATCAATAATCAAGTAATTGATAGAGCACATAAATATGTCAATTTCATTTATACAAACTTGGATGAAATTGGGCAGTAAATTATAAATTCCAAATCTAGAAGATGCCTATAAAGATTAAGGTAATATTCCATTTTCTTCAGAATTGGCAGCACTAGCTAAAGTAAGATCAATATTAATTAAGAAACCTAGGGAGAAGAATAATAAATTACTGAAATTGGTTGGTTAACAGAACTTGTTATGTAATTCAGAAGTTAGAATTATAGAATTAGGGTTAAAAGGAATTTTAGAGATCATCTGCTCCAATCCTCTTATTTTAAGGTGGAAGTACGAACATTTAGTTTGGAGATGCTGATGTTTTGTTTCAAGATCCCTTCACTGGTTAGCAAGGGCACAATAGAACCTGGGTTTTCAGCCTCATTCATATCCTCTGAGGCAGGGATTCCTTGTGAGGGTCTGTGAGCTTCAGGGATCTCTGGAAACTTGAAATTACATGCAAAAGCTTACCTGTGTGCGCATATGAACTTTTCTGAAGAAGACTAATAGCAGCTTTCATCAGAATCTTAAAGGAGCCCTAACCCCCAAAAGAATGACAACCACTGCTTTGGAATTCAAAGAAATACTCATTACAACTGCTCTTAGCACATTGCTGGAATAATTTTAATGTATCTGCAATTTGCATCAGATTTTAAATAGAAAAATGGTAGCTGGGGCCTCGTATGTTCCCAGAAGTTACAACATTCTTTGGGAAAATCAGACTCTGTGTTTTTGTCTCAGTATCTTATCCTTTCCTCTGTAAACAAAGTAGGTTTCTGTCTACTAGGTAACGGATAAATACGGTATTGAGAACTGACTATGTGCTGATCCCTAACTAACTTAATCTAACAGCAATACCAATATCCCATTCCACAAATGAGGAAACTGAGGCACAAAGAAGTTTGGTAACTTGCTTGAAAGTCACAAAGCTAATAAGTGGTAAAGCCATAGTTTCTGAAGTCAAACACTAGGGTTGTATCACTTTCTGCTTCTTTCTCTCTGATGTATTATTTATTTGTACGGTGCATTGGATAAGCAAGTCCATCACTGACCTTCATAGACCTTCTTAATTTGTAACAGTAGAGGCAAAAAAAAAAAAAAAAAAAAAAAGTGGGACAAGGAAGTATGGGCTTGGTAGGTAGGATTATATAAATGAAGATAGTTCTGTTTCCATGTCCTTCTAGCTCACCTTGGACAAACAGCTTAATCTTGATTCTCTTCACTATAAAATGGGGCTAATCACAGCACAGCTCATACAGCTGCTCTGATGATGAAATGAGACGGTGCATGTAAAGCACGTGACATCGTACATGCCAAATCACCTATTCCCTATAAATGCGAGCAATTGTTAGGCTAACTGAATATGCTAATTCTTATTTTCCTCAGAATATGTTTTTCTTCAATGTAATAAGGAGAAAAAGGTTGGCATATGTAGTTAAACCTTAACATGGTTTAGATGAATTCACGAAGATTTTTTTCCATAACTTTATAAAATAGCCAGATCAAAAATCACCAAGGCTGTGCACAGCTCTGTGGTTATTCTAAAATCCACAGGATAGTACACTTGAAATGGGTGATGTGTAAGGTATGTGAGTTATATCTCAGGAAAGCTAATATATCAAAAACAAGGTACTGTGGCTGGTACAAAACAAACAGAAAACTCCACTACATCCAACCAAGCATTTAATAAAGGATAGACATTTTATTTTTAGAATCAAATGATGTCAAATTCTGGCTCCTCTCCTTGTTTGCCCCTTAGGTTCTTTTAGAAGTTGTAGAACTTGTACTACCATACCTCGTTGCACTTATCCGATGGCCTGAAATACAGCTGCAAAAATGGCGTGTAATACACGATTCGGGAGTAGCTTATATGAGGGGAGTATCTGCTTCAATATGTCCAAAGAAGGAGGGGATATCAACATGTTACCTTTAGATGAATAACTTGTGTAGCACATTTTAGATATAAAATGAGTTCTGGTACTTCTGGTGCTATGCATTCATATTCTAACATGGTACCTAGTGAACTCATCTATAAATTGCATGGTAATTCTGATTTATAAAGCACTGTTCCTTAGGGCTTCCCTCCACTCATTTTCCTTTTGCTTTCTGGTTACTATAGCACTTTGCAAAGGATCAAAGAAGCATTCACACAGCCTATCAATGCATGTCAGTGGTTTGCATTTGTAGATGTACAGAATAATGGCATCTTGTTAAAAAAAAAAAGGTGTGTCCTCAGGAAAAGTGTTGAAAAGACATTGAAATCAACTATGTCAGTCTTTTTCTGGATCCAATTGTATTTTGCACAGACAAAAGGCCCTACAACTTTACAGTCTTCTTAGCTGTATTGATGCTGTGTGATTCCAACTTCAGAAGTGAAAGAATAAAAAGGAGCCGTTATGTGACCTACACAAATTCTTCCTCATGAATTTTACCCTGATATACTTCTCTGAGGTGAGATGATGTGCCCAAGTTGAAAGGCTGGCCTCTGGGATCTGCCATTTGATCAAATGCAAAATGTTTGATCGGGATTAGCTGTCAAAGTCTCCTCATTTGTGAAACAGGAGTAAGAAGTGCATGTTTTGGGAGAGAGTGAAACTTCATATTTTGGTATAAGACCAAACTCTATTGTGCTGCATCTCCCCATTCTTTACAAATTAAGGGCACTAGACAATGCTACTGAGAAGAATATCAACCATCAGTCCTGCCTTATCAACAGTAGTATCAGATGAGAGCACCAAAAGGATTTCATTTTGAAAACCATATTGTTGCATCATTGACTTTAGGTGAAGTGGAGCTAAGGAAGAGACTCTCAATTCGAAAATCTGTAACATCTCATTTTCTTGTAAAGCATTGATTAAGGCCGTATTTGTTCATGGAAAAATTCAAGGTACAGTTCAAAGTTCTCTATATTCTCTGAACTGACCTTTTTAGACAGAAATCTTCATATAAAGCAAATCTTCAGAGCAATGTGTCTGTGGAGAGACAGGAGCGGGAACTGCCTTTCTAGGGGAAATTTCTCCCTCTTTTCCAATTAGTCAGAAGCTTGATGGAGGGAATAGGATTTCAGAAGTTGTTTGAATGACGGAAACAAGAGAATTCGCTAAGCGGCGTCTGCAGAGCGTGCTAGGTGTGAAGTCCAACTTGGCAGAAGACTTGGGGGGAACGGGGACGGGAAAAATTTTAAATGTAATAAGAAACACAAAGGATGCACGGAAGGGTTGTGAGAGTAAATTGTAAGTGAAACAGTGTGGTGGGTGTGCTTTGTCACTCATATGAGACTCTTTCTACCCTCCCTGTTCCTAAATCACTCTAATGTTATTACCCTAAAAGCTACATCCACAGTAATTTTTCCGGATGCTTGAGAACTAGTTTGTATACCGAAGTTCTCCAAGAGAAGGGGTGGTAGATTTTTCTTTTCCCTCATTCAGTTATTCAGCAACTCAAGGAAAACTAATGAACGTCTATTGGGAAGCAGTTACTCTGCTAGAGATACGAGAGCAAATGAAACAAAGTCTGGTCTTCTTAGCTCTGTGGGATGTGCTGATAAGAAAGCAGGCAATGACTCTATCTCTGCAGGGGTACTCACCTACGCTCAGGAAAGAAAGCAGACCCAGAAAACAGACACCCAGAGAAGGCGAGAGATAGTATGTCAGCAGATCCTTGAAGGGTTTAAGTGATAAAGAAGAGATGAATCTAGAAGGGCTAAGACTTTTTTTTTTTTTTTAAATTAGCATTTGACACACACAGCTGTCAGAATAAGAGACAGCAGTGTGAATCCAAAAACATTGCGGTTTTATGGCTAGAAAGATGGAACTCTGATGACACTTTATACGTTTGGTGAGCAGAGTTGTGGGATATTGAATGAAGATGAAAAGCGCTGTCCTGGATGTTGTGATTTTTGATTACTAGCAAGCTAGAGGGCTAATCGCTATGTCTCAGATATTGTTAAAGTAATAGTTAATGGTTATTATTGTCTTATAGCATCTGAATCCAGCTTAAAAGAGAAGAGTGCTTGCAGCTAAATGTGAAAGCTCATCACAGCCACATGAGATGAAGACAGAAATTTCTATGCCTATTGATGGCCATAGATGACAGAGGTGATATTTATTACCATAGACAGCTACATTTCTATGTATATCAGAGAGAAAAAAATAGTGGAAACTTTTGAGAAGCTAATGTACTGACAGGAAATGCCTGAGTTAAAAACACATTGGTCAGGAGAGGGGACCTTCATTTTTCATTTTTGAGATTAAACGTGGGCAGCTACCTTAGGGCCGAGTTTATGAGTGCCGCCTCGCCATTCTTCATTTCCATTGTTGTGTCATGCCTAATTAGAGTCTACCCATATTTCTGGAGTTCATTACTTTGGGAGCATTATATACAGAGATTTCCCTTAACCAGAAATCTCAATAGCTCTTAAATTGTTTTTCACTTTTATTTAAATGTGGAAACTAGTTTAAAAAATATCAGCCATTGATAATTCAGGAAACTAAAGTGAAACAAAATGCCTAGCTGGAAAAAAAATAATTAGCCTTGACTGAGTTTTATGATAATGCAAAACTTTAGCACTGGGCGTTCAGACATTAGGTGGCAGAAGAGAAATTAGAACTTGTTATGTTAGATTCTGCTATGACCCACCTGCAGAACTTCTGGAACACCTGAACATGGCTAACCCTGGGGTCGGGGACCATATCACTCTCTTTCTAAGCCCCCTCGGGACTCCCTGATAAAGGACCTCCTCAGCACTGTTGAGGGAAGTATTTTTAGGGAAAAACATGAAGAGTGTATGATATCAAAAAGTGTTAGTAATTGGTGGATAACCTTGAAGAGGGTCACATGAGAGTAGAAGCATTTCTTTATTTATATTTTTCCATTGGCAAGAGGTACACATATTCGTGATGAGTCACTGAAACTGATAGCACAGCGCTTGTGGAGATTTCTGGTTGTCTAAAATTCCTCATTTTTTTTTTTAAACAAGGCTGCTACCCTTCAAGACCCAGGGATCTCTGACAAACTCCTCTTTTATTCCTTCATCAAAAATGTTGTCAACTGAGAACCTCTGATTTTAGCTAGATGTTGATGTGTGAGGTGTAAATAATTCATACTAACATGTGAATGACTAATAGGAAATATCTGCTAATGGATATTTGCTCCTTAAAAGGTGAATTTGTCAACCAGATCAAATCTCTAATTGGTAGGATGTGTTTGATACGTATTTTTTTTCATTGTCAGGGAGGTTACTTAGGGTGCTTCCCATGCTACTGGTTCTCTTAAGCTGTTATTTCTAAAGCCATTTATTTCCCCTTCTTAATCAGTCTATCAGAGAATAAAATTCTTACAACAAACGTTTAGCAACAAGAATTGCATATATACTTTTGCCTCCCTTTGTCAACAATATAATAATGTAAAGAATTTTTTTTTAAAGAGAAAAATATCACTATCTCACCTTTTAACCTTAGTATTTCTAATTATGTGACTTTCCCCCCACTTTCTGTTCATAGCCATAGACACATTGTGATGTGGTGGCAAATATAATATAGTTTGAGTTGTGCTTGAGAAGTCGATGAGGTAATGTTTGCAAAATACCAGTGTTAATAGACATAATAGCTGATGTGTGTGAAATGGCAGGCACGACTAAATACTTTATTCTGCATTTGAAAATCGAGCCCTTACTGTGGTGCAGTGAAGTAGTCAGAATCCTTGTCCTCATTTTCCGTGGAGGAAACTGAGGTGCTATGAGGTTAAGTAACTTGCCCAAGGTTACTCAGTTGGTAAGATGTGAAATTGGGCAGCTTGAGGTCAGATCCTCTTAAGGCCTATTTTTTAAAAAGATTTATTATTTATTTATTTATCTATTTATTTATTTATTTTTGGCTGCACTGGGTCTTCATTGCTGCGCACGGGCTTTCTCTAGTTGCTGCGAACCAGGGCTCTGTTTGTTGTGGTGTGCGGGCTTCTCATTGTGCTGGCTTCTCTTGTTATAGAGCACGGGTTCTAGGCACACTGGCTTCAGTAGTTGTGGCATGTAGTCTCAGTAGTTGTGGTGCATGGGCTTAGTTGCTCTGTGGTATGTGGAATCTTCCCGGACCAGGGCTTGAACCCGTGTCCCCTGCATTGGCAGGCAGATTCTTAACCACCACACCAGCAGGGAAGTCCAAGGCCTATTATTTTTAATAATAAGCCGGACCTGATTTTCTGCAACAGTGTGGGCACTGCATGTAATCATTAGACATTTTAAAGTTATTAGGCAAAAAGTATTTCTTAATTTGCTGTTATTACCAGTGAACTTAACTTTTCCCCTCATTTGTTGATGAATTCTGCTTTATTTATTCACTTGTGTAAATTGTAGATTTGCAAACATTTTAAGTAACAAATACAAGCTCAGGAAAGACTGGTATGGTTTTGTGTAAAGTTATCATCAGGGTCAGGACAGTTGGTGTGACATTATTTCCTCTTGATGGTTTGATTCCATGGATAGAAATGAAAAGATTCTACCTGGGAGAATTCCAGTCATAGGGTCTGACATGTTCACAGGGGTTTAAATAGCTTTACACTTAGCATGGCGAGAGAGAGAGAGAGAGAGAGAGAGAGAGAGAGAGAGAGAGAGAGAGAATATGCGATTTAATTACAATTGCCGCAATGCATTCTAAGAGGATCTTCCTTCCCTCACATGCGCTGACCACAATTTTCAGCTTGGCATCGCCTGAAAGCTTGAGGAATGTATTTCCAGTAATTGCCAGGCCACTCATTGTTCCCCTGTATGCATAAACACTGGGCTGTGATCGGAGTGGTCATGCTTGAGCTGTTATCTGAAATTCACTTTTGCTATAAGGACTGACTCATCTGGTTCCTACTGACAGCAGTTTCCATTTACTGTATTAGCTTTCTCTCACTTCAGTGCCACACAGCTCCAGTTAGGAGAGGAGAACAAAACTGTTAAAAGTAGTGGACGTGCTACTCATCACAGATCAAATTGCTCAAGCATCCTATGTCATTGCCGTCAGCGTCCTTTCTTTTTCCTGCAAGAGGAAAAAGAAGTTAAACAACTTCCAGCAGTGGGAGATGCAATATCCCTCTGTGCTGCACAGGTTAAATGGTGAAGCTGCAAATTAATGATTCAGTGGCAAATAGTGTCTGGAGCGAAGCACTTGCCAGAAAGCTTCCCCCTTTCCCCATGCTTCGTCACTCTTCCATGGCTTGGCCTTTCCACCCTTCACCCCTGCCCTGTCATTATCTGCAGATGTTATCTGCACAGCATATGTTGTGACCTAGAAGATTCTGAGACTTGTTCCCACCCTGCTCCACTCCCCCTCCCCCCAGTGCTGCTGCCCTGGGATGCACAGTCCTTCCAGAGGGAGCACTGAGAACAGGACACACGGATTAAAAGGCAAGAGGGAATGAAAAAGTAGCCCTTTTATGTTACTATGAGTATAGGCTGTAATCTATTGCAACCACTATTTGATGATGGTTGTTTCAACATAGTTTAAAAAGTAAATATTTATCTTAGGGGTCTTAAGGGTTTTGATTCTATGCAACAGACAGCAAGACAAATGTTTTTCTATGTTGAGTTTCATAAAAGAGACACTTTTATGAAAGTTGGGACCTGAAGAGTAATAATTTTCCAACTCCTCAGTGTCTATCACCATCAAACCATTGTTGCAGTTAAAATTTTTTTAACCACCATTTTTGTGGAAGTGTGAAGTCTTATAGGTGCTAAAATTCAGTAACATTGTTCCAGATTGACCTATTATATCAGGACAGAATAAATATAAACACGGTTACTACCTAATATGAATTATTGGTATAAAGCAAAGACATTTCCCAACAGCAAACAAAAAGCAGCTATTTCACCCTAAACCGAAAGGTGAAAGTTAAGATGCATAATTTGTACAAATGAAACTTGGCACTGAAAAAGTAAAATCAAGTTGGATGGCTATGAAAAACAAAAGAGAGGAGATCAATTTGCTAGTCTGTGAAAAACATAGATGTATCTTTGAGAAGGAAATACTTAAATGCAGTATTTAGTGAAAACACTAAGTTATAAAATGCTTAATTTGGCCTTACTGCTTTCATTTATTTCTCCATCTAATTAATGCTGACTGTTTTGTAATCTTCCTAAATAGACAGAAAAGGAAAAAATGTAAAACATAAAAATTATATTTCAAGGTATACTTTAAAAAATCAATGTAAAATATTCTTTCTGTGCTGACTTACTCTTCTCTGTTTAAGATCATTTATGTCTATAGAAGGAAAAGCATTTTTAAACTCTCAGGAAAGCCTATGACTCTACCATTATCGATCAGTGATGCTGGGTTTTGCAAACCACTCTCCAAATCTCACTTTCTTTCCGTTTTCCCAGCTTCATGTTCATAGGGCAGCTGGGACTGAGGCGAGCTTCAGACACCAGAAGCAATCCACCAGGGTCGCTATAGAGACTGTAATTTGTTCAAAGAAAAACTAAATTAAATTAATCTAAAATACCATTTTAAAGTTTTCTATTTCTTCCAGGCAGCAGCAAGAGTTTTGCTAAAGGCCCATCAAGTAGAGAGAATTAAGTAATATTCCCTTTGATAAAACAAAATTGTCCTGAGAAATCTTTGGAAATATTTCTACCATATGTCTCTTAGATAAGATCACAAGTGTTAAGTAATGTGGTAACTTTTAGCAGGTTAACAATCACAGCTTAAATTTCATAAGATCTCTGGGTAACCTCCATGACCCAGAATCAAAGTCTGTGGTATTTGCTTTCACATACTTCTAAACAATAAGCTCCATTAGCAATCTTCTCAGATATTCTCAAGTAGTTTCATATTTGCAAGCGGTGATCAATTTTGTAAAAACATACATTAGCCATTAAATTGATATTTCCCTTTGGGAAGCATTTTCATAAACATTTACATTTTCTCAAATAAAAGACTTCAGCTCTTTTATCATAATATTGTGGAGAGCCATTTATTGTGAAGCAAGGAAAAAAAGAATGATGGGATTTGGGCTTAAATACATATAATTTATTGGGATTATTTTGCTTGGTGCAAATAGTGTTCTAAGGGATATTGTGCAAGTTTGTCCCTGTTTATTACTTCTGAGTCTAGTTTCTTCTTTATTTTCCCACCTCTATTACTAACTCGTTATGTGATCTTGGGCGTTTTGCTTAATCCCTTGGGGCCTTAGTTCCCTCCTCTATAGGATGTTGTATGTAGGGACTGACTACTTGGTTACTAAGATCTTTTAGGGTCTTGAAAGCCTTTGACACTATGGTCTCTATCTGGTAGCAGTCCATTTGTTCCCAGGCACAATCAGGGAACAGTTTGAAAGGAAACAGTACAAGTGTCGCCACCTCTAGGTAGAAAATATATTGCAAAAAAAAAGAATGACGTATCCAGGTAAAGAACATCAAAAAAAGAAGAGGAATTCACTTAAACCCCTACAAATTCCCATCTCCATCCACAGCCATATACCTGAATGTTGCTCTTTTTTTTTTTTTTAATTTTCCTCATGTGTATTTTTAAACCTTGGCAGATTGATCTAGATTTTGAGATTTTACAATGTATGAAAAGTTTCATGACTTCAGTATCATTAAAAGCTTCTATTAGTAAGATGGTTTTACTCTTCATGTTAAACCAAATGTCAGGTTAGGTACTCAACAAAAAAAGATGAGTACAACCCACCCGGAGGAAAGTTCCAGTCATTTTCTAACTGAATATGTTGTTGTGGCCTTATGGATTCAAATGTTAATGAAAACGAAACAAAACAATTGTCACAGTGTTAGCATTAAGAGATATAGTAGATAAACTGAAGCTCAGCTCAACCCTTCTCTTTTCTGCTGAGGGGAAATCTTTCCTCAAAGAAAAATGAACAATTAGAAGAAGAAGAAGGAAAAAACCTTGATAAATTAAGAAGCCATCTACCAGTTAAACTGACACTCCATATGCAGAGGAAAAAATTTCCATGCACGTTATAAAAAAAAATGTGTTAAATCAACTAACATTGATATAACTTCAAGCAATTAGGGGAACGCTAATAATGATATGAGTCTTCAGCTGTAAATAATTACGCTGCCCCCAGGCTATGCTTTAATTCTTGGCTTGCTGTATCTATAAACAATAATCAAACTGCAAAGCAAGTTGTGTTGTTTTTTGTTCACAGTTTGTGAAATGATTTTTATACCCTACAGTGATGCTGATGGCTATTTTGACCTTCAAGAACTCCGGCCTGTGAGGCTAAGAGCTAATGTGTACTTTCATCGATCTGAGTTGGAGATACACAGCGGGTTATAGTGCCTGTCCTCCACGAGTACAAAAGCTGCTATCGTCAATCAGTGTGTGTTGTGAAAAGGGGGCTTGCTGCTGTGACTCAATAAATGGGGACATTAGGAGGAAATGTTATAATTGCTGCTACCCACATCTTGTTAATGAGTAATGTACAGTTAGACACCATGCAATTGCAGCTAAACTGTTTATACAATTTATTCTTATGTTGCAACTAACATTTAACATAATGAAGTATCATAATTGCAACCATTAAAGTCAAGATTAAGATTTGTTTAATTAGAATTAAGAAAATGTAAAATAGAAAACTACTTTCAAATGTTGGGTATACAGGATGGATTCAGTGGTAGGAAAGGGAAAAAACGCACAGGGCGCTGGTAGCAGACATTGCATACATAAAATTGTTTGTTGGAGGTCTGTTCTTTGGATTTTTTTTTTAATGCTCTAGTCAAAAGTATAGAGAAAGCTAAATATAAAGGGCATTAATTTGGCCACATATAAATCTAGACTGTTATTATTCAGATCGTTAGAGTTGTAGCTTTTAAATTTCAGAATTTACATTACCCCTGGGCTAAACAAATAATATCTTCAAACACACAACTCATATTACCATCGATGCAAGTTACCAAATGAATTAGGGAGGAAATAAGCCCCTGACTTTGTATAGGAAATGTCATAACTTTGTAAAGCCAAATGGACATTAAACCTCTACTTTAATTATCTACATGTCCAAACACAGGCACTTATATAACATGATATTTTTACATAAGCGGAGGGGCAAAACACGGTTAATGGAATGCTTTGAGGAAATATGGCTTGTCCAAATTCATTAAGTGAAACTGCTTCATTTAGGTCACATCATGTTTTCCTCCCCCTTTCTACGTTGTTAAATGTTGGAAAGTTCTAAGGTGCTACCAGCACCAGAATTGTTTTGGATTTTCTTTCTGAGAGCTGCTTTTTCACCTTCTAACACTCTAGTTCTAAGCAGCTCAAAAACACCAGTGTTTTTTCCTAGATCTACATTCTGTCCTCAACTTTCTTTAGTTTGGGTGAGAATTTCTCCCCTTATCTCTACAGAATCTGTCAATATTGGGCTATCCTGTAAATGGAATCCACTGGAAAGAATGTTAGGTGTGGACAAAGAAGATCTGAGTTCTCTAAATCCACATCAATCTAGTTGTGTGACTTAAGCTGGTCATCTGAAATCTCGTGCCTTCATTTCTTCATTAGACAGATGAGGTTAAATGTATCTGTCCTACCCACCTCACAAAGTCTAGGGAGAATCTAATGCCCAAATATCATTGAAGACACTGAAAATTTAATGTGCCAAAGAAAGGGAATTTGTGGTTCAATTCACTGAGTTTGAGCCATACTGATTTCATTGATTGCAGACTTTACCTCGAAATGGGATTAAAATCAGGGTAATATTTCATTACTCTCAGAAGAAACACTATTATTTTCTTCTTTTCTTGTATCTTACTTTCAATATACCTTATTGCAGTTCTCCGTATGAATTAAGTTAATACCAAGTCTTTGTTTATAAACTCTAAACGAAATTTAAACAAGCACTGATGATTATCTCAAAAACAGAGATTGTGGATCCGTTCCTACCTATTCCTCAACAGAGCGGTAAAATACTGTAAATGTAAAAAGCAAATGATGATCTGATTTTTGTAGCAATATATAGCCCGAGATAATGGTGTTTGAGAGTTCCATCTGATTGGCTTGCTGTTATAGTGTGGTATGCAATTGTTGATGTCAGATTTCTTGGCTTACTATGGAATTTATTTTTATAGTCTGCTCCCTTCGCCTCCATTATAAATTTAAAATGACAGATTACTTTTTGTATATACTTAAAACTTCACATAAAATTTGAGTTTATCAACTTGTAGAACCGCTTAAGAACTTTGGCTTATGAATGCAATTAAATTTGTTAAATTCATATATTTATTCATTCAACAGCTATTTATTGAGAGTCCTAATTCATATCCTGTACTAGATACTGGGTATAAAGAGCTCATGAAGAGGCACAGGGTGATTTTGGGAGGAGGGAGTGATTGATGGCTTAGACTTTGGACACATTATGTTTGAATTTCCTGTGACACTACCAAAAGGATTGGGTCAATTGGCGACATTACAAATTACCACTGTCTGATAACATGGTAAGATCTAGTGACTTTCATGAAGGTTTAAAATGTTCACTTTGTGGAAAAATTGACAGTGTTCAAGCTACTGATAATATACACTAGTTAGCTCCTACTGTTATATGAGTAATTTAAAAATAGCGGACAATTATTTTTACCTTGGTGATAAATAAAAAATTATGGTTGTTTGAGATAGGATATTAGTATATATTCTAAACCTAATTCACATCTGCATCTGAGCGCGGGAATTTGTTTTAACTACTCCGTGTTTAAAGCAAGAACTTCCTTCCTTCGCTCCTTTCTCCCTTCCTTCCTCCTTCCCTCCCTGCTTCTCTTCTTCCTTTCTTCCTTCTTCTTTCCCACCTGGACGCACCTGTGCCCTCACTGTCCAGTAGGGCAGGCACTGGTCACCTGTGGCTATTGAACACCTGAAATGTGACTAGCACGAATGAGAGACTACATTTTAAATTTTATTTAATTTTAACTGATTTTAACTTAATTTTAAAGCCTGAAGCAGTATACAATATTTTCTGCCAAACACAACTTCCTTTTTTTGGTAGGACTACATTCTCCTCAATTGTTGAATTGTGTGAGATGCCGCTGGTGCATTCTAGTGGACATTTTGGGCACAAGTGTCATTTCTAGTGTAACATAAAAATACATTACTGATCTGATCGGCATCAATGGATTGATTCAGCTTGAATTTTTTTTTTTTAAATTTACCAAAGTAATGTTGTAATGTATTTATTTATTTGACTATTTTATGAAGACTGCGTGAATTACAGTGATAATGATGTAAATTATGACTGGTAATCACATTGATGTACTTATTATTTTAATTATCTTGTAATAAATGATATTATATTAAAAGTTAAGTATGGGCACATTTAAAAAATTCAAGACAAAACATGCCACCGATGCAGAGTTGAGTGGAGATACAAAAGAATGGGAACAGTAAATGAAAAAAGAGTCTGGAAGAAGGTATCACACATTTCATCAAAAATGGCAAATGCAGTTTATTGCTCATTTGTTTGCTGTGTAAACAAATTTTTAAGATGATGAAGTTGATGATGTAAGGAGACATTTTCTGGAATACATAGTGAATTTGATAGGAAGTTTCCTCTCAACAGTCAAAAGGAATCCATGAAATTAGGTGCCTGAAAGCAAAATTGAATGTCCAAAAAAGTATTTTTAAGCGATTTCTAACAGTATCTGAGCTTGTAAAATTGACTAGTTTCAAGAAAGCGGGGATTCTACAGAAAACCTCCATTTTTAGCTGGAGAGACAACAAAAGAAATTATTTCAGTTGTGAACATTTTGTGAGAAGACTACATGGAAAAGAATAAACGATATTTTACACAAAGTAAAAGATCTTCAGTTAAGCTACAAAATAATTGCCTGTAGAGTACATGACCTTACTAACAACATCAGATCAACTTACTCAAAATTTTATCAATTTCAAATGCTATTTTTAAGCTTTAGATGAGTTGTGAGATATAAGACAACGTCCTTTCAGTACTTGGGGTACACTTTCTCTCAGAGGATTTTGAAATTTTATGAAGATGTTGACAGTTTATGGCTTAAAAAAATTGAACTGATGGTGCAGATATCTTTGCATCCTTCATCTATCAAAGAATTTCACCTAGATACACAAACTTTAGTTTTTATAATAATGGATGCTGTTCCAGCTATGTTAGATAAAAAATCAAGTTTTGCTGAATTTTAGAACAAAAGACTGATGTTTCTCTTGTTTCTTTATTCCACAGTATAGTACAGATTGGAAATATTTGTTCAGGGTTTTCTGCAACAGATTCTATGAAAAACGCCATGGATGTGATTATTAAAATCATCCTGTAGAGATGTGCAAATGCCATGAATTATATCACCAGTTTATAGAAATGTTGAAAGATATAGAAGAAAATGAACTTAATGATCTATGTTTTTGTCAGTGCTCACTGGTGGGGTCATAGAAGAGTTTTACAGAGGTTTACTGCACTGTTACCTCTAACACAAAGAATGCTCTGTGTATTCAATATTCAATAATCAAAGGCAAAAATAGCAATGCGATTCACACTTTCTCACTGAAAATACACAGCATATAAATGAGCCAAATTTGAAGCTCCAAAGAAAGGAAAGCTCATTTGTGACCTAGGCAGGTACAAGGATTTATGTTAAAATCAATAATAATGACTTTATGATCAATAATAATGATTTTATGCATTTTTTCTAGCACGAATCAATATGTGGAATATTTTAACTGTAATCAACAGCATTATGTACATTGGCTGATAAAACTACAGAAAACTTGAAGAAAGCTTTGTTGATATCGACAAAGTTGCTTTTCAGTTTATATAATTCCTTTTTGAATTCAATGTTAATAATACTGAGTTGACACGCAAGTTAGTGGGTTTACTTGTACAGACATAATTTTGAAATTAATGTGCTTTTGGTTGGAGTCAAGTCTTTTAAACGAGATGAACCAGACAGTTTTGTTAACCCAGATACAAACATTATTAAAAAAAAAAAAAAGGCCTCTTTGGGGGGAATAGTCAATTCAGTTAATGGAAAAATTTTAAGACTGTTTGGAACAATGTGACCACGCAAATCTACTTTTTCAACTATAAATGCTATGAAATCTAAATATAGTTCATTTTCTATGAAAACTAAAGTGTGTAAAACACGTGATTTTGAAGATTTTATACAAAATAAGAATATTAAAAAGGTCACTAATTTTTTAATATTTGTTACATGCTGAAATGCTAATACTTTGGAAATATTTGGTAAGTTAAATACATTAGTAAAATAATTTTGACCCATTTCTTTACACTTTTTAAAAAAGTGGCTACTAGAAAATTTAAAGTTCCATTTGTAGCTTATGTTTTGTTTCCATTGGACAATGATGAGGCTTACCATTCTTCATTTGTCTTCACTTACACTGATATCTAGGATTGGTTTAATGAAAAATTATTCTTCCTTTATCAATGAGGAAGACTTCCCAGGGATCTTTCATGAGTTATTTGGGTTGCAACAATTACCTACTCCATTCTTAATCAGCTTAACCCACATATTGCAACTGCCAACTAAATTACTATTATCCACAATACATGTTCTGGCTGTAATTTGTTCTACTATATTGATGTTTTTAGACAAAAGACTAAATCTGTATTTTTTTTTCAATATTATGGGCATATTTGAACACCAAAGTTAAACAGATGGTTAAGTAGCAACTGGAGAGTTTGGTCTTTGATGTGTGTATCTAGACCTGGTATAGTATTTGATTATATTTCTTAAACTCTATTCCCCTCTACTTACTTGAGTGTATGAATCATATCATATAATCATATTTTCTTCTGTAGCATGGCAAATAGGTCATTTGTGATTTCAATGAGGTACATCTTGACCATGTACAATTTCTCGATTTACCATATAATTATCAACTATTTCACTTTTCATGTGTCCTCTGCATAGTGTTAGCTGAGAATAGATGGCAGGCTTGCTTCTAGATCTATGGTCAGTAACCTATAGGTAAGTTTGTATACCATTTGTAGTGATTCTCTCACTGAAACTTGGGAAGGTCTTGGAGAGCATAAATCTATGATTGCTTTTTTCTTTGAGTTCAGTTTCTAACTTTGTCATCAGTGGAATTACAGGTCTGATTCCGATTAGACAGCCTTTTTGTCCTTGCTAAGGTAGGGATGAACCACAGTGAGTTCCTAGATGGCATTCCTTGAACACATTTCTTCTTAGTGTTTTATGTTCTCTGTCAACTGACCAGCGAGACTGCAGAAGGAGAACTAGGAGCTTCTGATAGTGATATTTTTAAATGGAGGGAATTAGCAGATTGGCGATACATCTTGATAAAAGGAAATTATTTGGAATGATTGTAAGGTCAGAGTGCCAGACTGGCAGAGAGAATCTGCCAGTCATAAAGTGGCCAGGGTCAGCAAAGGGAAGGAATGAAACTTAGCACAAAGCAATGGGAGCACCTGTTGTACAGTGAATTGAGTCTTTTATTGAAGGATATGCATTATTTTGGACATCAAACTGCTGTTGGCTGGGGTTGAGAGACAAAACTGCCACAAGAGAAGACAGTACTTGTGGTAGACCACCTGAGGTTACTGTGCAATTGTCCATAAATTTTCTGTTGTCAATAAGCAATGCAAGTATGATTACACTTCTCTTCTCTATACATGACTCAGGATGTAGTTGCATTCAGTGACTTTGTTTTCTCTTTGAGATTCTTGTGGCTCATTTAAACCTGGCTTAATCTCCGTAAAAGCATATTGTGGGGAGAGGGCAAGACCTGAAGCCCTCTAGAACCCTTGGGGATGTTATCTACTTTGTCAACCCATTAATGTCTTGGCCACTATAGTCTACTGTCATCTCCATCACCTTTGTGGTTGAAGAGCTCATTTTCTTCGTAAGTGGTTGTAACCTTATTTACCCTCCACTCTTCCTTTCTCTCTCTCTTCTCTTCCTGCTCTTTCTCTCTTTCTTCCAACCAACATTCTTAAACACTCAATAAATGACAAACTTGGTGATGGTCATGTTGTTCTTGACCTCGAAGGACTCAGTGAAGTGAAGGAGACACATGAAAACCCACAAATATTGTAATATTGAAAATGCTATATGTATTGTGTTCACACAATGATGGTGGGGGGCATGTGAGAAGAAATCCTCATTCTACATCAAGAATGACTTGATATTTGACCAGAGTCTCAAATGATGTCCAGGAGTTTGCCAAGTACACAAGGTGGGTGAATGCGGTCTAGAGAGAAGGAACAACATTGGAAGAGGTTAAAAAAAACACAATTATAAGAGGTACAGAATAGCCAGCGCCTTGGATGTGGGAGAGAAGGCTTGAAAAACAGGGCTGGGTCATTAAAGCATCTTATAAACCACGTCAAGGAGTGAGGTCTTGGGTATTTTCCTTTTTCTTAATCATCTTTTTATTTTCTTTGTTAAAAATCATCTTCATAGTCTCATGCATAAGTACACTTACGGTGAGGGAGAAGCTTTTTTTGGTTAAAAACTTATAGAAATATCAAAATTGCTCCCTGTTAGACTCAACAGTCCTCTACGAATTAGTAAGAAAGAGTGGACATCATTAGCCAATGTCTGCAGTGAGGAAAAGAAGCTGGGAAATCCATGCATTTTGACCTTCAGTCTGGACAGGAAACTCTAATCGTTTAAAGACCTCTTTGAAATAAATTAGTTTTCATCAGGGGTTCCTTATTAAAATCCACATATCTGGGAAAGGATGTTTTATATTAGATTTGTTGAAGAGCTCAAGGAGCTTCATGGAGAGCTATTCCTTCTCGCAAGTGAAAGGAGCGTTTGTCTAACTCCTGTCACCAGATACCAGCTCTCTCTCTCTCCCCTACGGGATGTCATGTGACCTTATGGGAGGAATTAATAAATGGACAGAAATAGAATAACCAGTTACATTATCACATATCTATTACATTCCTCAAATGGGTTTGATGTGAACTTTGGAACTCTTATAAGTAATACACCAAAACAAATAACACCTAGTAATCGGATAGCATCCTAGAAATCCCAAGTGTTCTCACACATATGGCCTCATGGAACCTCAGAACAATCTTGTGAGTTAAGTCAGGAATCATTGTCCCATTTTGCAGATGAGTAAATTAAGGCTCAGAACGGTTGCCACGTGTCAGAGAGCGACAGAACTAATGAATGGGATGGGAGCTTGCACTTTCCGCTTTGACACAGAAGTGCAGGAAGGGGAAGTGAAGCGCTCTTTTAATATAAAGATTTCTGTTTAGGTTCCGGTTAGGTGCAGGCAGTGGAATTCTAACTGTTACTTAATCGTGGCTGCATGATGTTTTTAAAACTCCATGGGATTTGCAGGTCTCTGAATTTTCTTTCCCCATGAATGCTAGGAAAGGTGGCAATAAAGAGTTAAAGTGCAAAAGAAAACAAAATGATCTGAAATATTGAACCAAGGGTATACAAACCATGTCTGCAGAGGAGCAATGTTTAAATTCCAGAGGGCAGATGACAACAGGCTCTTGTGATTCTTGATTACTAATTAAGCATTTTCTTTTTTAATAGCCTCTTTCGGAGGCAAAATTCTGAGGCTGTAGGGTTGGAAGCCAGTCCACACCAATCAATATCAATCACTGCCACATGTTATTAAATATCTCTTTGATACCTATTTACAACTAAGAAAATAATTTCACTGCCAAGGGATTGTAAATGTGTGAAAAGAACCTCTGACAGCTTACCTCACTCACTGTCTACAGCCCCCCGTCTGGGCGCTCAAGCCAGGAGACTAAGATGAAGGACATAATTAAGGAAACATATGAAGGCTGGCACTGGGCTGGAGATTAATTAGCTGTGCGTCAATAATCTCATCAATATCCGATTAACAAATGACACATTGCCCAATGAAACATATTGATTCATGCACACTCCTCACTGTTAATAAATTGAAGCTGCTTTGCTAAATGAGAAAGCTGACAAAATAATAGGCTGCTAATACTGCCCTGCTATTGTGATAAAAAACATAAAATTAGCCTGAAGTATACAGTACTTAATTTAGGAGGACTGTCACTCCACTTATGAAGCTTGTTAATGAATGACAAGAAAAGGGAAAGGAATTTTATGGAGAAGTTACTCAAAAGGGCTAGGAGAATTTTCCAAGGGCAGGCATTTGAAAAGTACAATATGCATATAGATGGCCCTAAGCCTGAATACGTTTCCTAGTTGGTGTGTATGAAACAAGTTTTGCTTGTTTGTTTTTAAGGATACCATACTAATAACAAGAGAATTGTCTTAAATTTTGGAAGTAACTCTTTAATATCCATCCATGTGAGATTATGTTGATTGTATCAAGGGGTGCTGTTTTCCATCTCTGTTTTAAAGAATGAAGAGCAACTGCTTTTTTTTTGGATGATTCCATCTCTATGAAACATCCAGAATGGTTAAATCCATAGAAAGAGAGAGCAGATTACTGGTTGCCTAGGGCCACAGGAGAATGGGAAGAGACGGCTTAGTGGTATGAGGTTTTATTTGTTTATTTATTTAATGTTGTTCAGTTACTTTTTTTAAAAAAAGAACTTATTGAGATATAATTGACATACAAAAACTGCATATATTTAAAGTGTACAATTTGATATTTTTTCTTATTAGTAATGTATATATGGCAATCCCAATCTCCTGAGCAACTGATTTTTTAAAAAAAAATATTTTTGTACAATTTTTAAAGGTTACTTTCCATTTACTGTTGTTACAAAATATTGGCTATTATATTCCCTGTGTTGTACAATACATGCTTGAGCCTAATAGTTTGTACCTCCTAGTCCTCCACTCCTATGTTTGCCCCTCCCCCCCTCCCCACCCCACTGGTAACCATTAATTTGTTCTCTATATCTGTGAGTCTACCTCTTTTACATTATAAGCGCTAGTTTGTTGTGTTTTTAGATTCCACATATAAGTGAGATCGTACATTATTTATCTTTCTCTGGCTTATTTCACTTAGCGTCACGCCCTCCAAGTCCATCCATGAAGAGCAACTGGTTTGAAATAAACCCGATCACACGTAAGCCTACGTGAGGTGGTGTGTGTGTGTGTGTGTGTGTATGTGCGTACTTCTCGTGTAAACCATCCGCCAGTAACTGCTTAGTCTGCCACAGAGCATCATCACGGATGGTCCCCACCTGTAACACACGCCAGCATCGTTCTCCCTTCTTACTTGGCTCCTCTCTGAGCCCATGTTCTGAGGTAAGCAGTTTCCAAACCAGGCAAGTCCTTCATGCTGTTGTGAAGGCTAGAGCAATTATAATTTATTTTTCTCTTTTGCGTGTGACACAGAGGTGGTAATAGGGTTGGGCAGGAGGGGAAGAAAGCGATAACGGGGAAGGTGAGGGCTCAAATATGTGCACGACCTCCCGGGACTGTGGCCGGGAAAGGCGAAGGGCCCCGCAGGTGGATAAGAACAGAAGGCTCTGATAATGCGGAGCTGCCTCCACCTCCCACAGCCATCCAGACCACAGCTTCCGCCCCTGGGATTCTCCTGGAACGTCCCCCGGAGCCCCGGTGTACGAGGACCCCCTCTGAGGGGAAACTGGTTAACAGCACGGAAACATCTGCAGCTTGCAGAAAATGTTTTCTCCAAACACCCAGTCCCAAGAAAATGCAACAGGGAAAGGAATTAGGAGCACATTAACTCCTACGGGTCATTAGGGCATTACCATTGAGGACGGCGAGACTTAAGGAGAAGCTTATTACCCCAACTCTTCGTGTAACTGGATCCGCCTCCGTCTGCCACCCTTTGCACTTCTAGGAGAAAGACACAAATACAGCGAGCGGCTCTCGGAGACGCATTAGGGCATTAGTATTAGGATGTAACCCGGGCAGTTCAGACGGTGCTCAATCTCCTGTCATGTCTGCCCCGAATTCCTAGATGTTCAGAATCCAAATCCTTCATTGAGAACCGGAGACGTTTCAACATCAGGCATCTTCAAAGAGAAATCAAAACGGGAACACAATAAAGGGGGCTTCAGGAAATTTGCGTTACGCCTCTACCTTGCTATGAAGTAGCTGTGGGAACTTGAACAATTACTTAACTGTCCTCTGCCTCAGATTCTTTATCTGTAAATGAGAGATTGGACTAGATGTTCTCTGACGTTCCTTAGAGCACTAAGATTTACGGGGCACCATCAAGACATACATCCATATCTGTGTGTTGAATAAGGTCCAAATGATTTTCAGTATAATTACTGAAAAAAATAAAATAGGCTTTCCCACATCAGACTCGCCAGAATTCCCTATTCCTAGTAATTCTGGCGTTGAGGGCATGACTATTTAGTCTCTTACTAGGGTGTCTGGAATGAGCATCTGCAGCTTCTTAGGGTGTCCCTATCTTGATAAGTAGTTTGGAGAGAAGCTGGGTCATTAAGTTGCATGAAATCCAATTAGTAATCAGAAGGGAATATAAATCAATAATTTTCATTAGACACCCTGAGAAATGTTGAAGCCCATTTCCTCAAAGTCCATGCTCTTCCTTCTGAACAGTGTCATGTGTGGGAATGGAATTCCCTTTTTTAAGGTCTATGGAATACAAATGAGCTCATTTCTTTTATCTGGGGTCTACAGAAGAGAGATTTCTATTGTGTGAAAGAGTTCTTAAGATTGAACTGTTTTCAAAAAATAAAAGAGAGGAATTGCTAATTTTGGATATTTACGTCAGCAGGGGAGATAGTCTTGTGCAAGAGACCCCTTGCTTTTGTCCCCCTGTATTCCTAAAACAAATCTCGACTCCGTGACAGTCTTCATGAAAAATAATGCCAACTAGTATTAATATCTTACATTAGTGAGCTCTTTCTACATAGCAGGCACTTTATAGCCACTATATTAATTAATTCACAACAATCCCATGTATTAAAAATAATACGCAACCTCTGATGAGAAAGCTGAGGCTCAGAGATGTTAAGTAACTTGCTGAGCATCACCCAGAGGGAATTGTTAACTCGAGTCCAGACGGTGTGATTCCAAAGCCCAGAATTTTAAGCACTATGGGAGTCTGCCTTCAGTATAGAGTGTTTGCCTAGAGCCTGGCAGGGACCCGCCAGTAACAGACACTAACCACAGGTGGTTTAATGAGATGCCAATCTTCACACCTTCAGCGGATCATGTTCTCTTGAGACCAAACTCTTCTCTAGGAGCGTGCCCCCTAATCTCTAACAGGATGAGTCAGTATCTGAAAAGAATAACTTACCATGCCAATATTACATCACAAAATCTACCATCAGGATAAAAATATCTGAGCTCTTGTTCTACTTCTGGCCTCTGAGAAGCTGTGAGGACAAACAAACTAGGACAATTCAGCGCAGTGCGCGGTAAGAATTGAGGTGACTCAAGTTCCTTGTAGCATCTGCCAGGTTAACACGGGCCCCATGTTTCACCCCACATCAATTTCAGTCACCGGATGAGGGTTATTCGAGGGGCTTTGCAGGCAGCTGCTCTGTTGGCCGGCTCCAATATAACTTGTGCTGGTGAGTCAGATTTCATGCCCAATTAGGATACAAGGGGAAAGCTTCCCTTGTGTAAAGGACACAGCTGCTCTAGAATAGCAGCTTCAAGATGCTCAGAACAGTCTCATGGCTTCCTCATCCTTTTCTGCAGGCACAGAGGGGTAGAAGTAAGGAAATCTTTTATTCCCTGGCTTCAAGCCTATGCAATTTTTAATATATATAGTTTATATATTTACATAACTTAATGTAGAGTTTATGTATTTGTATAATTTAATATATATGGTTTATATATACACACATGTGCACATATATATCTTCAGCTAAATATATACACTATACAAATAAATATATAGTAAATATTTGTTTATATATTGTGTGTATGTATGTCTGGCTGCATCTATCAATTCATAGTTGTTTTTGTTTTATTGCCATGCTCATGAAACTCATACACACATATGTATACACATACATAGCTTCGACTATATACACACATATCACTTATATATATAGCCTACATATTCGTCTATGTAGTAGGTGTATGTGTCTGTATTTGTATATATGTGTTTGTGTGTATGTACATGTTATTGCCATACTCATGCAACTACATTAAACATCTTCCCCAAGGGGTAGGTGAAGGGAGCATTAAAAAAAATCTATTTATTATTTGCTTGTGCTGGGTGTTAATTGCTGCATGAGGGATCTGGTTCCCCAACTAGGGACCGAACCCAGGCCCTCTGTATTGGGAGTGCAGAGTCTTAACCACTGGACCACCAGGGAAGTCCCTGAAGAAAGGATTAAAGTAAGGAATACTCATCCTGTAAAGCATGCTTTAGATGTTTGATACTCATTTTTACCTTACCTCAACATCCAGAAGCCAAAATATGAAATTTTTCAGATAAATTACTGCCCTTGCCCATTCTTTCAACCTGGAACTGAGAGTAGAAAATTGTTTTAGTGCCTGAATTATCTATGTTACTGATATTGATCAAATCCACTCAACTGTAACTCTACTTTCCATCTAGTACAGCCGATGGAGGCGTGGTCTTAATTTTGCTCAAGGTTTCAAGACATTTTTTTTTTTCTCTATAGAATTTTCTTCTGTTTCTATTCTTGTTTTTTCTATTCTCATTCACTAGTCATTCTCTTGACGTTCCACGATTTCATTTCCATTTTTTCATTGTTCCCACTACCCACATCCAGCTGGTTATCAAGTCCTCTCTTTTAGTCCTGTCTGAAATGTTTTTGAACCCTTTGGTTACTTGCTTCTCTACCACCATTTTGCTAGTTTAATCACTCACCATCTCCTGCCTGGAGTATTACTACTTCTAGAACACCATTTTTACCTTTTTCCTCCTTTAAGACAAGCTCTGCACTTGTAGTTAATTCACATATAAGTATCATTTGCTGGGCACCTATTAATTCAGATCACGTAATCCTCAAAGCAACTCTGTGAAATATATTTTCACATATGGGGAAATTGGCCTTAGGGGAAATAGGTCTCTTGATTCCAAAAGTAGTGTTCTTTCCTCTATGCCATGTGTTTCTAAAACATGGATCTAATCCACATCTCTTCAAAAGTGTTGGTCCCTCCCTCTTGCCCATAAGATAAACTCTAGGCTTCCTAGAATAGTTTGCAGGACTCTTTACAATCTGCCTTTGTGATTCCTTCAGGACTCGTCCTCCTCACCATCACTCATGCCATGGTCTGAGTGTACTTGTTCCTTGACATCACTTGACTTACTAAAACATTCATATGCTTTTAAGTGTTGATGCTTTTGTTCAAGCTGTTTCCTTTGCATGCAATGCCCTTGCTTCCCTAGTCTACACGTTAAATTGTTGCCATCTTTCAGAACCATCTAACAGGACACCACCTCTTTAAAGCTGCCTTTTATTCTCCCAAAATGGAACTATGTGCTTCTTTGTCTGCGTTCATCTAATTCTTTGGTTATGCCACAATTATGATCCCATCACATTACTTTTCTATTTAGTAATAGGAAAATGGCTGAATAAACAATTGTGTGTTCATTAAATGCTAGGGTGTGTATACATTAAAACATAGTTTCAAAAAATATTGTATGATTTAAAAAAATTATGTAAAAATGTAGAATGCAAAATTGAATTACAAAAGAGGCCAATTTGTTTATATATATATGTACACACACGCCCCATATGAGAAAGAACATACAAATACTAATTTATGAAAACAGTGGTTATCTCCAGATGGTGGGATTAATAATGAATTGCATTTTGTCCTGTAGATCCTTTGCATTTTCTGATTTTCCTTTATCAACAGGTATTACTTTTATAATCAGGAAAAATTATTATTTTTTCACTTGGGTAGGATCTCCCTGCTTTAGATAGCTATATAATAATATTTAAAATGGTTGCTTAGTGCAGGGTATAAAGGAGTCAAGTGATTAACTGAGTAAGTCTGAATCCACACTATGTTTTTAAAACCAGATTTTTGGTAGAAAAATAAAATACCACAATAATAATTAAAAGTAATTTAAACAATCTAGAAGATAAAAAGGGAAGAAAAGAAAAGATTTCCTGCCTCTCTCCTCCTTCACATCCAGACTCACAGCATTCACATCCAAGGTAACTAATTGCATCAGTCAGCTAAGTAATGCAGTGGTAACAAACAATCCCTATATTTTGGTGACTTACAATCATACAAGTTTACTTTTGCTTGTACAACATGTCCAGCGCAGACTGGCTGCAGCCCTCTATCACATCTTTCTTCTAAAGCTCAGACTGTAGGAAAATGCAGCCAAAAACCAAGAATTGGGCCATCTAATGAGTTAGGCCTAGGACTAGGGCACTCTTGCTGGGCTGAAAGGGTAGGTCTGCATTTATTTTTAACATAAATATATATGCAACCAATTATAAAAAGTATATTGTTGAACTGACAGATTCCTTTTCCTTTTCACTAGGGACTTGTTGAAACTTTTAACTGATGTGGCTTAAGGCATTGTCTTATTTCCAATTTCTATTCTTCAGCTCCTAAGTTCTGCTGACACTTTATAAAATGTGTTCAAACATTTACTGTGTCTCATTGGTCTGTGCTAAGATGACCACTTCCCTTTTTTCTGCTTCTTATTGGTGTTTACTGGAAATTCTTGCACTCTACAGCTGCAATTGCTCAAAGCTCAGTTTTCAATGAAGAGGCCCTCATCAACTATATGTAAAGAAGACTGCAGCTCTCCAGTTACCGGGTGTCAGTTATTGTCCTCGGAGACCAGCATTATTTCGTTTGCACTATGTTTGCCTCTGCCTTAGCTTTGTACGTTCTGCCTCACATGCTGGTAAAATGACTGGTTTAAAATCTTGATTTATTTTGGCAGATAGGACAGAATCCAGATTTAGACTGACCTTCAAAATGCTCCTTCACAGGGAGAGCAATGCGTGTGTTGATACGTCCTATGTAGGTCTATGATGAAGTATGCTGTGGGTCTCACTGCCTAACTATTTTGGCAAAGCAGTGCGGTGGATCCTGACATCAGACTGTCCCAGCTTAGAGCTTGCTGTGGCTACTGTGCAGGCCATGTGTTCTTGGAAAATTAATTTCACTCTATTCCTGAGTTTTCTCAATGGTTACATGGGGACAATAGTCATAGTTACCCTATGTGGTGGTTGTGAGGATTGAGTACTTTGATACGGGTAAAATACTTAGCTCTAAGCCTGGCATAAGGTGGGTATTCAATAATGTGAAATTCTTATTCTGATTATTTTATGTCCATTGTGCTGGCTCCTATTTTATGAAAAATCAATGTGTTGTTTGGTTAAAGGCAATCAACAAGTGAAAATTCGAGGGGGGTATGTGAGCTCAGTATAAAGACATATTTTCTTACAAAGAGAAGTAGCAAATAATGGAATGAGTTAACTGTCAAGATAGTGGACATGGTCATTGGACACGATCCGGCAGAGTCTGAAGAGTGATGCTCTATAAAATTAAACCTCAAACCAACAAAATGCGATAATTATTTGCTGAGTTGTTAATAATAGTGTATTTTTATTATGTTTCTCAGTATTCTTCTTTTATGCTATGATTTAGAAATATTCAGGTATGGTATGGAACTTTCACCTTTGTTCCCTGCTCCCGCAGCCTACATAGTCTATTTTACGTATCTACACCGGAGTCAAATAACAACAATATGTAAATTGCAGGTTAAAGAGAGAAACTATGGTTAAAAAAATAAGGAAGGTGGAAATTAGATTTGAATTTGTACATTTTTGAAGAAAGTGACACAGCACTGATTTCCCATAGTCTTCTGGAACAAGATCCATTCTTCTGGAGGTTGCTTCAAATAACAGATTTTAAAACAGAAAGGCCAATTCATTGTGCTGGGGGGTGTGTGTGTGTGTGTATACACATATATACATACATACATATATACACACATATATGTAATTATACAATGTATATCTTGCTACTTTTCTTTAAGATTGGTATAAAGTTTAAGAAAATAAATAACTTTATATATACACATCTTGACTCTAACAGTAATTTCTACCCTTTATCTCTGGATTCCATATCCCCTTAACATTTATATTTACTCATGTTTTTACAATGTTATTTTGCATGTATCCTTTCATGGTCATTCTCTTTGGCTTGCGGCTGGGTGGGAGAGGGTTAGAACTAAACTATGAGACCTTCCAGAGTAGTGAAGGCATCCTCTGTTTCTTTACACCTCCCCCTTCTCCCCTAACGTCTCCCACCATCATCTCAGTGTGCTTAGTATACTGTCAAACGTACGGTGGGCAATCAATAAATGTTTACCAAATGATTGAGTTAGCAGACTCTTTATCAAATGGAAACTAAGTAAACAAGGCTAATAGTTTGTAAAATTCTTCCAGCCACCTGTCATTCAAGCCTGTTTGTTCACAGATCTTAAGAAGACAATGCTCTAACCATTGGCTTAATTGTTAGAGAGAGAAAAGGTAAATAATTAATGAAAATCCCATTTTTTCTGCTTTTCTAAGTTCAAAGGAAATTATTCCGCGTCATTTGGTTCCAAGAGGTAATTTAATGTAAAGAATCTGCCCATATCTCCACTTCTATGGAATCACTGTGTAAATTCAAGGTTAAAAATCATATAAACTAGATGTTTAGGCTGGACATAAATAATGAAAGGATAATTTTAAAATAGCAGTCTAACCACATGCATCCCACTTAGTCAGGTTAGAGGGCTCTCCGTATTCCTGTCTGTTTGGAAGAATCTTTTTCTTTAAATGTTAGCTGGTTGAATATCCACTTTCTTTTGACCCATGCAATTCCACTGAATGGTGTATGCATTGCTAATCTTAGCTGAGCACATACTATGTGCCAGGCACAGTTTCGAGGTTTTGCTTGAGCTGTGCTCTCATGACAGGCGTGAGTTGTCTCACAGCAATCTCCCACTAGGAGGTGGGCACAGTTGACATCCTTTTTTTACAGGTGCAGAAACCAGCACACCGAGAAGTTAAATAACTTGCCCTAGGGTACCCACCTAAGAAAGGGATGGAAGTGGAATTTGAATTGAGGCAACCAGATTCCAATGTGTGTACTCTGGACACTATATTATATGGTCTTCCACTTTATAGATAGTTTTATGAAACAAGGTCCAAATTAGCCTCTTAAAATCAAATGTGCTCTTCTCCCATTGTGTCTTTAGCAGGGTGACCAATTTACTTCTGGTACAGTCAAAAGTGCAAACAAGATATAGTTTCATTATATTTCAGAGCTAATATAATATTCCTTGTGAGCCCAACCCCTTTTGGGTAGTGGAGAAGATAAAATTCAATTTGGTCAACTTAGCAAAACTTTAAGCAGCATCTTAGGTAGTTCAGTCATTTTTGGACAACTTAATTTTTTAGACACTCTTTTTTCCTTCCTGCTCCACCCCCCCGCCCGCCAATGTGGGTTTGGGGTTTTGGAGAGCTGACGGATGTGCTGGAGTTGGTCTTTAGAGGTGTGACAGCTGGTGTCTCCTAGGGTGGAGTTGGTCTGGTTCTGTTCATGGGGACTCTGCATGTCTGTTCTGATATCTACAGTGACATGTGGTCTTTCCTCCTTTGACTTGGTCAAACTTGGTGGACTCGGTTTATGTGGCCCCAGATCAACTCTCTCGGGACTGTACTATCTTACTGTACCATCTTACTGGGATACCCCTGGTCACCCTGTTTTATTTTATTTTTTATTTTTTTAAATTAATTAATTTATTGGCTGTGTTGGGTCTTCGTTGCTGCGTGCCGGCTTTCTCTAGTTGTGGTGAGCGGGAGCTATTCCTCGTTGCAGTGCGTGGGCCTCTCATTGCAGTGGCTTCTCTTGTTGCGGAGCACAGGCTCTAGGCGTGTGGACTTCAGTAGTCATGGCACATGGGCTCAGTAGTTGTGGCTTGAGGGCTCTAGAGTGCAGGCTCAGTAGTTGTGGTGTACGGGCTCTGCACCATGTGGGATCCTCCCGGACCAGGGATGGAACCTGTGCCCCTGCATTGGCAGGCGGATTCTTAAGCAGTGAGCTACCAGGGAAGTCCTCACCCCACTTCATTGGTGCTTGCTCACCCTTGTGTACACGGTCTCGTTACCCTGTTACTGAAGCAACTTCATCTGAAAAACTTTGCAAGCAGACCCAGTGATCAACACTCCAGCCCTGAAAGACACAAGCAGGAATTTCACAGCATGAGGACTAAGTACACATGACCAGGACTGATACGTGAAGCTTGCTCCATGGCTCCTCCAAGTTGAGGAGAAAACACCAGACATGTTGGCTGTTTTTTCCCAGAGCTCCATATGGGGAGAGGAACACACACCCTTCTGTTTTTCTCTTTTCTCTCATCCTGTATAAAATGCCTCTCCTTTCTGAGGCTTAGGACTTGATGTGGCACAGGATTTCCCTACTTCTTTGGCCTCTTTCTCTAAGAAAGGGAGAGCTTTGTCAATGTTCTGACCCTGGTGGACCCATTTCCCGGGTCACAGCTTCCTTCAGCACCTCCTCTCTGCCGCCCACCGCCCCCCCCCCCCACCGCCCCTTCCCAGTGGCTACAGTTTATTTAACAAGCATTGAAGGCTAGGCTGGTTACTCTGCTAGGCACTTACAAAGATTAGCTCATTTAGTTGAATTCACATAATCCTTAGAACATCCCTATGGGATAAATAGTGTTACCCTTCCTCTGCAGAAGAGGACACTGAGGCCCAGAAAATGCAGTAAGTTTCCCAAAGCCACACGTGGCATAGCCAGGACTCAGACCTCCACAGGCCTGGAGTCCAGGCTTCTTGTCATCATGCTACACTGACTCTCATACCAAATAATGGCAGATGTGGCCGGGCAGAGAGGAACTGGATTACTGATAAGGCAACAGAAACTTGGAATGATGTCAAAAATATTATATCCATGACATGTTCATAAGTTTGAATTAGGCTCACTTGGAAAAATAGGTCTGAAAGGAAAAGAAATCACTCAAAGAACCCTAGAGTTAAATAAATATTTTAACTGCCAACAATCTTTCTAGACTTCAGTTGAAAGAGAAGTGATCTCTGTAGGTATATGCTTGAATTACATTATTGTAATGTGCAGGCTTGCTAGTAGCTACAGAGAAATAATTTTGTCTTTGTATTTTTTTTTTTTTTTGTAGGTATGTAAGGTAGAGAGTTTGGCTATATATATATATATATATATATATATATTTTTTTTTTGTTTTGATTAGGGTATATAGAATATACTTAGTAGTTAATAATGGTAATTAAAATCACCATGAGTTGTTAATAACACAGTGATGTGACAAAATAACAAATGATAGTAATATAGTGTGATATTTATCCAGTCCTTTCCTCCCCAGAAAGACTTGAGTTGAACATAATGCCAAACTTCTCTATTTTTAATTAATTTTTTTATTGGAGTCTAGTTGATTTACAATGTTGTGTTAATTTCTGCTGTACAGAAAAGTGAGTCAGTTATGCATATATGTATCTCCACTCTTTTTTAGTTGACTTATACACACTACTCTATATAAAAGAGATAACTAAGAGGAACCTACTGAATAGCATAGGGAACTCTGTTCAATACTTTGTAATGACCTGTAGGGGAATATGTATATCGTTTGATTTAAGTACTCCTGAAAGACCCAGCGATCCCTAAATAGTCCCCTCATGGACTAAGTTCTTTAACTTTCTGTAAACTTCCTCTACTTAAGAATTTACTTGGAGCAGGTGAAAGCTGATTTTGGAGTATGAGGGATTTGAAAACTGACAAACCAGTGTGATGTGATACAACTGTGATTTGGGACTCTAGACAAGGGAAAAGCAACTAGCACCTGTATGCTGGGAGAGAGAGCACTGTGATGTATTAAGGTTGAATCATAAAAACTGCCAAAATTCACTCTTTTCTTGACCTATAAAAATGTCAGTCTCATACAGTTTTAACTCAAGAAGGGGTTTGGAAATCTAAATTTATTCTGAAATTTTACCTACTATTATTTTAGACTCAACCTATACCCTATTTCTACCCAATCCTTCTCTACCTTAACACTTGAATAAAAGTGAAAAATGACACTAGGTAAATGTTTATTTTCAACCTTTTAACTTTACTAGTAGATGTGAAAACTCAGTATGCCCTCCAAAACATATAAGCTGTTTTGGTTTTTTTTTAACTTGCATTTTGAGTCTGCTGTAGGATGCTTGTGGATAATCTGGTGTTGATAGGCTACATTTTAAGAACCTGTTTCTTGCAATGAAGGCCATAATTGACCAATTTTAAGACTTGATGTTACATAATGATATGATTGCAATTTTCTCAACAAAAGATGTCTTTCGATATCTTACTCTTCGAAGGCTATCAATTGCAAAACAACAAAAAAAGAAAAGTGGAATGTGACTCAGCTTTTGAGAAGTGGGTGCCGTGTTATTATTGCTTTAGGCATATCTCAAAATATATAATGCAAGACTTATGCTTAATTTTAGAAGGAAACCCAAAGAACTATGCCTCTTAAGGTTTATTAGATATTTTATTTAAGATAAGAAACAAGATGGAGGATAATACAAGTCTTCTTTTTATGGATTAAATGTTGAAAGAACTTACCATGGCTGACTTTCCAATATGATGTATTTGAAGGCAAACCAGGTCTTCAAAAATTTGGGGGTTTCTAAACCGCAATGAAGTTACCTTCTCTTAAGTTATCTGGGATCCTAGACAGTGTTCTCAGCAAATGCATGATGGTGGCCGATTCTCTTTCAATAGTTTGCTTACAAATTATTTTTCACTATTGTTGGCTTACTGTCAGAGTATTTTAGGTTTTCTGATATCGTAAGATATCAAATATGATTTATTTCAGTTGTGAAGCTATGCCTTTGATTCTCCCAGAGTTTACAAATCTAGTAAAATTTTAATTAAAAACTAGGTCATGAGGATGGTTTCTCATGTATTTAGAGAGGAATTTCTTTTACCCTTTATTCAGATCTGCTGGTGGGACTCCAGTCACTCCTGAGTACGCAACAGTAGATAATGCGAGGCCATTATAGTTGCCTTGACCTGAGGCGTTATCAAATCTTCATTTCAGGGGCAAACAAGAACGTGCTCTCATTTAAAAAATGTTACTCAGTATTAATAATGTAAAAGTTTAAAAATCTACATTTATTCATAATTAAAACACTGCCACCTTACTAGTAATTCTATTCAGTTACTAAGACGAAAATTCAAGTTTGAATTTGGTTCCAAATGTACCATAATCAGTACATAGGAAACTAACGTCAGTGATTTTCCAGGTAATAACAATATTTAATCTTTGTTGGAGGTTTATACCTAGCACTGTCATAAGTCCATGATGTAAATTAACTCATTTAATTCTCCCTACCATGCAATGAAGTAAGTACCTCTTATTATCCCATTTTACTCCTGACAAAACTGAGGCACGCAGGTTTACACCAAGGTCCTATAGCCCACAGTTTGTGCTCCTAACTATTATGCTTTTTTGTTTTATTTGAGTTGAAGATTTTTTTTTTTTAAATTACAGAAAACAGAATCTTCTGTGTTTTCATTCGTTTCTTGTTTCTTGGAGAAGACTATTGAATTGGTGTCTCTTTTGAATTTTAAGGAGGCCCCGAGATGTCTACCAATGAGTTGAGTGGTTTTCACCCTGTTGGAGTAAGTTAGAGGCTATTGATAACTTTAGGCATTTACAATAAACACTCAGCCAGGTGGAAACTGGCAAGCCACCTTCCTAAGCACTTTCCTTGTGCCGGGCACTCTGCTGTGCCAGCTTTAGACTTTATCTCCCCTAATCCCACCACCATCCTTCAGGATAGGTGTCATTATTACTTACAATGACCAAACATCGTGTGACCTGTGTGCCCTTAACGGGCCTGAGCCGCAGCCTGCTCCTCTACCAGGTGGACCCCTGTACATACATCCTTTTTCTGCTAACCCCTAAACCCCCTCCTCTCCGACTCTGAGACAAAAGAAAAAATATTAAAAAAAGAACTGCATGAGCTAAACTCGCTGATGAGTTAGTTGTTTTATTTTTAAACTCTTTTTGGGTCCAGTCAATTGTACCTTGCCACAAAAGCCCTTGCTATGGAAAGGAATAAAACCTACAAACCAAGAAAAACAAAATGAGCAAACAGACTCCAAGAGGCTCAATAGCCTAGAGTTAAGAAATGGGCATAATATGCTTTTAACCGGGTTTACCACACTCTTAAATGTTAAGCCAGTGTTTGTAAATGTGTGGTCAGAGGTCCAGCTGGATCAAAATCAACAAGGGTGTGATTAAAAACATCTACTGAGTCAAAATTTCTGCAGTGAGTCCTGTTGAGTCAGAAATATGAATGTGTGTCCACTGATCCTTACATCATAGCCAGATTTGAGAACTGTACTAGGTCAGAGCCTCCCAAATTGTAGCGGTCAAGGGAATTACCTGTGTAGCTAGTTACAACACAGACTGCTGGCCTCAGAGTTCTCACCTGGTGGGTTGGGAGAGGCCTGAGAAGTTGCATTTCTAATGAGGTCCTAGGTGACACTGACTTTGCTGGTCCGGGGACCATATTTTGAGAACCACCATACTAGGCTAATGCTACTATACTACGGGAGACATAAAAAGAGATTTTTGTTTAGGTTAAAATAATTTTCATAATATGCTTGCCTCCTTTTGCCTCATTAATTTCATCATAAGATATCTGTATGTGGAAATTATTTTAATCATTTCTATTTTTTTCAACTACAACAGTCTGACCATTTCTGTGGTTTTTACCAACATATCCACCTATTATACATTTAAGGATTATATCACACCCTTTCTCCAAGTCCTAAGATTCTACAAATAATGGTTGTCACTGTTTCACTTAGGTTAAAAGAGAGGGAAGGAATTGTTGAGGCTTCTGATCATTTAAGAAGCAGAGAGATGGCAATTTTCCAATTAAAAGGAACATAATCTAAAATCACATGCATCTTCTGGCTGTCACTCCAGCCCCCATGGAGACCCCCTCCCCATCAATGGATGGTCGCCTGAGCGTAAAGCCAGGTACAGTGAAATGCGTCGACTGGGGTATGTAGCAATTATTCTGTGAGTCGCTGAAGTCCTGCCTCACCAGAGAAAGCCAGCTGACGCAATTCTGCCTGAAGGGCTTTTCAGCAGAGCATCTGTTTTTTTGATACATTTTGCCTATTAATTTTTATCTCCAATGTGTTGGGACTGAGAAAAAAAAACCCCTCCCCTCCTGATGCCTGTCTCTGCCTATTTCTCATGCAGGTATCATTGATGTTTCAGTAGTGCATGTTCCCAGGAAGCAGGAAATGATCTTTTTTTCTTTAATATTCTCTTTGCTTAACTGTGTTTTTATTAATAGCAGATTAGATAATCTTCCAACTTTTGTTTCTAAAATTCTATCATGCATTTATATATATGTTTATATATATACATATATATGTATATAGATATATGCACACATACTTTTTTCCCCTTATTTTTTGGTGGGAGGAGAGGTTTATTCTTCCAAGAGAAACACATAAACTTGTACTCAAACACATCTTTTGTAAACTTTTTCTCTAATTAGCTATAATTGTACTCATTTCCCAAAAGACAAAATTAGGAATATTATCTTCAGAGAGAATCTATTTAATGTCTCAGGATTCTGTCAGGTCAAAGAGCATTGGCACAGTGAAGCCACTTCCGGTACTATTGAATATACCAAAGATCTTCTCAGGATGAAACTCAGACACCATTGTCACTATAGAAACCACAGTAGAGTCAAAGATACAGTTTCAAATGGAAGACGCTGCCTGGAACTGAGAGACAGGTAGGATTTTCTAAAACTCTTCAGTCACCAATTAAACTTTGGTGATAGTAAGGAATTTTTAAGAATAGTTTTGAACCTGCCTAGGGTTAGAAGAAATAAAACTTTGACACTTTCCTGAATTACTTATATTACATAATTCCCCCAGGGTTTTCAGAAGGAATTATACTATGTTAGATCTTGTTGAGGATGGCATTTTACAAGCCACCAAGATGAGAAAGTAACACTCACATTGTGTCAAAGCTGAAAGATATCATTTTTGCATTTTGTATAGATGAAATGAGTCATTTTTTAAATCATTGGATGTGTTTTGAAGGGACAAGTGGTTGTACTCTTTAAATATTTTATGTTGGATGGTGTTATGTCTGTCTGCTGTCATTTTAGTTGCATTTGACCTTATTTCTAATAACATTTTCTTTTGACAAAGCAATGGCAATAATAAGACTCTGAAACTTATGTAATCTGTTGTATTCCTTTGTTTATCTAACGTCATGCTTTTAGGTTGGTTCAATACAGTGTCGAGGACAATAAGTAAAATAACAACTACTATCTTTGTCTACTTAAACTAAATACTTTATATTTGAACTACTGAACAGCTTAAGTAAAGGAAAAAAATAAAATGATAAAATGCAAACACAGAAACTGTTTACCCTTATAGCATGCCACATTGCTCAACCTCGTCCAAAGTCAGTAGACATCATTTTCTTTTGTTTTATCCACATAGTGTTGAACCAGCCTTAAAGTACAACATTAGATAAACAAAGGCCCAGAACAAATTACCTACCATTCAGTCTTATTATTCTCCTTTCTTCCCTCTTTTCCTTTATTTATTCAGAGTTCAAACAGAAGAGGATGTAATTTACATACTGTTGATGCCCAAAAGAATTCTGGCTTCAAACAATTTCCCATGTCTCATCCTAGAGTAAATAGTTGATTTATGTATTCAATGAAACTAAATGGGCAAAGAAATTATTAATGATTAGTGAGTTATTGTGGAGTATTGCCCAAGGGAAGAGAGAACAGGATCAGAGAGCTCTGGTCCCTTCGTTCTAGTAGAGCTTCTGATAAAAAGCTCTTGGCATTGTTGACTATTTATAGCCTTTTTGGGCTATTCATGCATTTTATTACTAAAAGAAATTGGAAATAGCACAATTTGCAATAAATGGAATTTTAGCGCAGTAGAGCCTTGAGCACTGAATTCTGGAGTTAATTTTATTAGCATGAGTCACATTTCTCACTAGAACCCACTTCTAAGAAGCACCACGCCTGCAGATCAAATCTTACCTTGGACTTACTCGACTTGGTACCATTTCATTGCTTATTACTAACTCTCAATTACAAACACCACAACAGTAAAATCTGGCTTCTATAATGTCTGCTGGAGGAATGAAGCTGGAATAGTGTTTCTAATTTGGGGTACATGCTTCTTTGAACATTTATGGAATTTTAAATGGTTTGGTGGATATTGGAATAAGGAGAGGTCAGCATTGTAAGGAAATATGGAAGAAACTCTTTTGTTAGAGTTTGCAAAGCTGAGCTATCCGATGAATAGGAGCAGGCTCGCTGGCTTGTTTTGGTTAGATGTGCTCGTGACTGAAAGCTGAGGAATTTCAACTAGGCACACATCATCAAGTCCTCATATGTTCCCATGAATGTATGACGTTAAAAACAATCAAATTTATGAGTTGATATAATCCATTCAATTTCAACTGGGCACAACTCATCAAGTTCTCATATTTTTTCATAATGTATTATGTTTAAAAAATCAAGTTTATGAATTGATGTAATTCATCCAATTGATCTAATAAAAATAAGAAGCAGTTTTTATTAATTCCTGCAGATCTTCTCATGCCAATGAATCTTCTATCAAAACCAAAGAGGAAGACACAGTGACCAATTTAACTATCCTCAGGAAAACAAATTGAATTAAATTAAAAAATTATTGAATGAATGAATAAGTGAATGGTGAAAGAATTAGACCATTGGCATTTGTAACACAAAAGGCTGGATATAGTATTTCTTTCAGCATAAAGGAACATTTGGAAACACTTGCACTATACTGCTCTAATAGACAGTTCAGCGTTCCCATTTGTGGGTATTCAAATTCAAGTTGAAAACATTTTTTTTAATATAGTAATAGTAATTGTCTGGTATTGATTATTGCCTGTTGTTACCTACTTCCTTCCACCAGGAAACCCAGGGCATTTAACACAGTGCCTGACCCATGTTTTTTTTGTTTTTGTTTTTTTAAATACATTTTATTTATTCATTCATTCATTTATTTATTTACTTATTTATTTAGTTTGGCTGCCTTGGGTCTTCGTTGCTGCACGCGAGCTTTCACTAGTTGTGTCTAACAGGGGCTACTCTTCATTGTAGTGCAAGGGCTTCTTATTGTGGTGGCTTCTCTTGTTATGGAGCACGAACTCTAGGTGTGTGGGCTTCAGTAGTTGTGGCATGAAGGCTCAGTAGTTGTGGTGCTCGGACTTAGTTGCTCTGAGGCATGTGGGATCTTCCTGGACCAGGGATTGAACCTGTGTCCCCTGCATTGGCAGGCAGATTCTTAACCACTGTGCCATCACAGAAATCCCTGACCCATGTATTTTGAAAAATGGGAGAACAAATGAATAAATAAATGAATGTGAATATGTAAATATATACCCATGCTGGTAGCCTTGCTTTCTCCTCAAGGATGTACAATGCCTTTCTTGGAGACGCCACATGCAAATGCACTAGGAGGCCTCTTCTGAATTCCTTCTTTCCTCTGAAATGAGCCTTCCCATGCAGTCGCTTTCTGCTGATCTCAGTTTGCATTTTTCTTGACTTAGGATGTTGTCTTCAATTTTTCAAAGGCATGCAACATTTCTCAGGTACCCCGGGTACTGCGAAGGGAATAAGAGTGGCCTCCTAAAAGAGTAATAAGTCTTTTAGCAGATTATACCATCTTGGCTAGAAAAATGTTGGCCTGTGGCTACTCCAACATAACTTACTAGTTTTAGCAATACTTGTCACCTGTCATTTTGTTCACAGGTAACACATTTGTGTCATTTTTCCTTTCCTGTGTCTTTGGCTCTTCTAACTGTGGAAGAATAGACATAGATTTTGGATCTCTGCTTAGTCAAATGACCATGATTACAATTATGCTTAAAAGAAAATGGGGCAACCATGATTCTAATTTTCTGAGGTAAGCCAGCAAATTAACTCAGTTGATCTTAAGTTTAGTGCCATGAAACACTTAAACTGGAGTTAAGAAAGCAAATTAACTCAGTTGATCTTAAGTGAGTGCCCATGAGACATTATAGCACATTATGCAAATCCAGCACATATTCAAAAAAAGCAAGAAACCTGCACTGACCACAACAGATTGCAGAAGTCTCCGCAAAAGGAAGTCAAAAGTGATGGAAAATGTTTTTCTTTTCTCAACATGCTATTAATTAAATTATTATACAAAGTAATGCCTTTTGAGTCTCCCATCTTGTTTTTGTTTTCTCTTCAAACAAATGCTGGCTTTATTGTCTTAAGGTGTCTGGAAATTGTTTTCTTTGGAATTTGATTTTTATCTCTATAATAATTATAGAAGAAGGAAAATGCTGGGATTTTTTTTAGGGACAAAGATATCTGATGACTAAAAACTATTTGGGGATGGGGAGCCATAGGTTGCATTTAATTGATTCTGGCATTATAATTGGGAGAATGATTTTAGGTGATTTATCCCTTTAGCTCTTATTTTTGTATCTGCAAAATGAAATGACAACCCTTGACATCAATGAACTTGCCTCAGATAGATGTAGCCAAAACCAGCTAAAGCAACCTTAGGCTCTCACCATGGACATTTTTTAAATACTGTTGGCTTAATGAGAAACAAAAGTCCTGCACATGCAAAGTGCTTTGGCTCTGTAGAACAGCACAATCCCAATAGAAACAGAATGCAAGCCAAATATGTAATTCCAAACTCTCTGGTAGCCACATTAAAAAAGTAGAAAGTTGAAATTGATTTTATTATTTTACTTAACCTAATATATTCAAAATATTTTCATTTCAACATGAAATCAATGTAAAAATTTTAATGAGATGTTTTACTTTTTTAATACCCAAGTCTTTGAAATTTGGTATTTGTTTCGCGCTCCCAGCGCAGCTCAGTTGTGACTAGTCCCGTATGAGGTGCTCACAGCTACATGCATCCAGCGGCCACTGTTTGAGAAGCGTAATGCTAGAAAGTGGGTGTGTGCTTGCCATAAATATAGAAATAGTCGCCGCCCCAGTCTTTTCAATGACTCTTACAAGGTCACCAAATTGAGTTTATACCTGTGGTTCTCAACTGGGGCTATTTTGCCTCCCAGAGGACATTTGGCAATGTCTGGAATATTTTTGGTTGTCACAACTGGGGAGCAGGGGGTGTTACTGTCATCTAGAGGTCAAGGGTGGGCTAAACATCCTGCAATCTGCAACGTACAGGATAGTCCCCTACAGTGGAGCCCAAAATATCAGTAGTGTCCACGTGGAGAAACTCTATACAGGATTGACTGTTGAATAGTAAACTCTGTGACATGGGGTTTCTGTGGAGCTGTGTTTTACCTTCTTTATTGGAAATCTCTAAAAATATGATGGGTATCTACATTCTATGATGGTTTATCTGCAGCTCTCTGAACACCAGAGGCCAGAAAAGATCTTTTCTGTCTCATAAATATTTGAGATGTTTGATAAATATTATACTTTTTTTTTAAAGAGAAACATATTTATTATTCAATTACCCACTGAGCCCACATGGCACAAAAGTTGGAGAATGTGGGAAATACTTAAAAGGCTTCGACTCACAGTACAGCCCTAAATTTGGAGAACCAGAGTTGAACCCAGTAACCTTCTGGTTAGGTTTGCGGACTCTGTGGGTCGCCAGCTTTGAGATCATAAGGGGAATTAGAGAAAGCTATCAAGTTTATAGTTCTGATTTTTAGGTTCATAAAATATTGGTCAGCCATGCAGGTTTAACCATGCATGTTTCTCTGCTCTTCACTCAGTTCTACCTTCATAATTCAAGGTTCTTTAGAGCATTTGGGGAGGAAAAAAGCCTTCTGTTGACCAGTGGGCTCAGAATAAGTCCAGAATAAAGCAAATTGTCTTAGACTGTGTTGATCTTAGGTTTACTGCCCTGCCTGATCTCTTTGTTGATGTTGGACTGTTCCTTTTTTATTCCTTACTATAAATTTGATGGATTCTGAAGGAAGAAAAGAAGTGATCACATCCATGGAATACACCATCTAGAACTAGGCATCCCTGTACATATGTCAGTGTCAGTAAGAAAATAGTTGATGATATTTTCCTCTCTCAAAAAAATGTGTTCATCAGTAGTATGGAGCAAGGTCCAATGCATGAAGGCCCAATAACAAATTAGAACAATCATGAGCAGATTGTAATAGTCCAGGAAAAGAAGAGTGAAGGTAGAAGCCAAAGCAATTTCTGTGGAGTCAAGGAACAAATGAAAGAGACATTGTGGGATTTTTTTTTTTAATTCAATTTTTGAACACATACTGACTAAAACCCTACAATTTTGGGTACTGTTTTTGTCTTGGTGAGCCTGACAGACAAGGTTTTTGCTTTCATGAAACTACTATTCCAAGGGCGAATGATATAGACAATAAAGTCAACACAAATAATTAAAAGATATAAAGTTGTCAGGGTGGGTTCATGAACTGTGACAAATGCCCCACTCTGGTGGGGGATGTTGACAATGGGGGAGGTTGTGGTTATGTGGGGGCAGGGATTACATGGGAAATCTCTGTACCTTCCTTTGAATTTTGCTGTGAACCTAAAACTACTTGGACAAACGAAGTCTTTAAAAAATAATAAATATTATTTTTAATAATAAACTAATAAAATAGCCAGGAATTTCAAAAAAGTGCTGTGAGAAAAAGAAGAGGGATGAGTGTGATAAAATGGGTCAGGGGTACTTTAGTCTGCGTGGCCATAAACAGCCTTGATGAGAGGTGAACTCGCGTTGATACCTTGATGGTGAGGAGTCAAGCTCTTCTGAGAGAAGAGCATCCCACCCGTATCAACAGGTTCAAGGCTCTGAGTGGGGAGGGAGCTTGCTGTGGTCACGACAAGGAGGAAGGCTAGAGTGGAAGGCAAGGAAAAGGGTAGTGGGGGCATGGAGAGTAAAAACTAGGCAGAGCAAAATGCATGCTGTGGGGGTGATTCAGGGGGAGCTCAAGTCCTCTGCATCTCACACGCAGTTTAGCCTGATCTACTTAAGCATTTGAAGTCCTATTATTACTTGCCTTTTGTTCAGGTTCTAGAAATCTCATTTGTTTTAAAGCATCATTTTTCATTTATCCTCAGGTATCCATCACTCCCTGACCTCACCTTTGCCGCTGCTGGTTTGTTACTGTTGTCATTGTTTCATGTTGAGTTTAGGAAGAAAGAGATTCCACTTGCACTCACACAGATGCCCTTCCTCAGGTACTGTGTTTGTGGCAATAGCTCCAGTTCTCCTGGCTTTCTTTTTATGAATTTCAGAGAATAAATTTCATGTTACTTTTATTTTGAATTCTTAAGCCTTTCTCCCTCATTTGCATCTGGTAAAATATGGTTTTTTTTTTTTTAAACTGGAGTATAATTGCTTTACAATGTCGTGTTAGTTTCTGCTGTAGAACAAAGTGAATCATTTGTATACATATATTCTGTCTCTCTTGAGCCTCCCTCCCACCCTCCTACCCCATCCTACCCGTCTAGGTCATCACAGAGCATGGAGCTGAGCTCCCTGTGCTATACAGCGGCTTCCCATTGGCTATCTATTTTACACATGGTAGTGTATATATGCCAGTGCTACTTTCTGAATTCATCCCACCCTCTCCTTCCCAAATAAGGTTTTCATCTTTTAGGTTTAAACATTTGGCAACTAGTTGATGTCTTTCTTTAGGAATTATTCTTGGGTGATTTGCTGGATCCTCTCTGAATCTGTATTTAACTATCTTTCAATTTGGGAAAATAGATTTTAATTTCACTTTGGGTCCCTTCTGTTTCACCTAATATCTCTAATATTGACCATATGGATTAGATACATTATGGTGGATTATTTAGAGCCATTTTCTCAGTTTCCCCTACATGATGACTACTACTTTTTGTGCATACTTGTGATATAGGCATGTAGCACTAATACTGATATGTTGCTCCATTACTTTAGTTTTTCCCCATTATGATGCCTAATAAAGTTTCTAATACTATCTAAAATGTATTGTATTTACAACGTCCCTCACTCTGTGTTAAGAGCTCCATCAATCAACATCATCTCATTTAATTCATATAGTAACAGTCCTTTGGTTTTACTGTATTATTCCCATTTAATAGGGGAAACTGAAGCAGAGTAGTATTAAGGCCACAGAGCTAGAAATCCATAAAGCAAACGTCCCCCCTCGTTTCGTGATATGTGTGTGTGTGTGTGTGTTTAAATCACAGTATGTTCTGCACTTTGGCTATCATCACTTCCATTGAATGAAATAATTAGGTAAGTTCACATACATTTGTTTCAGACTCTTCTCTTGGTATTTGTGCCCCTGCCTTTATTTTGTCTACTCGTACCTGGAATGCTTGCTTTTTAAATTTAGATCCTCGTGAAGTTCATCCTGTTTCTTGTTTGTTTGTGTATTAGGGTCCTTCTTCCTGCCTTCCAGCCTGTTTTGTTTCTCTTGCCTCATTTTACTTCCTCAGTGCTAAGCCTCATTCTGGATTATAATATCATCTGCTTCAAGATAGTAACTGATCTGGGAGTGAAAAGAAAAAAGGGCACAATGTCTTTTCATTTACTTCTACATTGCCCAGATGCAGTAATATTCAGTTTCTGCAGAAAGAGCCTGATATTGCATTAGAAACAGTCAGTTCACCCTAAATCCATGTGATGCCTAACTTTTAACTTTTAACATAATAGTATATAGTTTACCATTGTTAGAGAGAAACAAAGGAAGCCCAAAATGTTATTGTGAACCACAGAATTATAGTTATTTTCTGAGTTCGAAGGTACAATTCATCTAACTTATGTATTCAAGTCGTATAGATTTTTTTTTTTCGGAAAAAGAAAAGATGCCCAAGGTGGCCAAATATGGACAAGAAAATAAATATGTCTTTTTGATTGTTGACTTAGTCTCTTTGTTGTGCCTCAAATAATATGATATGCATTTATTCTTTGACTTAGCCTGGATGAAGGATGTGAGACATCACCTAGAGTATACATTTGCCATGCCAACTTAATATCACTTTGCATCAGTTTGGGGTTTCTGTTCATAAAACACAAAGAACACAGATTTACCTCAAACCTTGTAGCACTTGGTATTTGTTGAAGTGTTATTAGGAACACCAACTCTAAGTGTTCATAATGTGAGTGTCGTACCATTTTGTTTAAATAAGATTAGCTATTTCTTCAGCCAAAGAATGATGGAAAAACAATAGCTTCAAATAGAGAAAGTATGCACAGGATGGCAGAACGAAACAATTGTAATACAGGCGATTTTGCTCTGTCATAGGACTGCGTGGCAAGTGTCTGTGTCTGTGTGCATGTACACATGTCTGTGTTCTTACATATTCTGGCCTGAAAGGCAAGATATACTGGTTAGACTGGTTCCCAGGCCCACCTGTGTCATGGATTTGTGTTTATACACCACGTAAGTTTACCAAAATCATCTTTAGTAGTTACTTTGGAATAGTAGGATTGGAGGTTGAATTTTGTCTTCTATCACAATTTCTATTAGGTAGGTAAAACTTTCATTTTCCTATAACTTGTTTTTTTTTATTTTACTGGGTTATTATTGAAGTACAATAAGCTACATGTATTTAAAGTTTACATCTCAGCAGTTTTGACATATGCGTCAAACAATTAAAGTCATCATGATAACAATCACGACAGCAAACGCTTCTGTTACTGCACAAATTTCCTCTCTATTTCTCCTTCTCCAGGAGACACGAACCTCAGGAAACACTGACCTGCTTCCTGTCCCTACAGATGAGTGTGTGTGTTCTAGAATTTTACATATATGGAATCATATGGTATGCGTGTTTTTTTTTGGCTGTCCTCTTTCACTTAATGATTTTGATGGTCATCCATGTCACTGAGTATATTAATAGTTTCTTCTTTTTTTAATTGTCAAGTGGTATTTCACTCTATGGATATATCATAATTTGGGGTGTTTTCACTTTGGGGTGATGATAAATACAGCTTTGATGGACATTCACATAAAGGTCTTGGTATGGACACATTTTTTGTTTGCTTCTCAAAGGCTGGACTGCAATGGCTGCATCATATGGTAGGTGTCTGTGAGTTTCACACTTTAAGAAATGGCTGAACTGCTTTCCAAAGTGTTTGCCCCTTTTTGCATGCCCACTAGCACTGCATGAGAGTTCCAGTTCCTCTCTATCCTTACCAACACTTGGTACAGTCAGTCTTTTTAATTTTAGCCAAACTAATGCATGTGTAGTGGTATCTCACTGTGGCATTGAGCACCACATTTCATATGTCTGTCATATACAAATATGTGGATGACAAAAATTCCCCTTCTATTTAATATCTTCCAAGGATGTTACTATTCACAACGTGCTTTTGAGTCATCAGGACACAGTCTAGGGTGAATGTCCCGTCAATGGCAGAAATCAAAGGATAAGAAAGTCACAATCAACTATAAGATAGTCACGTTGGTCATATTTGTGAAGGCAAATCTTTTAGTGGGGAGAACAATCTATCCTTGAATTTCTTCTACTTCTGAAGGAAGTTTGGAACATTTCTCAGTAACATGTTACAATTAGGAAAAAATAGAATTTCTTTCAGGCACAGAAAAAAAAAATCATACTTCCTCTCAGTTTGTTTCCAATTGAGGAGGAGGCCTGATTTAGACTCCGGGGGGAGGGGGTAGTGCAATGCTGGAGACATTCTCGGTTGCCACCTTTGGCATCCAAGGGTAGAGGCCAGGATGCTGCAAAATATCTTATGATGACCCTATATCAAAGAGATATCTGGCCCCAAATTTCCATAGTGCTGCTGTTGAGAGACCCTGGCCTAAGCATCCAAATATTCAGATCCAAAACCAGCCCAGAAAGGATTCCTATCCTTCCACTGTCTCTAACCTTTTAGTGATTAGACATGAGATGGCTTCATGATTTCCTTTGACTAAATAACGGTTGTTCATAAAAAAATCTTTATCATTATTGTCACCTATGAGCCTCTGGGGATCACATTTTTAATTTGTCAGCCGTGCTGTTGTGTGTAGAGAACCAGATTTGGATGAAAAGACATGAAATCTGTTTATGCCTCCATCACTTCCAAGATGCATTTGATTTAAAATGAGAAGATCTGGTTTGCATCCAGACTGTGTCTCTGTCACATAGCGGCTTGTGCATCATTGGGAAAGCCTCTAAACTTTGCTGAACTTCAGATGGAAATAACTTAAAATTTAAATAATTTAAATAATCTAAATATTGAAAGAGAGTTAAAAATTGAGCTTTAAAATTGAGATATCATGGGCTATTATGAGGACTAAATGAGATAAATCATTACCCATAGTACCTTTATAATAATAATATTTACTATTAATACCAAAAAACATATTCATGTCTGAAACATGTTTACGACTAGACTTGGAGAAACTTTTAGGTTCTTCCTGTAACTCTGAGTGGTAGCACTTCTTTTTTTAAGCTCTTTATTGGAATATAATTGCTTTACACTCTTGGACCAGCTGAGTGGTAGCACTTTGAATTAATAAACACGACTCCTAAGATGTTTCTTATCTTGAAAAACAAAAACTGTTCATTTTCTATACGTTAGAATACAAACTTAGAGCTTTCCTAACTTGGGATTCTTTTTATTTGTTTACTTCCAAGATCACTGATGTAAGTTAGTGATGAAATAATTCTTAGAAACAGACTGAAAACAGTTGTAATGCTTAGCCACTCTGTAGACACTTTTAATTAATTTATTTTGCTCTGGAAGACGTTATGCCCTTGGGAGCAGTCGCTGCACTCCTCGGGAACCTAATAAAAATCCTGTTTCTGGACCCGAGATTGGCGATCCTCCTTTAGTTCCATCTGTTCTTCCAACTCTGCTCATTATCTTCCCCCTCCCTGCAGTCAGCTAATTCAAGGACTGTGATACTTCGCACTAGTTCATTTAACTAGCAACTCAAGTACTATTTTTGAAAATGCTCATTGCATCAGGTACTAGCTAGAGAAACACAGTGAGATAACCAGCATGGTCTGCTACGAGGGGTGCACTTTTATGCAGATACGATATGTGTCACCAACAAACATTTAAATGTTTATTTTTTAGGGTGCTATTATCTGGGGACACAAAGAAACCTGCTACGTCGGTTCACATGGTAGTGGGAGTGACACCCTGCAGAGTGGTCTACGGAATAGCCCCAAATGCAGCACTTTGGGAAGGATGCAGAGGCTATACATTTGAGAGATTTTGGAGATCCTTCTTGTCCTGCCTCCTTCATCGCCACTCCTCTTTGGAGTAACGCCACCTCCCTTGGTGGTCCCCAACTTTTCCCACTGCAGGTGTGAAGCCTTGGCAGAGAAGGAGGTTAGAATTCCCCCAGAAGGGCATGGGGGGCAGTGGGCTTAACATTCCCGAAGCCCCTTTCTCTTGCCTTTATACCTTCCTTTCAGGTCACCCCTGGATTATTTTCTTGCCCTTTTCTTCATCTCAGTAGGACACAACAGAGGTTTAGGAAAGGAAATAAGGACTTTTGTTTATTATATAGTTTTTAAATTACCTCACCGGGTAATGCAGCATGTTTATTGCCACTGAACAGGTATTTCTTTTAAGTTCAATGAATAGTTCATTTGTGAGCCTCACTGTGGGTGCACCAGAAACCAGTTCTCATCAGTCATTTGCACTGCAGCAGAATCTCAACGGTGTAGGTAAGAGACTTGGATCTTGTAGGTAATCCGTGGTGTGAAAGTGTGTGTGTGTGTAGGTGCTTATTTGTGCGAGTGTGTAAATACAAGAAAGACTGTGAGAGGCAGCCCTGACAATGGAAATAACTCTGGATTTGAAATCAGAAAAGCAAGGTGTGTTCTAAGACCTGGTTTTACTGTTTCTTAAAGGTGTAAACGTAAATGAAACTTGGGCTTTCATTTCCTTGTCAAAAATTTAAACATATTTAACTCACATTTATTATCTTCCATGTGTCAAATGTTACTATGAGGCAACAGTAATACTATTTTCCCACTGGCATCATTAAATTGTTAAAACAACAAATGAGATGTGGTATAATAGTAAGGTTTATAATCTCTGAAGTTTTCTGACCGACATAGTTACATGGCAGGTATAATAGCAATGCAAATCATATGCTACAGAATTCAAGGTCACGAACACAAATGGAGGCACGTGCTACGTGCTGCAGGAATTTGAAGGCGCTAACGAGATAAGATTTTCCGAAGGAGTGAAAGCTGATCTACGCATCGTAGAATGGCTAGACCACAGATAAGCAGAAACTTGGGTAGAGAGAATAACATCAGAAAAGAAATTGGTCCCTCTGATTCTCTTTGGCAAATACAATTCATATTCTTTGGAAACCAAATTGTTTATTGATTCTCTGGGGACTGCTTCTTGCTATAACACGAGCAGTGATTTCATTATGGTTGAAGTTTTCATTTTGTTTCATAGGTTGGCTGCCCCTGTTTTCTTCAACGATAGCCTGGTTTTTGTAGTGAGTGCTTCATTTGGTCACGGAGGAGAGGTTTTGTCCCCTGAACACTTCCTGCCTTTGCTGTCAGCCTTTGATTGTTTCTAAAACCATTCCCTGGGCCTGCAATACATCCATGCCACTTGTCTACAGAAAGTTTAAAAGTAGTGAAGTTGATCTAAACATTTTTTTGTGAACAACTGAGCAGTAAGTACAGTTTCAAAGCTGCAGCAGCTGTTTGTGTCTTTCCTTGCAATCTGGTGTCTTAACTGGAATCCTTTATGTCAGAACATAATCTACTTAAAAAGTTTCCATTTATGTCACGAATAATAAACTGGATGGCTCTTTACAACATCCAAACAGCCCCTTTAAGCTGCCTCTTCAGACGATAACCTTCTTTCCTCAATGAAGAAAGCAGAAGAGGAATTCCTTTATGTTTCTCATGAAATATTCATTCTTTGGTATGACTGCTAAAAATGTAATCAGCAAGTTGTATCTCCACCACATTCACAGCATATAGTATTATTACAAACATAATACTAAGGTTATTCTAGAGTTTAGTTTTAAAATATGTATACTATGTGCATAAAATAGGTTTTAGGCTGCACATACCTACACACACACGCACACACACACAATTTTGGAGGATGAAGAGTTCTCTAAGAAAATCGATACTTGGTGGTTTTAAGTTTAATTGCTCCATCACATATTTTCTGGAACCAAGCCACTAGGACAGAGTCAACAGCTTACCCTTTTTTCCACCTATGTTTTCTTCTTCTTCCTCCTCCACATTGCCTAGCTACACGAATTCCAGATCTCCCTCTACTCTGCTTCAACATCTTCAAGCACTCATTTGTATCTGCCCAGACCTCACCAAAGATCTGTTGCTTTTTCCTTTCTGCACTTGTTGGAGCTTAGGCAGTCCTAGGCTGTTTCCTGTTCAAAAGTGACAGCAGAGTCAAAAAAACCATGCTAACACCGTGCAAATGGCACCCTTTGATACAGAGACAATAGAGTTACCATTGGCATGAGGTGATTAATGCTGTCTTCAGAAACTAGTTGAACTGAAGACAAATAGGATGAGCAGTTGATCTCATTCTCCAGCAACCCATGCCCCAGGAAGGTCAAGGGTCAAATGTGGACTTGGGGCTTTTGGGACTAGGGTCAAATGTGAACTTGGGGAAATAGAAATGTGTCTCTCTTAGTTTCTAGCTTTGAACTAATTTTGCTTCTTAAAGACACAATAAAACTCAAAAATGAAAAATATGATTGTTGCAATAAAAAATTTAATGAATGGTTTAGCAGTAACTAGATAGAGCCAAAGAGGGAATTAGTAAATAGGAAGATAAATATAGAGGAATAAACCAGAATGTAGCTCATAGAACAAGGAGACTGACAATATAAAATTGAAGTTAAGAGAAACAGAGGGTATGAAGAGAAGATGCAACATTTTAAATCTGAGTTCTAGCAGGAGACAACAGAGAGGCAATATTTGGATAGGTAGTTTTCAGAACAGATGTTTTCAGAATTGTTTATAGACTTGAATCATCAGAGATTAGAAGCACAAGTAATTCCAAGCAAGACAAATAAAGAGAAATCTACTTCTCTATGTACATTGTAGTGGCACTGAGGAGAACCAAACACAGGGAAGATCTTAAAATGATTCAGGGAGAAAAGAGAAGAAGCAACAATGAGACTGAGAGCAACCATGGATGCTGTGTGGAGACATGGCATTTGTCAATCCTAAATTGTTTAGCAAGCAAAACGGTATTTCAAAAACCCAAAACAAAACACATTTTTAGATAAAAACTGAGAGTTTACTACTATAAGTCTCTAAATGAAAGAACTTTCAAAAGTTATATTTCAGGAGGAATAAAAATGACTTCAGAAGGCATGTCTGAGCTACAAGAAGAGCAAAGAAATAGACAAGTATGTAGATAAAGTCACTATAAAATAATACTAACTACATCTATTTTGTGGGACAAAACAACAAGACAGAACTAAAATACCAAATGACAATAGCTTGTAAGTTTGGAGGAGGGTAGACAAGGGTTAAAACATTCTATGATTTCTGCATTGTTTGGTTGGAGAGTTTGGATAATGATTAACCTTTGACTTTGACATGTAGGTACCTTACAATTCCAAGGGTAAAGTAGAAAAGGATTCAATTAAATCAGTAGAGAAAAATTGAAATAAAAATCAAGGTAACAGGAGAAAAAGAAGCATGGGCAAAGTGGGACAAACAGAAAGCACAGAATAACATGAGAGATGAATTGGAATATATCACACAGTACATGTAAATGAATGTTTCATCAGAAACAAGACATATTGTCAGATTAGATAAAAATAAAATGTAGTTCTATGCTTTTTACAGGAGACAGACCTAAAAGGCATAGAACTTCTGCGTATGTGCACTGGGAGACAGATGCAAAAGTGTTCCTGGAAGCATTGTTACTTATAGAAGCAAACAAGCAAAGAAAACTGGACGTAATCCAAGTGCCCTTCAATAAGAAAATGTTGAAATATATTGTCCCATGTTAATTAATTAATTGGCACAATGTAAGCAATGAAAACAGATGAATGACAACCATGAAGACCAACATGATTTAATCTCAAAAACATCCTATAGGATATATAGCATGTTTATAAATTTCAAACATACAAAAAACAGAATATACTTAATGAACACATATATAATAAAGCCTATCGAAACTGTGCAGTTCATGTCTAGAAAATTCAGTGTAGGGATTCTCTCTGTTTGTGTAATGACAGAGGAAACTATTAGGACCAGGTTCACGGACACATGAGCTGTACGGTCACACAGGGTCCCATGTATAGAAGACGCTATGCTTGGTTTAATGTTTCACTATCACAATCTTGAAATTCTTGATAATTTTGAACAAGGCCTTTTGCATTTTTATGTTGCATTCGGTTTCTCAAATTATATAGCCAGTCCTGGGGGCTACACATATGGAGGGAGAAAGAGAGGCATTTCAATTGTACTGGTTCTTTCTTAATCTGAATGGTGAGTACTTGAAATTTGTTTTATATAGTTTACGTATAGTCTCATACACATTTGTATGTATAAAAAACATTTCATTTTACAAATTAATTTAAAAATGTTACCTCCAGAGGCATTGGTTTGTAATACTCATCAGGAATGAGTCAACAAAGTCACATAGTCACCGCCTAGGTGGAATTGAATATTCCATTTACATGGTTGTGATATAGAAATTGGTCTGAGTTGTTGAGTAATTACACTTAAGCATATGCTTTCGACTCTATAAAACGCGGGTGAGTAATATCAATTTGAGGGAAAAGAAGAGCCCTCTGCATTTCTTTACGCAGTTGGATATCCAGCTGCTCTTGTTTTCATATTGCAAGTGCATTGCCTTTGCAAACTTGTTAGCTCCTCTATTATTTGGAGGCTCTGCCTTTGAAAAGCAGGCAGCACTTAAAAACTACAGGGCAGAACCTATCTGATTCTATTGCTGTCACCAGCAGCTGCTGCACCCAGCATCCTCTGAGGGAGTGAGCTGCCCTCTAGCCACTGTGGATATTGTGCGAACACAGCACATCTGCTATAGTCAGGGGCTCACTGCGCTTGTGTGGTTGTCAAGGCCAACGTGCCATTCATGTTGGGTTTGGCAGCTTCGAAATTCACACATAGAGACAGCTGGTGAAATAGTTTGCTAAGCGGTGCACCCCCTCTCCATCCAGCCACCTGGATGATTCTGAGAGGCACAGTGTGACCATGACTCTTTAATGCGTTGCTTGGTAGCCAACATTGCCCAGAACTTCTTGGGAGTTTTCAAAAGCAATACAACATGTTCAGTTTTTCTGTACAGCTCCCAAAGAACTCTTGGTGTTTCAGCCTAATTGTATCCTTTAAGTGCCTCTTAACACTGACCTTCAATCCCCTTTTACTATCCTATCATTATGCCTCTGATCTCTCAAGTTCAATGAAGTGCAAGGACTCTGATATTATGCATTCATTCCTTCAGTCACTCAATAAACATTTACAGAACATCTTAAACCTTAACTCTCACTTACAAATCTTAATGTCTCAGTCCCTTTGCTTCATCCTCACTCTTTTTTGCCCAGTTTTTTCTTTTCTAGTGGCTCTGACTTATGGGGTTTAAAGGCCTGCTCTCCCTGGATGTATTCTTTATGGCGATATTTTCCAAGCTTTGATCTACTGCCTCCTTTCCACCAATCCAGCCATGATCTTTTCTGCTTTGCAGTGGATCCTGTAATCTGTTATGCCCCTTAGAGGTTCCTTGAGGAATTCTTGAATGGCAGAAATTAAAATGAAATACAACTTTTGAAAAACACAGCTAATATAAGAAGCAGGCTTCACCTGTACCTATTACTCTCAAATAAAATGATCTGTCTCTTGAAGAGGAAAAAGATGATGTCTGTTGCAAAGTATTGGACACTTTGAGCCCAAAATACAAGCTGCATTGCAAAAAGTCTGTAAGATCGCGCCCTGAATTAAACCCATGATTAGTTGAGCTTTTATTATGTGCAAGGCATTATGAGACATACAAAAAGGTGCAGAATGTACTTGCTTCCTTTGAGGAGCTTAAAACTCATGGTAGAGATCTGTACGTATAAAAGGAAATTTATATTACAAATTTAATGAGTCATTTGAGTACTAAGTATAGTAGGAAAGCAGAAAAAAAAGAATCAGTATGGTGGCCAGGATCATTAGAGAACTTTAGGGGCGAAGGGCATTTCCCCATATTTAATTAGAGTCTCTCTGGAGACAGACTTAATAAGTCCATAGACAAAAAACTAACTCCATAGACAGAAAACACCTGGATAAGTCTATTCATTACTTCTTCATTGCTCGAGACAGATTTATTTTGCATTATTGTTGGATGTTTTCCTCTTTTTGTTTCTTTTAAATTGAGTGCACATTTGCCTAATTTAATTGCTTATTTTTTTCCTTGGAAGATTATGTCAATGGAATTTTTTCTTTTAGGAAATGAGTCCTTATTTTGGGTTGTGTGTTCTTGTTTTATTGTTAATAATGAATTTGATTCATTGTATGCTAATTAAATCTACTGTAGAAAGGAGTTATTGAATGTTAGGGCATTATAGTGACAAGGCCACATGTCTTAGATGCAGATGGACTTGAGTTTGAATCCATCCTCTACTACTGACCTTGTTAGGTGAACTTAATTCAATTTATTTAGTCTCTTAGCCTCCATTTCTTTCTCTGAAAAATGAGCTCATGTTTCATTTAATATTTATTTTATGGTGTTTATTTTATAGCATTATTCAAGGTAACATATATGACATTTCTGTTTGGTTCATAGAAGGTGTCCTATATACACTACCAACTATTATTATTTTTTCTAATTATCCCAATTTATTTCACATATGTGAATACCCAAAAGGAGTCTGTAATTTTAGGAACTATGCTAAGGTCCCTGGATTAAACTAAAGGCTTTTTAAAGTTAATGCTTTGAAAAATCATACTGGCTAGAGCACGTTGTCTTTTTTTCATGTTGTTTAGATCTTAACGGTACTTTGTGGGTGGTCTGCCAGTTGAGTTTCTTGTCTATTTCTTTTTTAAGAAGAGTATCTATAATTCTTAAAATGGGTATTTTGCCAATTTTCACATGCCTTGTTTTCTGTTCTCAAATCAACGTCTCCGTATTTATACAATTCAGAGTTCAAACAACATTCATTGCTCTGCTGTCACTGTACATAAAGACAACCCAAACTTGTTAGGCCTAAATATAAAACACAATCCAACTAAGTGAACAGATGTGTGGCATGAGCAAAGCCTTACCACGTTGTTCCTATTTATTGTCTGCCTTGTTTGGAGGGCGTGCCTGGTGCTGGGAGGTGGTGGATGAAGGGTCTTGCCAATTGCACTTATTTAATGAAACATTTTATGCACATTTTGTTCCTCTGTTCTGTTGCACTGCCCTTGGGTGACACAACGGTTTTTAGGAAGTTGGGTTAAACCTGTCCAGCCTCGGAAATGATTTTTTAAAAGCTTTGGAGTTATAAAAATGATGTTTATTTCAGAAAATAAGACATGCTTTCCTAATTTTGGAGCCAAGATAATGAGATTTCCAAATGCAGGATGTCCAGCACAATTCCATCCAGCTTTAAAAAAAAATTGTATTGTATTTATTTTCTACTCCTTTTTGCACCTTTCCCATAATAATAAGAATGAGAAAACACAAGTACTTGTCTATGGAAAGTAGACCTTGCCTCTTCTGTCAGACCCAAGTCTCCATGAATATGAGATTCAAAAAACAAGAGCTTTGTTGGTAGGACTGCTCCTTTGCCCCTTTCCTCTTCCAGTATTATTTCTGAGCATCAGGGGAAAGTAGATCAAGCTGCCCAACAGCACTCAGCCCAACATGGCTGTGTTCCAGACCCCACTTCCTAAGTGTTACTGATTGGTCTTTCTGGCATGTGTGCTAGGCTCTTGAAGAAAAACATCAATTGAGTCTACCTGGTTCAGGTATAAATCTTTATTAATACTTAATAATAATAATAATAATAATAATAAAAAGATTACCTGGAAATGATTGGAACTTCATGTAGGTATGAACTACAAATTCCACATCCCCCCAGACTGGTTCTGTTAGCGAAAAACCATCCCTTCCCTTTTGATTATCGTTACAATATTGCTAGCAATTACTGTCCCAAGTCCTCTTCTCTTTCCATCTTTCTGATTTTCCATTGGCCTATGGTATGTTTCTGAACTCATGACCGAAGACAGTTTACACTAAATATTCATCCATATCCAAATGGCCCCACCCCCATGACGGGTGCAGGGAAGCGCCGATAGCACACGTGTGGGATGAACTTCCTGGCTTCAACTTCTGATTCTTACTGCCTGCAGTCATAACCAAGACATCAGCTTCTCCTAGTGTGTGCTTCCTTCCCTGTGCTCACGGACATGGCATTTAGCGCCTTCTTCAAAGGGCTGTAATTAAGGACAACAGCAAAATTATGAGCTGCCTCCTCTCCATGTGCTGGGTCTTGCTTAGCTTAAAACAAAACAAAACAAAAACACAAACAAACCTATGATGCAATGGAAGATCTAGGAGATGATGAGACAGGCAAAACCCCAAGGGTTTTGGGTGTTTCTTTCAGGGTTCCTGTTAAAAACAGTGTTACTCACTCTGACATCAGTCCTCTGGCAAATGTGTGATTCTTTCTGTCTTGGGCAGGAAAAGACCCCTGAGTAGGCTCCACTCCGAACTCTGGACCCTCAGTGACGTCCAACCATAACTCGTTATTTGAGGGAGGATCAGAACTGAATCCAAACAAAACTTGCTTTCCTGACACAGAAAAGTTTAGGGCAGGAGTTTATTGTTCCTTTTAGCCTAATTCCTGAATAGAACATTAAAAAGAAAACAAGTATATTTTCATAATTTCTAGGCAATGAGGCTTTGAGCAAGAGATACTGCAGGTATTAACATTTTTCCCAATCTTGGTGTCATTTATCTTTCGATAATGAGGCATGAGTATCTTGCTTCCCTTTGCTAATAGTTCTCATTTACCAGTCTCCTGTGTTATATGTCCTGCATGAGGACATCAGAGAGTTTACATAAGATGTTGTTTTTATTGTTAAATGAGATTGCACATTTCCAGCATTTAGCGTGGCTCCTGATCCTTAGCAGACTCGATAAATGTAAATAAAAATCCCTCCCCTGACTCTTCTTACCACTTCAGAGCTGCTGTTTAAATGCCAATAGTAGTGGCTTCTCAAGATTTCTATTGCTGGTCCTCCAAGTTCAGTCTTTAAGGAATGCAGGTCACGCAACTATTATTTTTATTACAGTACTGCTTTTTAAATTTACTATTCCACAAATTGCTGACTAGGCTACAAGAGCAATGGTGTAAATGTTTTGTGTATAACACATGCTCCAAACCACCTTGTCTGGGCTGTTGTGGAGAAAGATTAGGTTTTGGATGAGAACAAAAATTAGTTTCAGAATAATGTGTAATGCTCTCCCTTGTTTCTAAGATTCTGTTGCTTCCTTCTCTTTTTCCCCTCCTCACATGCTGCCTAGTTAAGGCTTCCTGTTTAATCATTTCATATTTACTTCGATGTGAGCTTATATTAATTATGTAGATCACCAGTCTGGTCACTAGGAAGGATGAACAGACATTTGATTTGGTGAAGGAACCCCAAGACAGCCTCATTTCTGGGTCTCCTTCTACCCCCAAGCAAATGCCAGTTTGTAATGAGACTTTCTTTGGACACCAGGCTTTCCCCTTAGAGTAATTAAAGCCTGCAGGTCTGAGCCACAAAGCTGGTTGATGCAATGTGATTTAGCAGAGCATTTTGAGTTTACACAATGCTATGCTTGGAATGAAAAAACAGGATTGGCTCTTAGCTTCTTATTTGGATTTTTTTGTTCCTAGTCCTGAAAGCATGGTCACCCTCAGTGTTGATTAGGACCACACTTAGCTGTCTCAGAGAGGCTTGTACTTTGTACTTGTTGAGACACATCAATGCATCTTCTGGCTGTTCAAGGTAGAGCTTATTTCACTGAGAGCCGACAGCACCATTTGGGGGCCTGGCCAGGTGGTGACCTCAAGATATGTTTGTTCTTTCCATGGGTTACTAGTCTATATGAAGACCAACTTACTTAGAGAAAAAAAGAGAAAAAAAAAAAAAGACCTGATTCTAGCTCCACCCAGGCAACTAGAAAGACAGCCTTTAATCAGACTAATGGCATACTTGTAAAAAGCAATATTTGAAAAAGCAAATGATGAGTTAAAGGAATAGGAATACATTTACAAAATTTTTCGAATCAGATACCCAAATCTTAGATTAAGCAAGTACGGCAAAAGGGATTCTGAGTGTTCTTGAGTCATGTCGCTCTAATATTGTCACCAGGAGGTAGTGTAAAAGGGAATTCAGAAGTCAGCCAACAATATTGGAAGAGGAAGATAGTTGATAATCTGGGAAATCTGTTCATGAGTTGTTAGATTTCAGAAAGTGAGATTGGCTAAAGGAAAAGATTCTGTATAAAAGACCACCCAGATGCTATTTAGGACAATGATTCTCAGCCCCAATTGTATCTTAGAATCACCTGGGGAGCTTTCATGAGAATAGTTTCATAACTGGACCTCCTCCTAGAGATTCAGAAGAGGGGCATAGGCATACTATAAAGATTCTTTAAGTGAAGTGAAATCAGATAGAATCACTGATTGTGAGCAGTTGGTCAGAAGTATGAAAAGGGGAGGATGGAAAATCCCTAAACATACAGCCTCCGTCAACATCGCTTGGATGTTAAAATACAGGTGGCTATTCCCACCCCCAGAATGTCTGATTTATTCGGTGTGGGATCTAAGTTCTGAGAATCTGACTTTCTCACTAATTTCCAGGTCAACATGATGCTGCTGGTCCAGGGCCACATTGTAAGCACCACTAGACTACGTAAACAGTGGAGGAAAAAGCAGAATTTGCAATTTTTAGTGAAACAGGCGTGGTAGGCTCACGAATGAGGCCCTAGGTTGAAGTGACATCTTGATAGCTCAGGGAATAGCAGCTGTGCTCAGTGCTATGATCTAGAATCTTGCTACTCAAACTAGAGCCCTCAGACCAGCAGCATAGCATCACCTGGATGCTTGTTAGAAAAGTAGAATCTCAGGCCACACCCGAGGACTAGAATTGTGATTTTAACAAGATCTGCACATAATTTGCATGCATTCTAAAATTGGAGAATCTTACTAGGGATACAATTACTATGATATCAGTGGTAGGAAGCTTTGGCTTCATATTGTAATTTGGAGGGAATCTCATGTCAGACCAATGAAATCTGAACCTCTAGGAGCGGAACCTAGTATTAGCATTAGTATTTTTAAAGCTCCCTGGATGAAACTTTGATAACCACTGCTCTAGAATTTAATTTGAAATGGGTAGTCATTTGTTGCTGTACTTCTTGTCTTGCTTTGAGTTGCCATGAATCAGGAAATAGAAAGATATGGAAGCTACACACAGCGGATGGACAGATGTTAGTATATCCAGCTGGGAGGTGAAAGAAACAGCAGAAGCAGAGGAGATGATGCAGGGATGACTAAACTATATCAGTTTCACTTGCTTCATTAGAAGATGTGCATTGAATCCAGGCTGAATATACAAAACCATTTTGCTGGCATTCCTTTGGGTTTCTCTATGTCTCCTCCATGATGTTGTTTTCTCCCCATTTCTCCTGGTTTGAATTGACCCCTTACTTGCACTTTTATGTTCCAGAACTTTCCGACACATAAATGTATCAGAGCACCTGCTGACATGTTAAGCTTTATCTACTTGTTTATGTGTTTTTTTTGTTCATTTGTTTTTTACTCAGTAGATCACAAGCCTTTAACTACAGGGAAAAATCTTGTTTGTGGCATTAGCACAAGGAACTTAACAGATACTCACAAGTGTTCATTGAATGGTTTATATTCAGCACAGAAGAAAAGAGGGGATTATTGCTTTGGGGAAAATATACTGTGAGGTTCAAAAATATGGTGGAAATTTATATACAAAAATCTATACATATGTAAGTGTATATGGAAATAATGCAAATATGGCAAAATATCAACAGTTGTTCAATCTAGGTGAAGGGAAAAAGGTTGTTTATTGTACTATTCCTTCACCTATTCTCTCCTTTAAATATTTAAAATGTAAAAATTGTGAAAAAATACATTTGAAATAGTGCTTGAATTATATCTCTAAATTGAGAGTTCTCTCTTTAAACAAGTGTTAAAATAATAAAAATTACATTTTTATTGTTTTTATAAATTTTGCAAAATATAATTTTGTTTCCTTACTTAGATATACTTTGATTTCTGAAGAGACTTAGTATTGCTTTTATACTGACCAAGATTATCTGAAATCTAAAGAAATAGCCTGCACATAACTGATTAAAAAGCTCTTTTATTATAAGGGAAATGTTGGCTTGGTATAATTATTCAGGTTGCCTATTTATGTTTATTTACTTTTCTATATCTGAATTTACACATTAATCTCACTTGAAAAAAAGGTCATATATAATTTTGAAAATTCATTTTGTTTTTCTTAAATTTTCATTTGGTTACTTATAATGCTTAAGTGTAAAATGGCAGTTTAGATGATAATTGATGGTATTAATTTATCTTTCTGTCACATGAAGCCTATTCATCACCAGACTGATAATAGTTTAATACAGAACTTCTCCTTTTAAACCTACAAAATAACTCCTAAAATCAAATAATTTTTGTTTATGTTCTTGTTCTTTGTGAATAGCTAGAATATTTGCATGTAGAATATTTTCATGTATCTCTGAAATCTTAGTTAGGGACCTTCTTAAGTATATTAAAACAGAGGATTTTTTGGGGGGAGGGGGTGTTTTATTTCTGCACAATAGGAAGTGTGATCTTCCCCCTCACCCTAAAATGGGTAAATAATCAGTAAACTTGAACATTCCGTTTAGCTTATTTGGGACAGGGTGTTTTTAAGTATTCATAGCTTAAAATGTAATGCTATATACAGTTAGGCCCCACTCCAACAGTAGTGATGGAAATTCTCAAGTTGTAAAATTGTAATACACTGAGCCAGTGACATCCTTTTGGAAAAAGAGAGGTGCATCAGAGATCTCTCTGTAGAAATACATGGCCAATGTCTAATTCTCATTGAGAATAAACATTGGGATTTTTACCCCATATTTCATGTTTTTTTCCTACTGGTTATTCACCAATGAAGCCATATTAGCGCTCAAAAAATCACCTGGTCAATGAAAAGAAGCTTGCTCCAGGTAGCTTATTTTAGTAGTTTCGAAAAAAGTTTTTTCTTATTTTGTTATTTTCTTTTTATACAGTTCTCTTTATCTCTTGTTTTCTTTCTCATGAAGGTCAACAAACTTCTTCCTCATATTAGTTTCCATTAATTTGAAAATGGTTTATACATTGGGCATTTATTGAGCACTTGTCATATGCCAGGGACTGTTCGTGTGTTAGTACAACAAATATCCACTGTCTTCATGATGCTCGTATACCAGTGAGGGGATGAGAGACGACAGACAATGTCATGGTTAAGAGTAAATTACCAGACATGGTGGAAGGAAATACACACTATGGGGGATAAAAAGGAACAATATAAAGGGAGTTACTCGGGTGAGTGTGTGTATGATGTGTGTGGGGGAGTGTTGAAGAGTAGCTTGCAATTTTTAAGTAGATTAGTCAGAGTGACTCTCATCGAGGCGGTGATATGTGAGCAAAGTCTGATATGTTCCAGAAATATCAACAAAGCCAGTATGTTATAAGAGAGGGAGAGAGAGAAGTTGAGTTGTCTTTTAACCTGAATGAAAAACGGAACCACAACATAGCTTAAAAGGACAGCTATGGCTGCTGGCTTGAGAACAACTAGGGGAGGGGTCAAGAAGGAAGCAGGGAGACCAGCTAGTTTATTGCTTCAGGGGGAAGATGGAAGTGGGTTGGACCAGAGGATTAACAGTACAGGTGGTAAGAAGGTACAGAATTATAGTGTATTTTGAATATGTGAGACAACAGGATTTCCTGGTGTACAGAATGTGAAGGATACGTGCAAGAGAGGAGTCAGGAAAAGTTTTAGGGTTTTTAAAGTGCTCTTTTGACTCTTCTTCTGAGGGCCTGAATTACCCCTGCAGATTCTTCTTATGCTTGTGGAAAATGTTCCCACACCTTCAATATTTCCTATGGCTGTTTTCTGATATTCTTCTATTTTTTTTAACATTCTATTAAAATGTTCATAATAAGTATGGGAAAACAATTCCCATAAAGATGTTACACAAGGGTAATCAAGAGGAAACTGGTTTCAATTTCTGAAAATTTGGAGAGAGAAAAGCACCATGTTCTCTGATAGGTAATTGAAGAGAAGAAAAGGGGCCACTTTTGGTGGAAACTTCAGTTTTCATGGAAATGGCTCTGTATCCTTGAGCCAATTATCATCAAAAATTATCTCAGGTAGCACTAGCCTTAATAAACACCTGACCTAAGTCTGGAACTTCCTTTTAAGGGCCTCCAGGCCCAGCCCTTACATTCTTATCTATGCTGTGACTAGTTATATTAAAGTCATGACTCCCATATAATAGAAGTCATTTCCTAAATGTCTCCAATCCCACCTGTGAGAGACTACGGGAGATTCACAATATTCTGTACCTGACCATATGGTATTTCCAACATTAAAGCTATAATATTTGTCATCAAAAGTACAGTCATTTTGCCAAGCACTTGTTTTGGAAATATGAAGTGAATGATAAGTTAGAGAAGAATTTTAGTAAAATGTGAATTTTGAGTTTCCTTAAGCATAGTTCTTCCATAAACCAAAACATGTAGAAATACACAACACACACACAAAGACACACCTCAGACATCTTCTAGGTAGCATTATCCTTGAAGTTTGTCTTTTCCTATTATTTCACATTTGTGATTTTTTTTCTACATTAAAGAAAAAAAAAAACAAAAAACAAAGCAAAACAAAAGCCTCATCTCATTCAACATCATTCAACAAACAAATTTAAGCTTTCTGGTTCAAGTCGCCAAGCATGTGCAAAAGGAAAGCACTATTTATACCTGAAGACCTTAAATGGAAATCATCAAATGCAAGTCTTTTTGGTGCCAGTAGTGACTGGTGTAGTAGCTTTAAACATTGCTACAACTTCCAAAGGCCTCAGCTGTTGGGCAAAGCTGTGAGCAGAGATGAGAAAGTCTCCAAAGTATTTTCAGCAGTGATACAGAAGTTAATTGAAGAAGGAGGCTACACATTAGACCTGCTTTTCAAATCTGCTGAAAATTGGACCTAAATGCATGCCTTGAAGGACCTTCATCTCCAAGACAGGAAAACATGCCCCAGAACTTAAGGCTGCAAAAGGCTCGAGCTGTGATGTTCATGCCAACGCTGAACTGAGGTCAATGAGCTACATCTGTCTGAATTTGCTGTCACAACTGTTTTATTTCAGATCTCCTTCCTTCCACCACTTGGAAATAATTCACAAGGTGCGACTCTTCCCAGCCCAAATCTACAGCAAACTTCCAGTCTTTGTCAAGATAAAGTGTCATATTTATTGTAGTATTCGTGCATAGCTTAACCATTTAACATGTAGGAAACCCTGCAACTGATATCAGCTTCCTATCTTTTTTTTTCCTATGAATCACTGATTAACATTTTTTAGTGTTGTGTCTCATCTCATTTCACCCATAAATCATGTTTTTTTTCTTTTCCCTCAATTTAGTTTTATGTGATGATTTTTAGGAGCACGTTTGTGTTATTATTGCAGAACTGAGTATAGGGCAATAGCATGTTTTTTCTTGAAACACAGTGACTGTGTTAGCTGTTAAGAACTGATCTTTCAAATTGTTTGGTATGCATGGTGGCATAAATGCTATCATCTGGGTCAGTTACAGAATTAGAGAATGACATGGGATTTTTAGAAGTTATTTAATTAAAGTATGTCATTTAATGGGGAAACAGAATCTAAGAGGGGTCAAATGACTTCAGTAAAGTCACATAGCAAGACAGTGACAGATCTAGGGTTAGCGTCTGGGTCTCTTGCTTTCTTGTTCAGATCGGTTTAATACTGTGGTTCTTGCAGGCTAGTCTTTGAACCACCGGCATAAGCATCACCTTCAAAATTCAGTGGGCCGGGCCCAGAAGACCTCTAGGTGATTCGAATGTATGCTAAAGTTTGTGAACCACTGGCTTAGGTTACAAACTCGTATCTCTGACCCCGGAGACAAAAGAATAGTAGAAAGTGGATCTAAAATATCTGACAGAGTTTGGAAAAGTTACATTATTTTTGTGATTTTCATAGATTTAAAAGAAGTATTTTGAAACATAGACAGTTCCAAGATCTCGGTTTTATCCATTGAAACAAGTATATACAGCACAAAGCAACAACAAAAAATAAGGCTGATTCTAGATAATAACCTCCCTTTAGATAGTATTCAGAGGGTAGAAAAAGTGAATTTTCCCCCGAAAAGTAAGCCACCAAAAAACCCACATATATATGTGAAAATCTATACATGTGAAAATCTATTTTGTGTGTATGAGTGTGTATAGCTGTAATATTGGGAATAACAAAATAGCAATCAAAGAAACAGTTTAGTCAGACTGAATATTTTGTAGTTTTCTGAGAACTGTAGTGTTCAATAGTTATGACTCGTCTTTTCAGTTTTCCCAACTGACCACTGGAATATGAAGTTCCGTGAACCAGAAAGATGGGGACATTCCTTTAAGTTCTTTACAATCTGTGGAATTTACGACGCTAGTTTTAATTTATACATATGAGTGTTTTGGGCCAGTTTGAAACTTTAACTGGAGAACTTAGACACATGAGTATTAGTCAAGATTCACTTAGGAATCAATGTAAGAAGTTTTAGCTCCCTCTTAGTTAAAAGACATTTTCCAGTCATAATAAACTTTTCATTTGCTTTTCCCCACTGACCTCATAGGGAGCAACTCCAGGCCTTAATGCCTGTTGAAGATGCTAAGTGACAGGTGAGCACGTCACCTAAGAGTGTGGGCTGTGCAGTGAAGGCACGCTGGCCTTTGTCTGAAACCTAGATTACAGCTTCCTAGGTGGCCTTGGGCATGTCACCTAATCTCTCGGGAGTTTCAATTTCCTGATCTGTAAAATGGGGATAACGTAGCCCTCCCTTACAGGTGGTAGTGAGGATGAAATGATATCATATCTGTAAAGCCTCAGTCCCTAATCAGTCACCATGTTGTTAACACACTTCCAATGAGTTGAATTTTTTTCCACCTCTGTCTAATTTTTTGAGGGCTTCCAGGCTTTGGTCACCTTAAATGTTCTTTACGACTAGTTACATCACTTTTATCTCATTGGTTGTAGCTTTCTGTTTGAAGTTGCTCTTTATTTACTGGTTATTTCCCCACCTAGGCTGTAATTTCCTCAGGGACTGGAATCACTGTCACCCACTACACTTGGACCAGTGTCTTTCGTATTCTAGGCTCCCAATAAATACGTGTGGAATGACTGAGAGAATATACAAGGGAATATGGGCCTTGCAAATAAATATAGACTCTCCCAGCAATTATCTTGCTGATTGAGAACATTCCTGCTTAGAGGAACAGTTCAGGTAGTGGGCCCACGGAATAAGTAATGATGTTTGCTTCTTTTGGTAACAAAAATATCCTTTCATGACATTAATTTCCCTTTACTTGTGGATCAACCAACGTTTTGCTGCTGAATACCTGACGAAGAAATGTAAACCCACACCGATGTGTTTATTGATACGTAAAGCCCGTGTCAAGTTGAATATGAAGTAAAATGAAGGATAGAAATGTGACCATATAAACAAACAGCCCTTGTTGTTTCTTGTGAACCCCTATGTGACACTAATCCTGAAATGCATGCCAGGGGCAGTTGAAATATGCTATGAATTACTAGCAGTGATGTTTCTGGAACTGTGTGTGTGGCATGATTTATATCCCAATGTTCTCAATCAGATTCTAGGGATCGATTAATCACACTATCAATAACAAAGAAACAGGCCTGTTTTCTAAAGTCTTGTGCTTTCTAGAGGCAATCTTTTCCCCCCTGTTGGTGCTACCTTGTAAATGCGGTTTGGAATTTTCTTTTTGGTGCTAAGAACATTGAAAGCTGAATTCTTACTAGGATAAAGCAGGTAGGGGCTTGTATTCACCGACCCTAAGACTTTAATCACAGTCCAGCTCACTAGTCTAATGCTTTGTGGGTTCCGTTAGGCAAAGTTCATTTTAATGATGAAAATGGGACTTCCCTGGTGGCGCGATGGTTAAGAATCTGCCTGCTAATACAGGCGGCATGGATTTGATCCCTGGTCTGGGAGGATCCCACATGTCCTGGAGCAACTAAGCCCAAGAGCCACAATTACTTACCCATGTGCTGCAACTACTGAAGCCTGTGTACCTAGATAGAGCCCGTGCTCTACAACAAAAGAAGCCACCACACAGAGAAGCCCATGCACCGCAACAAAGAGTAGTCCCCGCTCACCATAATAGCACAGCAACAGAGACCCAACACAGCCAATAAATAAATAAATAAATAAGTAAGTAAAATTAAAAAAAAAAATGATGAAAATGGCAAGGCTGTGTGGTGGGAGGAATAGCTGGGCCACCCTGAACAGGCAGTGAAGGGACCTTCGCTGCTCTGGGTGGGACATATTTTAATGTTCTGTTTAGATTAGCTGATATAATATGATAATATAATAGCATATGATCTTTCTGTGAGTTTCTGGTTCAAGATATATATATATGTATATGTATACACATATTTTCTCATATTACTCTTGAGTTTTTATTAAAAGGCTGGTAAAAGACTAGTAAAAGCATGTAGGATGGTAGGGATCTGCAGATAAGAGATGGCAATGGATTTCTGAAAAAGGAGAAATAGTTGAACCAGCATTGGTCAAAAAAGTGTATAAATACGGCTGATTCACTTTGTTGTACAGCAGAAACTGGCACAACAGTGTAAAGCAATTATACTCCAATAAAGAACTTAAAAAAAGTGTTCACCTGGAGGAAGTGGCTGAGTGAGAGGGAGGCAGTAGATCCAGCAAAGCCCCTGGGAGTTGACCAGTAGAAGAAAGTAGAATTGCAAATACAAGGTCTATTTGAAAGTTGAGAACAAAACCAGGGGTCTCCCTGGCCACCTCTACCTCCTACACACACAGTGCTTACTTTTGCATGTAAAGGGGTATGGGGGGGAGGTCTTCAGGCACAGGTAGTTTTAAGGTAATTAATTTCCAGAATTTCATCTTCCATGTGTACTATTTTTCTAAATCTGATCTGTCTTGGAGCACACCGATTGGTCTTTCCCCTCTGTTCACAACCACCTCTCGAAAGGTAGATGCTTAAATGTCATCCGTAGGAACAACAATTGCAGCAACAACTTTGAGGAACCAACTGATAGATTGTTAAAAATAATCTGATGAATCCACAAATTATAACACAACTCCTTCCATTTTTATTTCTTTATTTATATGAACAATGTTTCTCAGACATTCTGTGTATATATTCAGAAAAATAGCAATAGAATTGAGGCTGAAATATATGTCAGTAATAGTCTAAACAAATGAGCTGATTGAACTAAAACGTCCCACACCTGGCTGTGGCATATACCTGTACAGCTGCACTACTTCAAGGGTGACAGTCATGCAGGCTTTGGGTTGAATGGCGCCCCCTGCAGTTGTTCAGTGAGCAACGTGCTGAGCTGAAGGGAGTGGCCCTGTATCATTCCTTTTACTTAGGGGCATTTTTACATTTTGTGTCTGGTAATTATGTATCAATATTTGTCATAAGCTATATTTGTGCTTTTGCTCAATCGTGAACTAATTATAGCTTGAGAAGAAAAACATTAATAGAACATTCTAGGACTATAGAGTGTAGAAAAAAGTATAATTTCAATTTTTGTACATATTTTTTGCAGATGAATATAGAGTATTCAACAAAATAAATATTTACTCAAACACAAATTTATAACACATGAGAATAAAACAATACATTTCTGTAGGGGAAGTGAAATAGAAATAGGAGTCCCGAGTTGAAAAAGGAATGTCACAAATTATCAACAATAAAGAAGAGCTAGTTCACGTATTTTGAAAATGGTTAATAGAGGGTACCAAATACTACTGTATTTAGATTCCATTGGATACATTCATGAGATCTGTAAAAGTGATATAACAGGGTTATTTAAAAATTTCAGTAATTCCGTATACCAGAAATTACATTTGTAGGAAGTGATTACCTTAGGATGAAACATTTTGTATGTCAACCCAAAGTCATCTAAATGATACATTGTTTTTCAAAGTTCTTTTTGAGGGATATGAAAACAAATAAAAGTAATTAAAATCCTTGGAATGGCAGTCAGGCATTTATCAATAGGAGAAAACTGAGGAGATTCTGTAAAAGTTTTGAAGCAATTGTATGAGAACATTTAGACAAGTTTTATAGGTCCTGAGGCTTTATTCTCACAGGTAAGAGAACAGTTTAATGGCTGTCTGCTCATCTTCCTATCCTAAAGTGATGTTTATCTACCTTAAAAAGAAGATGCATTCACATACACAAGAGTTTGTTAGCCTTTCAATTCTCTTGCACTTAAATGTAAATGGTCAACTGAGAATAATCATATATTTGAGGAGAAGAACAGCAATATGAAATGAAAAGACAGTGAAAAGCAAACTAAAAAACTTATCCTGGGAAATGGAGGCAATTAAGAGAGTGAAGAAATTATAACAAAACAAATCAAAACTCAGACTCTCCTTGGAGAAATTAAAGAAGGTATCGCATCCCTAAAACAATACTAGGATGCCAAAAAAATCAGATAACCAAAAGAACTCTTAGAAATTAAGTCTAACTAACAAATAATGAAAAAAAAAAAAGACAATAATGGAGTTGTAAGACAAAGTTAAAAAACGTTCCAGGATGTAGCAAAAACTGTCAATGATTTAGAAAATACAGGAAAGATAGTTAAATGAAGCAGAGATTCAGCACAGGGAATCAAACATTTGATGAATTGAATTTCCAGAGAAAGAGAGGAACAAAAAAGAAGATTGATGGGGAAGTGGGAATCATAAACATTATAGATGAAAGGGCCATTTAACCTTGATACCAAATCCATTGTCCTTTGAGTAGCACAGGGGTCATGACATTGTAATGAGGTGAAGAATAATTTCTCAAACAACATTGTCTTGCCATAAGTTTTATTAACATAGTCATAATTATAAAGCTTATCAGGTGTTGGTTGTTAGAATCACTTTACAGACGAAACAAAAAAAGTCATAATTATTATGGTTATAACAGAATGTATATTTCCAATGTTGAAAATTAAAAATGAAGGTATAGTTGAAAGAGATTTGGAGATAAAAGATTGGAAGAAAGGTACAGGAGGGATGTGGACCCTAAGAGGCTCATCTTATAAAAGTAGAAAGTGATGAGATTCTCTTTATAGGCTATGAAATCATAGAGGCTCAATATTATTCAATGTAACCATTCGAAGCTATGACAATAGTGGTATCCAATTAACACCCAGAATTTGAAGTGATGCAGCGAGAAGAGGAAAGGAGAAGAGAAATTATGAGATACATTTTAATCATGCATAGAATACTAGTTTGCTAGGACCATCATAACAAAGTACCACAAAGAGAATCTGTTCCACTCTTCTAGCTTCTGGTCACTTTAGGTGTTCCTTGGTTTGTAGATGACATCCCTCCTGTGTCTTTGCATAGTCTTTCCTTTATGCACAGCTGTCTTTGTGTCCAAATTTCCCTTTTATAAAGGTACTCCCAGATTCCTGTCCCCTGGATATTCAATCAAACACTAATACAGGTACTGCTATGAAGGGATTTTGCAATAATTAAAGTCCCAAGTCCGTTGAGCTTAAGGTACAGAGATAATCCAGGTAGGCAAATCTAATCACATGCATCATTTAGAGGCAGAATGTTTTCTCTGGCTGGTGGTAGGAGGGGAAGTCAAAGAGATTCAAATTAGGAGAAGGATTCGATATACCATTGCTGTCTTGTAGATGGGAGGGCCGCATAAGAAATGCAGTTGCCTCTGGAAGCTGAAAATGGTTTCCAACTGACAGCCAGCAAGAATTCAGGACTTTAGTCCTACAGGTGCGAATAACTGAATTCTGACATGAATGTGAATAAACTTAGAAAAGGATCTCAGACCAGAGGAGAATATAGCCAGCTGACATTGTGATTTCCGTGCAAGCAGAGAACCCAGCCACATCGTGCCAGATTTTCCATCTATAGTGATAAATGAGTGCTCTTTCAAGCTGCAGAATTGTGGTGATGGTTATGCCACAACAGAAAACTCATACAAGTATCTTTTAAAAAGCTGAAAATTTTCATCTGAAGGCCAATTTTTCCATTTTTTAATGCATCGTTCTTTTGGTGTTATACCTAATTGTAAACAGGACAACATCACGAACATTTTCTTTTATGTTTTCTTCTAGAATTTTTATAGTTTTAGCTCTTACCTTGAGATCTGTGATCCATTTTGAGTTAATTTTTGCAGATAGTGTTAGGTAAGGATCCCTGTTATTTCCCTTGGGCTGCAGTAACAAAAGACCACGACAGACATTTACTCTCTCCCAGTTCTGCATTTAATTTTTCACAGTTATTCCTGAAGTCTGCAAGTAAGGTGTCAACAGGGTTATGCTCCCTTCACAGCCTCCACAGAAGAATCTTATTGCCTCTTCTGTTTTCTGGTCGTTGCCAATAACCCTTGGTGCCACAAAGTATGTCCTCTCCTCCCTCTTATAAGAATGCCAGTCATTGGCTTTAGGGCCCACCCTGATCCATTATAACCTCATCTTAACTAATTGTATCTGCAAACACCCTATTTTGGAGGGACACTATTCAACCCAGTACTGGATATAAGTTCATTCTTTTGTTGCTGAATTTGTTTACTAATATTTTGTTAAGGATTTTCACATTTATGTTGATAAAGGGTATTGATCTGTAGTTTTCTTTTCTTGCAAAGTTGTTGCCTGGCTTTGGTATTATAGTCATACTGGTATCATAAAATCAATTGGCAAGTGTTCTTTCCTCTTTTATTTTCTGAAAGAGTTTGTGAAGAATGGATACTATTTGAATATTGGACAAAATTCAGTCCACTGATGTCATTTGGACCTTTTTTTTTTTTTTTTTTAAACAGGAATCTGTTAAATTGCTAATTTAATTCCTTTACTTGTTTACTTGTTTTAAGTACATCAAATTTCTTTTTCTTTTTCTTGAACCAAGGTGGGTAATTTCTAGATATTTGCTCCTTTTATCTAAGTTTTCTAATTTATTAGTATAAGGTCATTCGGAATATTCCCTTGTAATCTTTTAAACTTTGATTAGGGTTTATAGTGATGTCCCACTTTTATTGCTGATTCTTGTAAATTACGTCTTTTCTCCTTTTTTCTTGGTCAGTCTGGTTTAAATTGCATCAATTTTGTTGCTCTTTTAAAAGAACCAACTTTTGGTTTCATTAAATTTCTCTATCATTTCTCTTTTTTGTTGATTTTCACTTGGATTTAAATTTTTACTTTTTTTCTTGCTTTGAACTTAATTTGTTACTCTTTTTTTAGTTCACTAAAGTGAAAATGTAGATTAATGATTTAAGACCTCCTTTTATAATGCAGCTATTTTAAGTTTTAAATTTCCCTTTAAACACCATGTTTGCTGCCTCCCAAATTTTTTGATATCTTATGTTTTTTTTTAATTAATTAATTAATTAATTAATTAATTTATTTTTTGGGGGGGTACACCAGGTTCAATCATCCATTTTTATACACATATCCCCATCTTCCCTCCCTTCCTTGATGCCCCCCCCAAGCCCCCCGATATCTTATGTTTTAATTTTAGTTCAGTTAAAATTATTTTCTAAGTTCCCTTGAGGTTTCTTCTTTGTTTTCTTTTTCTTTTTCCTATTTATTTATTTATTTAGGCTGCACTCGGTCTTTGTTGCTGCGCATGCAGACTTCAGTTGTGGTGAGCAGGGGCTGCTCTTTGTTGTGGTGCGGTGTGTGGGCTTTGCTTTGTGGTGGCTTCTCTTGTTGCAGAGCTCGGGCTTCAGAAGTTGTGGTACTTGGGCTCAGTTTTTGTGGCTCGTGGGCTCTAGAGCACAGGCTCAGTTGTGGCGCATGGGCTTAGTTGCTCTGCAGCATGTGGGATCTTCCTGGACCAGGGCCTGAACCTGTGTCTCGTGCATTGGCAGGCAGATTCTTAACCACTGCACCACCAGGGGGGTCTGTGGTTTCTTCTTTGAACCATGGATTATTTAGAGTGGGTTATTTCATTTCCAAATACTTATGGAATTTCAATTTTTGTTGTTTTTGATTTTTAATTTAATTCACTTGATGTCAGAGAACACACTTTGAATTACTTTAATTCTTTAACTTCCTGATACTTACTTTATCGCCTAGCATATGGTATCTCCTAGAGACTGTTCCATATTCACTTAAAAGGTGTTTACTCTGTTTTTCTTGGGTGAGATGTTCTCATAAAACTCAGGTAAGTCAAGTTGGTTAGAGTTGTTCTTCTGTATCCCCTTTGATCTTCTTTCTAGCTGTCCTGTCCATTATTGAAAGTGAAATATTAAAATCTCCAATTATGTTGTTGAATTATTTCTTCTTTCGCTGTCAGTGTAGTTTCATATATTTTGATGCTGTGCTGTTGGGTCATTATTTTTTCAGATATTTTCTCTATCCCTTTATGTTTCTTATCTCTTCCTAGGACTCTCATTGCATGTATGTTGCTGTGCCTGATATCTCATAGGTCTCTGAAGCTCTGTTCATTTTTCTCCACATTTTCCTTCCTCTTCTTCAAATTGGAAAATTTCTATTGATCTAACTTTAATATTCTTGACTCCTTCTCTACCATCTCATTTCATGAGTTGTTGAGCCCATTTAGTGAATTTTTCATTGTAATCATTATGTATTTCAATTCTAGAATTTCCATTTGACTGTCTTTTTTTAAAGATTTCTCATGTTTGAGTCCTTTAATACATTTTCCTTTAATTTTTAAACGATGGTTTCTTTGAATACTTTGAACATTTTATAAAAAATGTTTTGAAGTCTTTGTCTACTAAATACAACCTTCTTACCTACTCAGAGTTAATTTTTGTTGACAGCTTATTTTCCTGAATATAGGTCACATTTTTCTATTTCTTTGCTGTCATAAATTTTTGTTGAAAACCTGAATCTTAGATAATATGGTGTAGCAAATATGATTTTGAGTTTTTGCCTTGAGGATGATTATTGTTGCTGTTTTATTTTGTTGTTGTTGTTTGACTTGTTTTCATTTATTTTGTTTTTAGTAACTTGCCTGGATTTAATCTGTTGAATCTGTCTTTCCTGTGATGTGCGGCTGCTGCTATCTCTGCTCAATTTTTTTAAAACTTTAACAGTTTTAGCCTGGCTTTATAGAGGCTCCTCTGTGTCTGCATAGCACGGTGGTCAACCAGTGATTGTCCACAGACACCTTGAGTCTTTAAGATCTCCTTCCTCTGTTGATGAATCTGTGTGTGGGGCTGGGAAGAGTTTTCCAGGACTTCTCAGGTGGCGCAGTGGTTAAGAATCCACCTTAACTACAACTACTGAAGCCCGCGCACCTAGAGCTGGTGTTCCACAGCAAGAGACGCCACCGTACTGAGAAGCCCATGCACTGCAAAAAAGAGTAGCCCCTGCTCTCCGCAACTAGAGAGTCTGTGCTCAGCAATGAAGACTAAATGCAGCCAAAAATAAACAAATAAATAAATAAATTTATAAAATTCAATTTTCCAATGTTCATGGATTTACTTTCTGTCAGGTCCTCCTGGGTCTTTCCTGAAGATCTGCATAGCATTCAAGTCCACCGGGGATGTGCAGCTAGCTTGGGTATTCTTGAGTCTTCTCTGAACATGTGCACAGCCTCCTGGTCAGCAGGGATCCTTGGAGTACTCATTTACTCCTTCTTTGGCTTTCTCATCTCCAGGACCTCCTTGTAGAATTCCTGATGAATCGAGTGGTCTACTGCTCACCCTAAGTGGGACTGCAACTCAGGGTAATAGAACTATGGGCTGTCATCACTTGTTTCCCACTCATTTTGCTACCTTCATTCACCACATAACTGGGTATGGGTTTTCTGTCCTCAGCACCAAAATCCCCTGCCAGGGCAGTGAAACTGCTGTTTTTTTTTTGTTTTTTTTTTTTTATCTCCGATCCTTCCTTGGAAGCACTACTATGCTGGCCCAGCTGGAGTGGTGTGAGGGGGCACTGCAGATATTGGCACAACCTTGGTCAAGGATGTGCCCACAGTACTTACGTTAATTTCTGTAGTTTTCTAGGAGTGCATGTTTATCCATCTGTTGTTTGCCTCTGGTCTTTTTCCAGAGACTGAATTTATTGTTTTGGATCTTTCTCTCTTCCAATTTTAGATTGTTTCTTGGGGACTAGGATTTGACTGTCTCTTCATTCTGCCATATCTATATCCCTCACCATCATTTTTGAAAGATATTTTCCTTGGGTATATAGTTTTTAAATTTAGTGTTGTTTTTCTTTCTGCACTTTAAAGATGTCTGTCCATGCTCTTCTGGCTTGTGGAGATTCTAGTGAGAAGTCTACTGTAATTCTTAACTTTGTTTCTCTGTGTGTGTTATGCCTCTTTTCTCTGATTACCTTCAAGATTTCATCTTTGCTGTTGGTTTTCAAAGGTTTGTATATGATGTGTATACATGTATGTGTTTTATCCTACTTGGTGTTTTCTGAACTCCTTTGATCTCTGCTTTGGTGTCTGTTATTAATTTGAGGGAATTTTTAGTCATTATTCCTTCAATAGTTTTTCTGCCTATGCTTTCTTTCTTCTTTTTCTATATTCAAAATTACAGGTATGTTAGTCCATTTGAAATCTTCCTACTACTTTAGGATGCTGTGCTCTAATTTTTTTTTATTCTCTTTTTATCTTTCTGTTTTAATTTGGGTAATTTCTGTTGCTGATAGATTGAGTTCAACAAATTTTATTCCCAGTTGTACCGAGACTACTGATGAGCTAGTTGATGGCAGTCTGCATTTCTCTTGCCATATTGTTTGTTTCCACGTTTCCATCTGATTCTTTATTATTCTGCCTCTCTGCTGAAATTCATCATATATTCATTATGTTGTCCACCTTTTATATTAGAATTTTTAACACACTGATTATATATTTTCTTCCCGCTTTATTAAGATATAATTGACATATAACATGTGTCAGTTTAAGGTGTGCTGCTTGATGATCTGATGTGCATAAATATTGCAGAATGATCACCACCATGAGGTTAGTTAACATACCCGTCACTTCACATATTTACCTTTTTTTGGTAATGAGAACTTTTAAGAGCTACTCAACAACTTTCAAGTAAAAGATACAGTATTTTTAACTGTAGCCACCATGATGTAAGTTAGATCCTATAACTTATTTATTTTAGAACTGGAAGTTTACACACTTTGACTGCCTTCACCTATTTCCTCCACATCCATCCTTCTACCCTGGCAATGACCAGGGCTTCTGCTTCTATGGGCTTATTATTATTTTCTTTTTAGATTCCACATGTAAGTGAGATCATACATTATTTCACTGTGTCTAAACTTCCTTCTTTTTTATGGCTGAGTAATATTCCATTGTATGTATATGCCACATCTTCTTTATCCATTCATCCACTGATGGACACTTAGGACACTTAGGACACATGTCTTAGCTCTTGTAAATAATGCTGCAGTGAATATGGGGTTGCGGATGTGTCTTTGACGCAGTGATTTATTTTCCTTTGGATATATACCCAGATGTGTGATGGCTGGATCACATGATAGTTTTATTTTAAACTTTTTAGGACCCTCCATACTGTTTCCCACAGTAGCTGCACCAAATTACATTCCCACCAACAATGCACAAAGTTTCCTTTTTCTCCACATCCTCACCAGCTCTAGTTATTGTTTGTCTTTTTGATAATAGCCAGTCAAATAGGTGGGAGGTGATCCCTCATTGTGGTTTTGATTTACCTGTTGATTGGTGATGTTGATATCCCTTTATGTACCTGTTGGTCATTTGTATGTCTTCTTTGGAAAAATGTCTATTCAAGACATTTTCCCATATTTTAATATGATTTTTTTTCAGTATTGAGTTATATGAGTTCCTTATATAATTTGGATATTAACCCCTTATCAGATATATGACTTTCATGCAATCCTGTAGGCCATTGGCTGTGTTTTGCTGTTGGGAATGATTGCTGGTCTGGCTCTTTGGTCAGGTGGGGCCTCCAGCTGTACCCACAGTTGGGTTGGCTTGGAGACCACGCTCTTCATTTAGAGAAGGTTGCTGTCTGTAATCCCGGGTTGGGTGGCATCACAGGCTATGCTCTGTGACTCCCTGCCTGGGCAAAGCCACAGTCTGTGTTCAGTAGTCAAGCAGGGCCACATGCTAGGCTCCACCGCTGAGTGGAGCTGTGTTCTGGGCTCTGAGGCTGAGGCTCACTGTAGACTGGGCTCTGAGGCTGCTGGGGGTCACTATGAGGCTCGGTGTTTATGCAGGGCCAGAGGCTTTGCTCAACAACTGGGCAAGGCTGCTGACTGGGGTCCCTGCCCAATGTAGGCTATAGGATGTGCTCTGTACCTACCAGGCACCTGCGGTCATGCTTCCTGATGAGGCAGGACTGGAGCTGATGCTCAGCAGTTGGGTGGGACTACAAGTTTGTACCTTTTCCTGGTGGCATAGGATGTGCTCCATGGATAGTACAGCTCTTTGGCTGGGGATTCAAATCAGACAGAACTGCCAACTGAGCTTCCTGCCCACATGGGACCACCAGCTTGGCTCTGAAGATGGGCAGAGCTACTACCTGGGATCTCTGCTTGGACACTGTGGTGAGCAGGAACCTGGCCCAACAAGATCTGAGCAGTGGTTGCTGTAAGCCATGACCCCTTCTCCATTTCTATTTGATCCCCAGTGGCTGAGCGCCAAAGGTTCCCCCAGTGATTCCCATGAGGTTAGACCCAAGTGAATCCCCCAGAGACACCCCTCAATGCTGGGGAAGCTGAATATCCACCTTGGGTTCTCTGTTTCCCACTGGGGAAACTGTAGGCCCAGGGCCACCCTTGGTTAAGCATTGTGCTGGCCTGGGGGAGGGTTGAGGCAGTCAGTGAAACCGCTCCTCCTGTCTTCTCCATCTCTGCTGTCCAGGGGTGTATTTCAGCCTCACCCTCTGGGTTTTGGGATTTTCACAATGGTGTCTTGTCCGTGGATAGCTGCTATCTTCTTGTAAGGAGAAATGAAGTCAGAAATCATCTGTGTTGCCATCTTGATGACATATATCCCTTTATCTAATTATATTATTTAAAATTCTCTCTCTGGTAGTTCTGACATCTGGGTCATATCCAAGTCTGTTTCTGTTGATCACTTTGTCTTTTTGGCAGGGTGTTTTGTTTTGTTTTTCCTTGCTTCTTTGTCACCTAACATTGTGTGAAAGCTGGTCATCTTGGGTGGAACAGTAGAGACTGAGGTAGATATTGTTCACGCCCAGAAATGGCTTTTTATTTTGTTAGTCCTTCCATGTGGGAGGTTGGTCTGTCAAGTCAGTACCTGAGCTGGGTTTGGTTATGGTTAGGGTGTACCACAGGCTTAACCTCTTGTCTTAGTCTTAACTTGTGCTTAGAACAATGGCTGGTTTTTGGAGAAGTTTCCTCAGTGTCTGCTCAAAGCTCAAGTTTAAGTTTTTCCATTGTGTCTGCACTTGAGGAAGCATCACTCTTCACAGTCTCCCCTCTCCCACCTGGACATTGATGTTACTTGCTGCTCAGTGACTGGGTGCCTGATGGTAAGCTGGGCAAGTATCTTCTCAGGAAGGAGCTGTGTCTCTGGGTCCCAAGGGTGGGGTCATCTCAGGTCCTGTCCCTCTTTCTTAGGTAGGAGAATTTTAAGAGCTTGGTCCAGCTTCCTTGCATGGGGGCAAGAGGAAAACATACATAATTCCATGTCCTGGCCCACAAAGAAGAGGAAAATCCTCTCAGACTCTACATGCAATGCACATCTCTTGTCTTCGGGATGATAACAGCTAATATTGTGTGTGTCACGGGCATTCTCTCTTCACGCTCAGTGTTACTTTCATCACCCCATTTTCCAGACATAGAAACTGAGGCTCAGAGATGTTCAGAAATATTCCCAGCTAGTAAATAGCAGCATCAGGATAAAAAAAAAAAAAGAGCTTGGTCCAGGATCTTTTCTTTCCCTTACCCCAGGGCTAAAGGATATTTTTGTGTTCTCTTCTTTCAGCTGCAACAGATCTTAACCTTGGCGGGGGTGGGGGGGGGGGGTAACAGGATTTACTGACATGCCCCAGAAAATGAAGGCTTTTGCTCTTTTTTTTTTTAAGGGTAACTTTTAAAAAAAATTTATTTATTTTATTTATTTATTGGCTGTGTTGGGTCCTTGTTGCTGCACACGGGCTTTCTCTAGTTGCTGTGAGTGGGGGGCTACTCTTCATTGTCATGCGCAGGCTCCTCATTGTAGTGGCTTCTCTTATTGTGGAGCACAGGCTCTAGGTGCGTGGGCTTCAATAGTTGCGGCACAAGGGCTCAATAGTTGTGGCTCACGGGCTCTAGAGCACAGGCTCAGTAGTGGTGGTGCACAGGCTTAGTTGCTCCGTGACATGTGGAATCTTCCCATAGCAGGGCTTGAACCCATGTTCCCTGCACTGGCAGGCGGATTCTTAACCACTGCGCAACCTAGGAAGTCCAAGGCTTTTGTTCTTGAAGGGAGATAAAGATGGAGTATCCAGGTGGGCCTTTGCTTTTTTCTACAGTGGCTCCATTCCATCACAAACAAGGTTTTATCTGGACCGGTGATTCTCAATGGCAGCTTTATCGACATTTTGGATTGAATAGTTCTTTGTTGTAGGGAGCTAGTCTATATATTGCAAAATGTTTAGCAGTGATCCTGGCCTCTAACCACTGGATATTAGTAGCATCCTCCAGGTATGGCAATCAAATATGTCTCCAGACATTGCCAAATATCTTCTTGGAGATATAATTGCCCCCCAGTGAGAACCACTGTTCTGAACTCTTACCTTGGGCCCAGTTTTCGCCTGAGAACCCAGGAGGTCCATGGAGAAGAGCCTGTGAACATTTGTGAATTACCCTTGTGTTTGAAGATCCCACAAGTTCTATATCCTCACACTAGAGCACATTCAGACTTAGTTCACAATTTCAGAAATTTGTTAACAATTTTTAGCTGAATTCTCCTTACTGGCTTCTACAGGGTTTCGTGCCTGCTCCAGTAAGCAAGTGCTTGCAAGCTGCTCCTCCTTAGAGGCACCGCTCTTGCCTTAGATTTTGGGTTAGTTGATTGTGCCATAACTTCAGCTCCCTGGTGGGTCTCATAAAAGTTGTAAATTTGTGGACATTCAGGGTTATTTTTTTTCTTTATGTTTGGGAGCAACACCCCTTTCCAGCTTTCTATATCCTAAGTGGAAGCTGGAAGTTTGGTGTATATAACTTTTAAATTTTCTCAACTATTATGCAGAGAATTTGGAGACTTTCAGAGGTTGAGCAACTTCCCTATATGCAAGAGATTTGAACTAGTGTCTTTCTAGCTGTAAACACAAGTTTATTCCACCATGTTCTTCTGACTCTTTATTTAAGTGATACGGTGTTAGGTTTAACTAGTGACTTTCCAAGGTAGGTTTCATATTCCCCTTTTTATTTATGCTCTAGTATAGTCTTAGATTGTAGTACAGAAAACTACTGGGCAGAATGAGAGAGGAGTACTGGTAGACCAGTTTGTTATTATGGGTATCAGCCTGCTCTCGTGTCTCTCCCAGAAGTGTCAACTTCAAATGCCTGTAAGAGGCCAGGCAAGAAATATAAATGAGTGAAGTGTGCTGCATCTGTGATCACTGTCATTTTCCTCGACACCATGGCTCTACTTTTGAGAGTGGCAGGGATACAGAGAAATATTTCTTTATAAGAAAAACAGCAGTGCAAGCAGAATGATACTTGGCTACGTTGCCTCTCTCTCTGCCTGAGGAGTGGCAGAATGTATTTGACCTGCACATTTTTTTTTTTTAATGGAGGCATGTTGTGACAGTTGCTGGGCACTGGCTACTGTTTTAAAGTCACCCATTAAAGTTACCTGTCTGCTCCTGAGATCATTTCATTCAACACTAAATATCTGCCAAGCCGCCAGCACTTGCCAGGCTCTATTCTAGGCTCTGAGGATGCAGCAATGAAGTCAGCAAGCCTTGCCTTTATGGAGCTTACATTTGGGTGTGTGGTCTGGCAGAGTGGAGACCCTAGACGTTAATAACACTGCCTAAAGAGTGTGCTGCCACTACGCACCACTGATGTTGCCAAAATTTTTAAATTGTCCGAGGGAAGCCAGAAGTCGAATTTTGACCGCAATTTTCTGATTTTTAAAGATTGGCTCAATATGTTTCAAATCACTGTGGAGGTCAAACAAAACATGTTTGCAGACAGAATCTGGCTTGTGACCTCTGTCTAACACCATCTTTGCCCTTGCTGGTCGGCTTGAGAAGAAAAATGCAATGGGATGACAGCTGTAGCCATGCTAATTCCCTTCTCTGGAAGCAATGAACCAGTCGTCAGAGATTTGGCAATGCCAGGATTTAATTTGCAATACAAGGTCAACAATTTCAGTGAAGGCCATTTTAAGATCAGCCTTAAAACAAACCAAAAAAAAAAAAGTGGCTGTACAAATTAGCTTTTTAGAGATTATTAACCTGGGCTCCACAGGATATGGTCAACGGGTTACTTGCAAGCAGGTTATATTGCCATTATCAACCTGCTTGCAAGTTTCAGACCAGCTTTGAAAACAGGATTCCTATTGTAGGCTGCTTGAATATCAGCAAACATACTACACCATGGTTCAAATTTGTAGGCAGAGTGAAAATGCTGTAATGATACTCATTAGTTCATTAAGTCAAGTGTTCTTGAAAGGCCAAAAACAAGGTTGGGGGCAAATGGATAGCGTTGATAACTGTTACTTTCCTTTTCTTTTTTTAATGAAAAGAAAGCTACTTTGAACTTGTATGACAATATAGTTCATACAGAGAGTTTGGCAAATATATCAGTTCTCTCATGAGCTCCATATTTTGTGAGTTGCACAAGTGATAGGATTTTTAGGGGGTGTGGTGGCTGTTCATAAATCACTAACTTATGAAAATTATGATTTGCTGACAGATTCTACTCATTGTTCAATGAACTTCTCAGTCTCATTTTCATCTCCTCTCTGTGCTCACAGCTTTCCTCTATCTATCTTTCCCTATTTGTCTCCTAGTCCTGCCCTCTCCTCAGAGTTCACTCTGCTGTCTGTGCATCCTTCTTACCGGTTTGGCCTCTGAAACTGGCCTTGCACCTATTTTCTTCATCTACTTGTCACTCAATTTAGCAACTGGGTCATGTTTTACTTATCAACAGTTCTTTCCCACTTTGGAGGTCTTCAAATTAAATTCCCAGGAATTGCACTGGGATCACGCATTCAGGGATCAATGTTTAGACCAGACACTGCCCACGTGTTTTTAGGTCCTACAGCCAGATCACATGCTCTCCGATTCCTCTCCTGCTCCAGGTGGCGCGATTAGCATCACCTCTGTTTGGTAGGCTGTCTCTCAATTGTAAGGCATCTGACTACAAACCCCAAATTCCAGCTCATCGAGGCTTGGAGACTGACATTCCTCATTAAAAATGGTGCTTGATCTAAACTCGCAGAGATCCCAAGCAGGGAGGGAACTTCTACCACACCCTTTACTCATGAGGCAGAGGAATACTCGGTTTTACTTCTCCTCTAGTGACACCTGCTTTTAAAATGATATACCACTTGGTTCTCTCAAACCGCTTTCCAGATTCAACCATGTGCTTCCTATGAGAGCATGAGGGATTGTGATCTTATTTCACAAGGGTACTCAGTCTTACTGTACTAATATTGCATTTTGAATATTGGCACAGAAAGATGTTTAAAATGCAGACTTCCGTGAAGGGAGTCACGTGGTCTGTTTTATTTGAAAATCTCCTGAACACTGTATGGATGTGAACAGAGGAAACCTGTTCTTTCCAGCTTGCACATTTTGGATTCTATGTCTCCAAATAAATTTCTGATGAGCATACCATGAGCAACTTTACAAATTACAAACACTTTAAAGACAAATATTAACAGTTATATTGGTAGTACATCCAAGGAAACAAAAGAAAACAGATTTCCACTCCATGTCCGTTCCCAGAAGTAGATGCTTTTGAATTCCTCTTCAGTCACTGTGCCATGGAAAAAACTAGCAAGGCGAACTTCAATTTCTGTTCCTTGGCTAAAATTTTCTCATTTTGATGTCAGTTTTTTCTTTTAAGTAATTTAACATGTATTTCCCTTATTTTAGGAAGTAATCAATACACCCTTTGAATCTTTTGTGTTGCTCTTACATAAAAAAGCATTTTAAAATGAACACTAAAAGGACTAAAACCTTTCCTTTTGCAACACTGATCGCCATGTCAGAGCTCATTTGCCCTTTGTGGAGTGACTTTTTAAAACTATGATTGAGAGCTCTGAATAAAAAAAGTATGTCACATGTATCATTCATACATGATGTACTTTGTTTTACTGCCAAATACTGATAACCATTTCCAAAGGGCAAATTCCAAGTTTAAAAGGCTCCTTTGGTGACTGTTTACAGTAATCTCATAAATGCTGGGACTATCACTCATTTTTGAAATTTCCTATTTATTATAATCATCTGGCCCCAGACTGTATCCTAGTGTAGTATTTTTATCAGTTGAAATAACATCAAATGGAATAGCTTACAGATTGAACCTAATAATTTACTGTGTGACTCTAAGGAGTTTTAGGAGTGCTACAAACACATTTCCTCCCGTGACGTGTGTAGGATTCCATGTCGTTACTGGATAACGTCCTCAGGATTTAATCTGCTTGCTACCTAAGTACACATATTTATCACTGACTTTATCAGATATTATCTACTTATGGCAGTTGCATAACCAGATTCTAATTTTTAAAAAGATGAATATAAAGGCTACAGAAAGCAGGTGACTGCAAGTTTTCATCATAAACTTCAGTGCAGTCTGTACTGGCCACATTTTAGGCGCAAAAATAGAAAGTTGAGGCTGTCTAGATGAAGTTTGAATTTTTCCTAGAGATTACTTTTGTAACACATCTTGTGAATATTTGCCAACTCTCAGTTTATTAGGAGTCTGGCTAAACAAACAAGAACAACAATGAAAACAAGTAACCACCTGTAGAGCACACGGACTCTACTCAGTATTTTGTAATAACCTATAAGGGAAAAGAATCTGAAAAAGAATATGTATGTGTATAACTGAATCACTGTGCTGTACATTGGAAACGAACATGACATTGTAAATCACCTATACTTCAATCAAATAAAAAAAATTAAAAAAGAACCAAGACACCAAATCAGATCGTATTGACTTTATACTGAGATTTTGCAGGACCATTAAGAAGCATCATAGCTCTATCTCTCCAACTGCAAACTGCTGAATATATCTTAAAATGGGACCAATTTATTCTAGTTTTCAAATATGATTTTTCTTTTTTAGGAGGAACTTGATTTAAATCTGTGCATTGCCAAGGGCAAGGAGCTGAGAACATGGACAGAGAGGTAAGATTGATAAAACAGTGGCCCTTTCTTTGATTTTTCTTTTTTTTCTTTAAAAGCAGCCTTTTCAGCTGTATTTTTCATAATATTATTGGTGGAGGGAAAGTGCAGAAGTGAGCAGGAACGAAGCCTCTGCAGCACTCACGAGTAAAGAGGATGATTAACGAGTGTGGCAGACGATGTAATGGCGAAAGACAGTCTGTAGAAGTTAAACAAAAGTGTCTTCAGAATTTCCAAGGATTCCCATACTCCACAGTAGGGCTTCACTGTGCCTGTCCACTGTTTCTATTTTTGATTAGATTTATAAACACAGCACCACATATTTTCATGTGCCTTATCGCCCAGGGGCAGAATTAGATTGACTGCACTGCAACTGTGAGGCTTGTGAGTTTTGGGCAAGGGCTGGCGTGAAATAAATAGTGTAATTGTTTTTGTGGAGTGACCGTGGGACCTCCTCTGCCCCGCATTACACAGGGCTCAACCCTTTGACCTAACCAGCCTCGGCAGTGGCTGGTGGAGCTCCTGAAGCTGTGCTGGAAGGGTCCATCCCTGACAAGCTGGGAGGTTCTCTGTCAGGCGAGATGCGGGCCAACAATCATGTTAAACTAGACTAATTACTGGCGAGACCACGTTGGTGACCACCTCAACTTCATTGAACCTGTCATGATTATTTCAGCAGGAAGTGCCAATGTGAGAAGTTTGTGGAATCCAAATGTAGCACAGGCCCTTTGATTAACGGAAGATCCATGAATATAATTTACTAAGTTTGGGGTCCCTCTCAAAGATATTTGGCCAAATTATTCAAACATCATCATGATGAGTTTTGAAAAAAAAAATACATAAGGTTTGGGAAAATGCTATAAGCCATAACTAAAGTTCTTTCATTGCAATGCGTTTAATTGAAATTCTTGAAAAATAGATGATAGCCTACTGATATAATGCCTCAAAGGAATCAAAAGTAAGGGGGATGCAGAGAACTTCCTGAAAAGGTTGGAGAGAATCATGTGTGCTGGCATTTTTGCATTTGCTGAAAATTTAATCTGAGATTCGCATGATAATGAAATAGATAAATTATATCTATGTATGATTTGGAAGTCAGTTACTTGAAGTTTTATTTTCCATTCAGTTCTTAAATTTTCAAAGGCAATATAAGCAGAGAACTTTGGTTTACTTTCAAGCACTTGACATTTTTTCCAAAACTATTCCCATTTCTGAAACATGTCTAAAATGTTTTTACCTACTTTTTTTTTTCATGGCCAGCTTTACAAATTAAAGATCTCTATAGGTGTTTTATGCTTACAACAACTTGCAAATCATTTAGCATGGAAATTTTTTCTTTCTCATCTGAGGCAACCCAGGCTGAATATTAATTCAATTCTTAGTTAAATGACATTTAATTTTTTAAAAGAATATGCGACTTGATATTTTTTTGCATGTTATTCTACTCTGGGAACTCTAAAAGATGAGAATGGGGAGGTCTTCATCAGATCACTTACACAAGAAAAAAACACTATAATATCCTACAAGCCCCCCCCCCCAATAAAACTGCATTCAGCCCCACCCAGTCTCCTTCTCATTAGCAGTGAAGAGTGTGCGCCTCACGTAATCTAACATGGAATGCTTAGAGCAGACAGGTGCAAATTGCAAGCTGTTTCACTTTGGCGGTTATCCCTTAAATCGACAAAGTAATAGACTGGGAGAACAAAAAGAGTTCCAGCTCAAGCTGAATAAATGAAAGTCTTAACAGGGACACACCAGCTGGCTAGGAGAATTCGATGTCGTGAATACTAAATATTACCTTTACGCCACTTGCCAAGGAAGACGGCTTCAATCACACCCCCTACCTTTTATTGCTGAGATGATGTTGCTTCCAAACCGTATTTTATTGTAACGGCATCATGGTGGCCGAAATGGGTGAGAACAGAAGCCAACATACCTGTTCCTGTTTCCCATGGCTACACCCCTCCCAGCAGTTCAGGCATGACTGGCTTCCTGGAGGTGGACCAGACTGAAAGTATTTCTATCCTTGCCGGGTTTTTTTTTTTTTTTTGGCAGATCCAAGCAAAGCCCCAGAGCAGTGAAACAACAAAAACAATCACCACCACCCCCTCCTCCCCAGCACGATGACTCTGCTGAGCTAGTCTGCTGAAAAAACAGCAACAGTGGGTTCGTGTTAGGAACACCTAAATTAATTTCACGGAAGAGACATGCCACGCCAGCTTGCATAGGAATCTAAGGTATGCATCTCTGAAAAGGGACCCTGAGTCTGTCACTCCAAAGTGGACTCTCCCCGTGACTTCCCGGTGCGCGCTGGAGCCGCTGTCTGGAAGAAGGAGCTTTAACTCTGGCTGCGAGGCTGCTGAGCGCGTGTGGCTGCGGGGCCCTCCGCGCACGTGAAGGAGGGCGACGACCCCGGAGCTGGCCTTGTTTACAGCCGGACAGGAGAAAACAGCCAGACACAAATGCGGGCTGACGGTTTCATGAAGCACAGTCGGTTGATCCCAGATGCAATCTGACTGCCCTGAACCGAGCGATGATCTGTGCAGTATGCAGAAGGCGCTCTCGTGCTGGTCTGTGCCCACCAGGCGCGGCGCCGCGCTGCCCGCGCCCCTCGGCCACGGCTCTGAGTGCGGCCGGAGCTGGGCGCTGCGCCCGCGGGCCCGAGGCCTCCTGACAGCGATCACCTTCTTTTGAAAACGTCCTAGGTTTTGGTTGTCACTGGTTATAAATGAGTTTGGGGGGGGGGGGGGGGGGGCGCGCGTTCCTTACTCCATTGTTGATTTCGAGTTCAGAGTGTCGGCATCAAAAGATATTTGCTGCTTTTTAATGAAAAGGAAAATATCACCGAAAACACTGTCAGTTCTTACAAATTTCAGGCAGGATGTTTTCCCCCTTGGTTCAGATCCCAAAGTATTACTTATTTTCTTCCACACTCTATCATATACTAATATTTAATAGAAGAACCTTCCAAAAATTAAAAAAAAAAGACCTGATAAGAGAAATAGATTTATCACTAAGCACATATAGATGTGTTACTAGAAACTGCTCATTTTGATGTTAAAGTTAGATTATATCATATCAGTTAAATAGAAGTGAGAAGAAAAAAAGCCACGAGGAATATCTGTGGTAGTTTTCGTTAAGACTTCTACATGTTTTCCTTTTTTTCCTTTTTCTTTTTTCAGAACTA